>NW_008352325.1:1916706-1922402 GCF_000622305.1 Nannospalax galili | reverse complement strand
AGATAAATGAGGGGTTACTGAGGTGTATGTATGACCTGAGGGTATGCACACTGGAAAGCCTTTACCCAGCATGGGTCAAACCTTCTCTTCCTAGCCTTCCCCAGATTGTATACTTAGCCCTCCCCAAATCCAGGAGGCCATGTGTGATTAGGGTCAAATTACATACAATTGGCTGGGAAGAGTGACTGTATACTCCGGTGAGGGTCCAATGACCATGCTTTGCCCTCCTTTAATGAATGAGCACAACTGTCAACAAGCCCAATTGTGACGATGTTTAGTGATCAGGCTCAGCTGAAGTCGTGATGATGGTAGTTATTTCATGCAGAAGGGACTGCTGTATAGCATCATCTTATTAAAAGGACCTGGAATTTAAAAGGATTTGGTGGTAGGAGCCACATATGAGGGAGAACATACATCGTTTGTTTTTCTGAGTCTGTGTTACTTCACTTAGTATAACAGTTTCTACCTACAGCTCTTAAGGGATGAACTGGAGATATTTCTAAATTCTTCCAACATGAGAGGAAGAGTTTACGTCTTACCACAAACATGAATGGCTTCACCCTTCTCTTTTATGTGGATATTCATTAACAAAGAGAGATCAGCGAAAGCAATGGCTGACCAGTCAGGGCTAGTACCTCCAGCTTCTTGGCTGGCACTCTCTGCCTTCTCTGCATTGTCTCCTGCACTTTGCATCTTCATAGTTCTTTTGCCTTAAAATATCTTAATCCTCCACTGCCCTCTCTGCACTGGTGATCTTTCTAAACCTTCTGTCTGGCTTTTCTGAATTTCTATATCCAGAAAACTCTGTGATTTGCTTTGACATCATGTCAGGAAATAATATGAGCTCTTTTTTAATCCCACAATTCACGTTCAAAAGACCTAGCCTATTCACAAAACATATAGTGTCTGACAAGTCACGGAAAGTTCTACTCCTTGCTTGTTCTTCTATGAGTTCATTCAAAAGTTTCATTGTACACGTTCATTGTAAACTTTAATAGCACATCCTTGGAACCATGTTTGTGGAAATTAACATGATTTATTCATAAATAAATATTTATAAATGAGACTGATAGTAAGGTAAGTCATATAACTCATCAAAAAGATTTTGAAAGCAAAGAGGTTGTCTAAATTTGACATTGTATGTGGAATTTTACAAGGTATTATAGGTCAGAAATCTCATATACTAGAACAAACGGCACTATGAATAATAGATTCTCTGTTAGTCTCAGACTCTAAAGTAACTATATGGCTACAAACTGCCCCGTCTTCAAATTTGAAAGGAAACAAGGAACGCATCCTCATGTACCAACCTCATATGATTTTTGGTGTTGTTATATCAGCATAAACCTAACCCATCCTGCTTATGAGTAAGTTAATGGTGAACCTATGAAACAGTTGGGCAAGGTGAACATTACTATCTTAAAAATCAACTCCCTGTCAAAGTAAATCCGCTCTGTTTATAGATCTGATTATCATATAGTTGATTTTGTTGTCGTTCTGTATTCAATAGTACCACATTTGTCCTTCTAGAAGTCTACAATTCTTCACCAAGTAGGTCTTTGAAAAATCAAATAACTTGCTTTGGTTTTATTCAAAGAAATACAATAGAATTATGATGCAACAAAAAACAAAAAGGCATTAGTTCCCTCTCCCAAATATAACCTGAATTATCCATGGACTCTTGTGTAAAAAAAGTGTTTTACTTATTTTTTTTAATTTATGTGTATTAGTGCATTGCCTGCATGTATGTAAGTGCACCAGGGTCATGCAATGTCAGCGGAGTCAGAAGAGGGTGTTGGATCCTCTGGAACTGGAGGTATGGATTGTTGTTAGCCACCATGGGGACACTGGGAATTGAACCCGGGTCCTCTGCTAGAGCAGCTAGTGCTTTTAACCACTGAGCCATCTCTCCAGACCCTACCCATGTAATCTTAACTTCCTGGTGAAACATGAGTTCTATGTAAGTTTGAAAAAATCCTTAATGAACCAGACAATAAACAGCCTATCCTGGCATGTTTTTAGCTTTTTGCACAGTGTTGAGATGAAATCCTCAGATCCAGAATCTCATGGATGCAAAGACAGCACTCTACCAGCTGGCTATATCCCCAGCCCACCCCTCAACATTTCCAATTCTCTATCACCCTGCCTATAAAGGGAAGAGTAAGTGTATCAAAGCATCTTAATGACACATGTGCAAGGACGCAGATAATATGGCCAATAATGCCATGTCTGGTTTTACAGAAGTGACAAACAATTGTAACCTCCCCACTCTGCCTGACTCTAGTCAGTCAACATGCATTCCATACGTACACCATTTGTTGTAATCAAATCATCAAATTCTCCCTGTATTAGGTCACTAGACAGTGAATTCTTTCTCTTGATACAGGATGGCTAGAAGTGAATTCCTTACAGTGGCCCCTAGTGCTTTTCCAATAGAAAGAAGACAGAGCATCCTTTTCTCTACCATAAAGAATAACAATATGTAATAACTGCTTGAGGTCTTTTATCTCTTTTAGTTTAGATACACATTTTTGATATTTTTACTTCTTTCATTGAGAACTCTGTAAGAAACGAAGTCACACCACATAATAGAAGGAAAAACTCAAATATTAACTACACCATCATTTAAAGAGTTTGAGAATTCAAATTCTCTTCTGTAGAAATATATTGTTTCCCAATGACAGATTTCTAACTCACAACTGTGATTTCTTGGTTAAAATGAAGAAATATTGCACTAATATTCTTGAAGTTGTTTGCCTATGAGTTTACATGTTATTTTTAATTTTCAGTGCTTAACATCTTGTGTGTTGTAGTGAAAAATAAGAAGAGGAAAAACAAACATGAGCTGCTTGCCAGGTATTATCTGAGACTAAAATCTACCAGAGTGCCTTTAAATATGTTCATTCCATTGACCAATTTTCAATGCTGTCAAATCCATCACATGTCACTTATCTCACTTACATACATGTCCCAACCTTCCATTGAATGGATGGGTCTCAGCAACCCTGCTGTAGCTCCTGTGTGCTAATTGCTGTAGATAGAGAGGGCCAGTACAAATCAGCTAGCTGTGGCTGGCTTCCATCACTGCCAGACAAACCAAGTTACACACTGAGTCTGGAAGGTGCTCCATTGTTCCCGTCATCTAAAAGAACCCATTAGTGGCAATTTTCAGTCAGGTGAAGACTAATCATGTATCTAAAGTCTGTATTCTAGCTTTTCTGAGAAGTGTACCACTCATCTTTCGCACAATAGCCCCAGCTTCTTTTGATAGGAATCACCATGTAGCAGAAAATAGGAAGCCACTGAGTCAGCAAGCAAAGCAGCCCACCAGTCCTAAGAAGAAAGCCAGTTCTGATGTCTTTCCTGGGCACCACTTTCAATCTTGTCCACTTTGCTCAAAATGAACTCTGAATAGTTTTTCTTCTTGATTGTAAGAACTCATTTACTATTCCCATGCCATTTAATACTTCAGATAATTGCTTCCTCGTTAACGCTAACCTTATTTCATCTTCCTGGTCAATGTGATGCATGTACTTCCTTTTAGCCATGAGGCTCGATCTTGTGTTTCTGTGCTGCCCTGAGGTTTCAGATGCTGTGCTGTGAGAAATCACACACTCAAGTTTCACAGTACTCATTTTCAATGCAAACTGTCATCCCCACTTTACAGTTGGAAAGAGAGAGGTTCGTAGAGATTCAAAACTGGCCTACTAAAGAACACTTAAAAACCTAATTTCACCATTTTTTGAGACCATAATATACCATTATTAACTACACCCTCATACTGTGGAGTAGATTTTAGCATTTGCTCCTCATCCTTTAATGTCAGAGGCAAATTCTACAATGTATGTGAATTTGAAATCATTATGTTGTTTATGATAAATATGTGCAAATTATATGATAAATATATACAATTTTATTTATCAATTAAAAATTTAATTTAAAAAATCTGCCAGATTACTCAACACACTGGGAGATAAAACTAGATTTCTGATTCCAGGGTTCAAGTTATTCCAGAAAGGCCTCTGCCAGCCAGCAAGGGTGAAAATGAAACAAAATACCAGTGCCCAGTTGGTATTAGGACAGGGAATTTTCTTAAAATTTAGTTCAGTTGTTAATAAAATCACTTTAGTTTTCTGATCAATGATAGTGTTTGTAATACATTGTTTTCTTTATATAAAATAAAAAATGTAAAATATGATAGACAGTAAAAAATAAGTGTATTCACCAGCCCTAGTTCCAGCTGTTCATCTCCTCTAGAGGGGCAACATGAATTTATGTGAGTGTGACATGGATGCTCCTCTGACCCTGTGATGACAAGCCTTGGACCTGCCTCCTTCCCACCTCTGCAAAGAAGCCGCAACCCTTCCCTCTTCCAGCCAATCAGATGATCATAGCCACTTGTGGGGCGGGGCTAAGGGTACCACGCTGGGAAAATCAGGAAGCTGGTCTTTCGCCATTTTAAGTAAGGCTGTGGGTGTGGACTTTTGAGCACAGCTGTGGATGGGGGTGGTGGGGGCTTGTCTGTAAGTAAACCCACACCCCAAGCTCAGCAAGCTCAGTTAGCAAGTCCAATAAAGTTGTTAAGATTCTTCAAACTGGGTTTTGGAGAATTCTTTCCCCAGGCTGTCCAAAGGATCATGGAAGGAGGGCATTGGATTCCACATGCACCTCCCAGCAGTGAATTTGACTTACAGAGTAGCCTCTCAGGTTCAACATAAGGCTTTTCTGCGAGATAGCTACAAAGAAGAGACAAGGCCTGATTGTTTGATACAGCTTTTACCTTCTATTTTCCTCAAAAGGCTGAGCAGCAACTGTGATTACACAAGAGAACGCGCGAGAAAGATGTTTGTTATCTGACATAAAGACTCAAGTATTCTCCACCCACCTGGGCTGCTGTTCCCCTCTAATCAACAGATTCAAGGTTGTATTAGCCATGGTCTTTTTGAGTCTCCCCAGAGTTATTCAACTCATTACACACGTGATATATAATGTGAAATGTTGTTAAATTCCCTAGCAAGACATTCCAGAATCAGTTGGTGCTTTTCAAAGGACATTTACTACAATTCACCTATAATTTTGAGGTGATCACTTGTGACAAAAACATGATTATCAGTAACGTTCCATTTCTCTTGGAAAAAAACAGTTTTGACACAACAAATATATTTTTATATACACATTAAGTTTTGAAATGCAAGAACAATTCAAGATTCGATTTATACAGAACATAACCCTCTCATTTGTAATCCTCTTCATTTAATTTAAATATTCAAAATGACAAGTAGATACAGGAAGTGTTCATGGTTGCCCAGTACTGAGGGCAGAGGAAGGATGGCTGTGTAACAGGGAATGCACAGCAGCAGCTAACTTGATAGAATGTTCTTTGGGAGATGATAAAAGTGTTCTAAAATGCAATTATGGGAGGTTTCATATTGTAAAAATATTTTTTATTTACTTATTTATTTTTATTTTACATTGTATGTGAGTGCAACCATGTCATGTAGTGCCAGCAGAGGACAGAAGAGAATGTTGGATCCCCTGAAAATGGAGTTACAAATGGTTGTTAGCTGCCATGTGGGCGCTGGGACACAAACCTGGGTCTTCTGCAATAATAACCAGTGCTCATAACCACTGAGTCATCCCTCCAACCCCCTGTGAAAGTATTTCAAAACATTGTCTTCTTTTATTTTGAATGCATA
>NW_008352325.1:1837727-1916616 GCF_000622305.1 Nannospalax galili | reverse complement strand
TATATATATGGCTGTTGAAATTCATCTTTAATTTTAGGGTGCTATGATCATCTCTGTTAAGTCAATTCCCTTGTCAATCTAGACTTGATGATGGTGTTTGTGGAGCACACCATAGTGCTAAATTCCATCTATGGGCTATGTGAGTCATCTCTCTTGCTAATTATAATCAGCATTTTGACTATTTGAATTTTATATACATATATATGGAAAAAGATATATACAAGTAGATCTTCAATATGAAAATGATTCTAATAGGTCCAGCTTTCCAATAACATAAATCAAGAGATGAAGCAATTCTAAACATTTATCTAACTCTTTGTTAGAAAGATTTCCGTCATTGAACTTGCATATATTGTGTCCATTACTGACTTCTTGATGAACTTCTCCATTTGGTGACTAGAGAATGCTTAGCTCATTATGTTAATACCTATCTTTATGTGCTATTAAATTAGAAGTTATAATTTGCAATTACTCTATTTCCTCAGAAGACACTCATCTAAGAGTAAAAATTCTCACCTTTAGATAATGATAGATTTCTTCTCAATATGCTAATGTTGTCTGGGCAATACCGTGCTTGCCCATTTTACTCATATTGGTAATTTGCTGTATTAGTCAGGGTTCTTTAAAGAAACCGTACTGGTAGAATGAATATGTATAGGAATTTTTCAGATTAGTTTACAGGATAGAGTCTGAGTAGTCCACAATGGCTGTACCACATAGGAGAGGATGAGAATCCAGTAGTTACTCAGTCCATGAGGCTGGATGTCTCAGTAGTCCCAATTTGGTGCTGAAAGCCTGATGGATTCCAAGAGATCTGCTCGTCTTCAGTCTACTTTGGAATCTGAAGAAGTTGGCCTCAGCAGCGAGCTGAACTCCCCAGTGAGAGAGAAGGCAAGGAGCAAAAAAGAAAGGTCTCCCTTCTGCCATGGTCTTTTACAAGGGCTGCCATCAGAAAGTAATGCCCACATTTAGGGTGGGTCTCCCAGCTTCAGCTGATCCAATCAAGATGACCTCTCTCATTTTAGTTTGTCCCAGATTCAATCAAGTTGACATTTAGGATTAGCCATCACACACACTTTAATTTCCCATTTTCTCAGTGTTAATTTCAGCTGGCAACTTGACACACAGCCCAGGGTCATCTGAGGGGATTTCATTTGGGGGACTCCCTTGATCACATTGGCTGTGGACATGGCCGTGGAGCATTTTCTGGATTGCTAATTGATGTGGGAGAGCCAAGCCCACTCTGGCTGGTACTATCACTAGTCATGTGGGCCTGGGCCTCCGTGGTTCCTGCCTTCAGGTTCCTGCCTTGACTTCTTTCAGTGATGGACTACGGCCTGAACATTTAAGTCAAATAAACCTTTTTCTTCCCAAATTGTTTTTAGTCATGGTGTTTACCATAGCAACAAAAAAAGTAACTAAAACACACCAAGTTATCTGGGGTTTTTTTTGGTACTATCTTAGGAAGTGATGTTTTCACAAATTTTTAGTCCATTTTGGAGCAGATCTTTGGTTTAGAAATCATCTTTTTTTTATATATATATATATATACATAAACATATTCTCTAATTTAAGCTAATTACTCCTGAAGCAGAGTTCTCTCTTTAGTATCCATACATTAGGGGCCACAAGTAATTGCTTAATTATAGGTCTAATAGCAATGCATGTGTGATGACTTTTACTCCTCCCAAGGAGGAGGTGCTTCTTGGTGTACTTTTTATTTATCTTAGACTAATGTTATTTTCTGTCACCTGCGTTTGGTTTAAAGTTTTTCATTGTATTTCATTTTGAACATCTGTATCTTCAGTCAATTTATTTGACACACTCCCTCAATAGCGTTGTACTCTCATACAATATTTCCTTCATGTACAGAGTATAGGCATCAAGTAATTGCTTTGTGTGAGTCATTGCTCTGCTTGAATAGATCTTCAGGACCATGTGAACCATCCACTCTTTCTGTGTCACTTAGCTCTTTCTCAGCCTCATTGTCACCTGCCGCTTAGTATTTGCTGGAGTCACGCCTTTACTTACAATTTCATTTTCTATGTTTACACCTTAAGTTTTGGGTGCACTAGTCTTTGTAACTACACTTCTTAAAAAGACAAGTTCTAGTTCTGATACTGAACAATCACTGAGATCTCTCTTTGTGTGAGTAGCTGTCTTGGAACATCCTATTTCATTGATTTACTATTTTGCATCCAGACCATTAAACTTTGACTAATAGCTATCGGTATCTTGTCCCCACTATTATTGGTGATCATTTAGTCTTCTGTCTATTCAGAATGCTGAAAGATCAATGAAGATCCAGTCTTTGCGGTGTTAATATAATTCCCCACAATAGGCCAATGTCTAACTTTGAATTTCCTAAATTTCTCTCTTGGTGATAGGATACATCTTGTGGAGAGCCAACTGGAAAAGTTAGATCAGTACCACCACAGAAGATTTGCTTTCTTTGTTGTGCCATTGGTATCTATGACCATTACTATATGCATCATTTTCTTTTGCATGCCTGGAATGACTTTTGTATAGCGTGTCATTAGTGTTCTGGTCCCTATCTTATGCTCTAATTTGGTGACATTTCCTCCTTTCTGCAAAAGGTTTGTTCATCCATTTAAAACTTCTGATGAGGGTTGAGGACTTCATTCTTCTGCGTGTATTCCTATCTTGTTGATTTTGTTCATTTATTTCAGAACTTTATTTATACCACCATGTAATATGTATAAGATATAACATGTGTAAAGTAATGTATATCCATAATTCTTTACCCTAATTTTTCCAGGTATGTATGTCAGCCATTCTCTAAGATTACCATAAAACTTTTAACCCAGTATGTAAGATTGATTTGTTGTATGGTTTAATAAAGTATATGAGACTCAAGTGTCAGCTGAAAGTTTTTATTTCACTTCAGTAATGGAAACCTTGACATACTGTAGTCCTGAAATATTTGAATCATGCAATTATACTCTTAAAGGCAAGTTTGATTTGAATTTATATGTATGCATATAAACATTATCCAAAACATTTTCCTCACTCACAAATTAAATCCCATATGCTATAATTTTCCCTTAGCCCTTTCCCTCAACCGCTGTAAACAAATTGCCTGCTGTCTGTCTCTTAACAGCATATGACTCAAGTCCATCCTTAATCAATACTTCTAAGAATTTACAATGGACATTCAAATACGTCTATATGCATAAAACTACTCACAATAACCAAAAAGCAGAAGTAATCAAAAAGTCAGCAATACACAAATAGATAAACCATGTATAGCGTATACATACAATGGAGTATCTCTTCACCATACAAATAAAGAACTGACACAAAGAAATACTACAACAAAGAGGAGTGTTGTGTGACTTTTCCTGAGGAGATGTGAACAAGTATCTATTAATCCCAGATAGTGCACTAACAACACATCAAAGAAATGATTCCACCCAAGTTTACTCAGTGAACCAGGGAGTGTATTGGGGTTATTTATAGGACTGTGGATAAGGGCTGCTACTTATAGGAGTGTCTCTGATTCCAAGGTAACTGCATCACTGAGGAGCCTACCATAGCCCAGGTAGTGACTCGTTGGGGTGCCCTCCATGACTTACAGGCAGCCCCACTAATCTGAGAGTCTCATATCCCCTGCGATGGTTCACTGCTATTATGACCTAGAGAACCAGCCTTGCAATTTTTTTCATTTTCTGGAGCTTCCTGAGCCTGGTAAGCTTTCTTGTCTTTTTGAATCTTGGGAGTCTTCCACTTCCCTCCAGGAGTGAATGTTTCAGTTCAGAGGAAGTGTTACGCAGCAGTTCACTCCATTCTCTTACATTCTTTCCTCCAACTCTTTCATGATTTTCCCTAACCTTGGAAAGGAATACCTGATCACTTTCTACTGTCTATAGTTGAGCAAAGAACCACTATATCACAGGTGCCATATTCTCAGGAGCTTACCTGGTTATGGGATTCTTTCTGTGACAGAAATTTCTTTCCATGACTGAGGGAGGAAATACACAGGTGGCACAGCTGCCTGCAATTTCCTGAGTTACAGAAAAGAATAGGATGTTCGGCCCTATGCACCCAGCATCCTAACTCCCAGAATCTTTGGGAAAACATGCTGCAGAAACTTAAGAAACAACCTTGGTTGCTTGACTGAAGAAACATCTGCTTGCATTAACATTTGCTTCTGCTTCTGTAAATACGCTTGACTGGCTGACCTTAAGGAAGTTTCCTGCCCATGGTGAGAAGCCACATAGGCATGTTTGTAAGTGCACCACATGTAATGCAATGCCCACAGAGATGAGAAGAGGGCATTGGATACCCTGGAACTGGAGTTACAGATAGTTGTCAGCTGCCTTGTGGATGCTAAGAACCAAACCCAGGTCTTCTGCAAGAGCAACCAGGGGTCTTAGCCTCTGAGTCATCTCTCCACCCCTGAGGTGCCTGTTTGAAGTATGGCAACTTACCCAGCTCAGTTTCCCATAACATAGCCAGGCTGACAGCATCAGTAAACTGAGTACCAATGCAAATATATAGAAAGGAATTTGACAGGCACAACACATCCTTTTAAGAAATGAACAGCAGTTGCTTCCCCACTGGAGCCTCTGACCTTGCAAGCCACAAGTTTTTGCCTTACAAATACTAAACAGTTTTCTTCCTTTGGTACCTGGGAATGCCCTTTCTCAGTAATTCAGGGCACCTTCATTTAAAGTTTTTAACTGTGCTATTTGCTATTCTTCTAGCTATTTTTGCAAATCTGTAAGAGAGTCAAGGGTTATTATTATATAAATAAATCTTCCCAGAAGGTGAACAGAATCTTTGAAAGCCCACTGTAAGGAAGAGGGGTTGGCAGCAGTTTTCCTGGATCAGTCAATAATAATCTTAATACAAGGTCCTGCCTCACCTACGTAGCAATAGGCAGCAAGAGACAAAGCCCTGGGTCACTTACCTGCTTCCATTCAGCCAAAGTATGCTAAAGGGATGGTCTAAGTCCTGAATCACAGGAAAAGAAAGGAAGACAGGAGGAAAGGGAGAGGGTGAGAGAAAAGTCAGACAGGACCTCAACCCTGCTGAGAACTGTCTTCTGGGTTTCTGCATCTATCAGCAAATAGAAGGAAGGAAGGAGATAAAGGGAACCAGCTTCTACAGGGCCAAGCAGATTTATTAGAGAATAAACAGAGGGCACTCCATGGCCTGAGTACCAGAGGAGGTAGGCACCTCCTCGCAGCCCAGGATCCCAAAGAGAACATTACAGACCCAAAGTTTTATATTTCTCCCTTTGAGGGGGAAGAAGGAGTTGGGGGTTGATGTGGTGTCATATTGAGCAAGTACAGGGTAGGTTTTCCCTTTACAAGGAGGGTCAGTCATGCAGGACTCCAATCCATGGAGTGCCCTGTGATTGTAATTGAGTCCAGGGGCTAGTCAGGGAGTGGGTTTCTGCTTTCTCGGAAGGTACCCAGAGTATGGTGACCATTTGAGAAGCATTCAGAACCTAAGATTTCTCCTTCACCCATCAGTGTCTGTTCTAAGTAAGTGCCAGGTGGTCTTGAACATCTAAGAGGATACTTTTTTTTTAATGTCAGCAAAGTTCCACACAGTAGGAAAAATTTTCATCATTTGCATCAATTATTTCATGAAAGAAGGATGCTGGGCACTACCTCATGTAACCCTAACCCACAGTTATTTTCCCTAACCAATTTGGCCTACTCATAGGCTGCTACTACAGGACTTCTTCACACTTCTGATGTCTCAGAGAGTCTGATTCACATCACTTGGCTCAGCTCAGACCCACAGACTGTGCTCTAACCTGCTGTATCTACTACCAGGTCACCAGATCTGATAGGCTCTGGGCCTGCCCTGTGGTTCTTGCTTTTCAATCAACCAAATTTGGCTGTTGAAAAACCCCTGGCATTGGGGAACAATGTCTCCATTCAGAGTACCTTCTTTCAAGGTACAATGTATACTGTATACTCTGGGAGAATGATTGCTCACAGCTAGACAAGCTTAATCTCTTTAACCTGTACTCTTTTATCATTTATGTATTTTGTGATCTGTTGCACAGATTCTAAACCTTTCCAGAAGATTACTAATGCTGGTCTTGACTGTTAATTTTTCCTTTAGGAACTCTGGTTAAATACAAATTTTGCCATATATGCCTTTGAGTGCCTGGAGCAGACCCTTTTGTCTGTTTTACCCATCTCACAGTCCTCTCTTGATTAGTTTATCATCTCACAAACCCAATTTATATGCTGGTTTAAAGCATTTAAATCCACCAGAGCCTCTCCTGCCTCATAAAAGCCACAACCCACCACAAGGCTCAGCAGAACCACTGAATCCCCAATACCAGTCCTGAGGTTCTGTACCCTTCTAATTCTCCAGTAAAAACAGCTCTATAACCCCAGTGAACTGGTCATCAAACATTGTCTCTTTGATGCCCAATTTCCTTAGTAATGCCCATTATCTTCCAGTACCAGATATCCACGGGGACCTCAGCAGGCAATAACCAAGTTCCTCCAATGAATCAGTTCATCAGAGACCAATGTCCTTTGCATTGCTTTTGTATTGTATTGCCTAGTCTCAAGGAGGGATGAGTAGTTGTATTACTTAGTTTCTCGGTCTGTGTACTACCACATCATACTGTCCCCATGATTCATAGATCCATGAACTAGTCTATGATTGGCATTTTCATTCCTTATTTAAAATTTTCCCCAGATTCAAGCAATTCAGATGCAGATCGTTCTTTGATTATCATAGTTTCCTGTATTGGACCACAATGAAAGCTCTCGTTCACGTGTTACTTCATGGATTTTCCTTTGCCTCTGTATTAAACGTCAGATCTGAGTGGGATCTTCTTTCACTTTTGTGATGTTTCCTTCCTCCTCACTATCCAATTTTTCCCATGAGTTCCATGTGTTTTGACTCCAAGAGCCATCCTTAGCATAGACCTAACTTGTACTCACTTCCCCTAGCCTCCTTCCATCTGTAAGAAATAGTAAGCCAACATCTCTCATCCTTCCCTTTTTATGTTTTTCCTTTCAAATAAAAAATTAATGTGGAAAATAATATTTGCGTATCTTTTCCACATGGTTAACTCCTCCCTTACACAGGCAGTCTTTCAGGGAAGATAGCTGAGATTCAGTTGCACGGTTTCCTCATCCACAACAAAGACCAACTGACACCAGAGCCTGCTCATGATCCCATCCTGTATGTGCTTTATTTAGGGAGCTGCAATATTTTCTCTAATCCAAAACCCATCTGAGTGCATCCATGTACTCATGAGGTAGGCCCCATTCATCAAGGAGACATGCCACTCCATATTATATAAAGGAAAATGCCTGTCCAGGGATTTCTAATAAGGACACTCCATTCTCAGATGGCTCAGAATTGTTTGCATGTTATGTTACCCATTGTAGGGTTCATGCGGCCACCAGTACAGCAAGCAGGCACACCATTTCATACTATGTGGGGAACGGTTGCCATAATGAGATTGACCCCACAGAGCCTCCAGACTCACACAGCTCTGCCTCATTCATATAGTGTTCATGCAGCCACTTTTTCCCATCTGAATTTTGGTCCTATAAGTCTCTGTTGTGACACCAATTGTGTAACTTTTCTTGGGGAGATGTGAATAATTGTTTGTTCATACTAGATAGGGTACCAACAACAAATCAAGGAAATAATTCCACTCACCTCTATCTTAGTGGAGAAGTGATTTTTTTTAAGTTTACTTGGAAGGGTATGGGTAACGGGTTACTTATAGGAGCATGGATGAATAAAATATAGCTGCTTCACGAAAAAGCCCACCCTGGTATGGGTCTTGACTCTCGAGAGCTGTATACCTGAAGCTTTCTACATGACTTGCATGCAGATATTCCAGCAATTATTACTGCTTTTATAACTTTGGTCATTGCATACTAATCCTGTAACTTTCAAGAGCTTCCTGAGCCTTGTAAATCTTGCTTACTTTGTGCACATTGTACATTCCATTTGTTTCCTAAGCCTTGAAGGCTTTGTTTACTCACTGAGATTTAGGAGCCTCTATCCTGTCTCCAGGAGAGAATGCATCTGTTCAGAGGAAATGGTTACAGGACAAAGACTCCTGTGGTTCTTTCTTTGATCTTTGTTCTCACTAGAATGGTATGAGGTCTTCCAGACAGGGCTGTGTTCCAAATCAGTCAGAACTGTCACTGAGCTATAGCACAGATGTCTGTGTGTGTGTGTGTGTGTGTGTGTGTGTGTGTGTGTGTGCAAGATCTGCACCTTGGATTGATCCAAGTCCACAGAATTGAGTTCAGTTCACATGACAGTCTTTCACTTCTAACTGTTGAAACAAGAGAGAATCCCCTAGTGGGTTCTTGGTCTCAGTCATAAAAGAACTTAGTAATGGAGCCAAATGGAAGCTTTTAGGACAATTTTATTAGAATTTTAAGAAAAATTCTCAGGGTGGGAGAGCTGGTAATCTCGGCAGCTGCCTTGAGGAGGAGAATGGTGCAGAGAAGGAAAGAAAGCCATGAAGCCATGCAACTTTAAAGCCTGCATGGAGGTCAGACACATGGCTGACCAGCAGCCACACAGCTGGGAGAAGGAAGCCTTAGAGAAAAAGGAAATACAAGATGCCCCTAGGCTGCATCTTATATTTCTTTTTTTTAATAACTCATTTTTATTCGTTGATTTTTTTGTGTATTTCATGCAGAATATCCCAAACAATCTTATTCATCTATATACCCACATCCCAAATGGCACCCTCCCATAGCTTCCCATACCACTGGAGCCCATATACCCTGTCATCCCTGTTACTGTCCACTGTGTCAGTGTCCCCAGCCATTCCCCAGTGCTTGTCCATCCGCTGAATCTAGTCAGCCTATCTAGAATTCCTTCTTTTAGGAAGATCAGCTCTTCCTCATCTAGCAGCAATCAGTTGCCAATATTCCTTTAGGTAAGATTGGGGTCTGCTGTTCATTTTCCCAGTTCTATGCTGGATTATTGTCTGGGAGTTTTTTGGGCCACTCTGGCCAACGACTCAAAGGAAGGTATTTCCTATCTGGCATTGCTACTTGTTATGTAGCTTTTAGCTATACACATGGACTCTTAAATTATATTGATCCCTTTAATCTTTGGTTATACATTCCTTTTGAGTGTTTAAGACCATATAGCTGGCCCAGATAAATCAATTTATTTTTACTCTTAAGGTCGTTTGAGGATCTGTACCTCAGGGATCACATGAACTTGGGAGGAGCCCCTGGCTCTTTTCTTTTACCAGTTCCATCTATGAGAAGGTAAGTCAAATGACCTGCTCAACCGTGGCTGGCTTCACATGGAAGCATGGGAGAAATGTTTCCTCTGTGTCAACCCTCCTCTTAGTAGACTGGTTCAAGTCCATTTGGTGGGGTCTCCATGGCCTCCTTGATCAAGAGGACAGGTGACACCACAGTTACAGGACATTTTGAGAGATGCTCATAATCCCATAATCCCCTGAAGCTTAGTCGACCTGGGAGGGCAAGGAGCAAAAACTGTCCTTTATGCCCCTCTGACCAAATTAGTATAGGCCTCAAAATATAGCTGTTAGACATCCAAGAAGGAAAGTTCCAACAGTCGGTACTTTTAATTACCATGTGCTATGTAGGTAAAGCTTTGGCAGAGATCAAACATTCTCAGATAAACTTTGCCTAGACATGTATTATATTCCTTGTGCTGGCTGTATGTATAATTTGTCAGTAGGCTGTTCGATTAATATGGTTCTCTCTAGTTTGTTAAAACTAGCTAGGCATTATTTATCTCTCACATTGTCTAACCCTTCAACCATGGTTTCCCCATTTAAAGTGTCCCCATTTTCCCCATTTCTTCCTTAATAATACCCTTCACCTATGGTCCCAGCTCTCTTAAGATCCTTCTTTCCATTTATCCCCAAGTTTCCTTGTATAACTTTCCCTCCTCTCTCCCCTTAAAATAACCCCATTTTTATCCATCTCTTCCTTATTAACACCTGTTTCCTTCTGTTCTCTTTCAGAGTCTTACTTTTCCTTTACCCCTCTGGTTCCTTTTCAATTGTCCTGGTTCCTATAGTTATGAATGGGTTCATACTCACTCACAAACATTTAGTGCTAGGATCCACATATGAGGGAGAGCATATGTCATTTTTGGTTGTTGTTTTTTTTTTCTGAGTCTGTGTTACTTCACTTAGCATAACATTTTCTAGTTCCATCCATTTAACTGCAAATTTCATGATTTCATCTTTCTTTACTGCTGAGTAAAACTCCATTGTATAAATGAACCACATTTTCATTATCCACTCATCAGTTGAGGGACTCTTAGGTTGCTTCCATCTCTTAGCTACTGTGAAAAGAGCAGAAACAAACATGGATGTAAAGGTGTCTTTGAAATAGGATGATTTCTTTGGGTATATGGCAAGGAATGGTTTAACTGGATCAAATGGTAGGTTCATTTGTAGTTTTTTACGAGTTCTCCACACTACTTTCCATAGGAGTTGAACAAGTTTGCAATCCCACCAGCAGTAGGTGAGCATTCCCCATTCCCCACATCCTCTCCAACATTTGGTATCATTTGTTCCCTTGATGTCTTAGTTTGTTTCTTCATTGCTGTGACAAAATAACTCTGACCACTAGACCACTACCAACTTGGGGAGGAAAGGGTTTATTTAGATTACATCTCCTGGGTCACAGTTCATCAGGGAGCCCAAGGTAGGAACTCAGGGCAGGAACCTGGAAGCAAGAGCTGGAGTACAGGCCATGGAGGGACACTGCTTACTGGCTTGCTCCCTGGCCTCTGCTCAGCCTGCTTTCTTATGCAACACAGGCCCACCTGCCCAGGGATGACACCACCCACAGTGGGCTGGGCCCTCCCACAAAACTCATTAATCAAGAAGGTGCCCCATGGACATGGCCACAGGCCAGTCCAATGAAGGAAATTCCCCAATTGAGGCTCCCTCAACCTAGTATGTCAAGTTGACACTAAAGCTATCCAGCACAATTGACCCCATGTCAACTTGACACACAAACACATCGCTATTAAACCATAAACTTTCCAATTCTTATCCCCTAGATATGATAGTAACATTAATACCACAACCCAAGACAGTACAACATTAAAAAACCCACAGTCCTTAAAAAATCCAAACACTTAAAAGTCCATAGTCTCTTTTAAAAGTTTCTTAACTATGGGTGGGCTTCTGTAAAATCCAAAACAAGTACTGTCTTATTAAAAAAGGGAAGAATCGGGCACACATAAACAAAACCAAAGTCCAGCAAAGTAGCTCAAGGCTGGACATCTGGGATTCACTCATGATCTTCTGGGCTCCAAAGGGTTCTGGAAGCTCCATTTCCCTGACTCTGCCATCCACAGCCCACACCTCATCTCGCAGACCCAGGCCAGCTCCATTCCATACCTACTGCTGTCCTTGGTGGTTGTCCCATGGTCTTGGCATCTCCAAAAAGCTGGGGTATCCACTGAAACTGAGGCTGCACTTTCACCAATGGCCTCTTCTTGCCTCTTGGGATGCAAAGCCTCAAATTCTCTACATGACCCCTTCAATCCTGGGGTTTTCACTGCAACTGAAGCTGTACTTTCACCTACAGCATTTCCTGGCCTCTCAGAGTGCCAAGCCTCAGCTGCTCTCAGAACCATACCATACTCTTACACATTACCAAGTCCTGCTTCCAGATAGCGATGGAAGTTAAGGTCCCCAGTGTGTGCTGACCCTGAGGAAATACCTCCCAGAAGACTTCAGCACATTGATGCTGGTCTCTTGTTACTTGGAGCTGATTTTTCAGGCCCAGCTAACCAGCATCAATTGTCCCAGTAAAGCAAAGGTTTTACTTCAGGTTCTGGTCTCTTCTTAATCACAGCTTATTTTTCAGCCCCAGCCAACCAGAACCCACAAATTTTCAATTCAAAATATGATATGAACAGACCTCATAGTCTCAGTTTCCCTTAGAAGCTTCACAAGCCAGGCCTCCATCATCCACAACTCTTTCAGCATAACTGTTCCAAGATCCACAGCAACAAACTCTGAGCACGCAATGCCTTTTCCACCCAAAGTTCCAAACAGTTCCACAGTCCTCCCCAAAACACCAAAGTCAGGTCTGTCACACCAATATCCCACTTCTGGCACCAATTTCTGTCCTAGTTTGTTTCTTCATTGCTGTGACAAAATACTCTGAACACTACCAACTTAGGGAAGAAAGGGTTTATTTAGCTTACATCTCCAAGGTCACAGTCCATCAGGGAGCTGAAGGTAGGAACTTAGGGCAGGAATCTGGAAGTAGGAGCTGGAGCACAGGCCATGGAGGAATGCTGTTTATTGGCTTGCTCCCCTGGCCCCTGCTCAGCCTGCTTTCTTATACAACACAGGCCCACCTGCCCAGGGATGGTACCACTCACAGTGGGCTGGCCCTCTCACATCACTCATTAATCAAGAAGGTGCCACAGGCCAGTCCAATGAAGGCAATTCCCCAGTTGAGGCTCCCTCAACCCTTTTTGACACTAAAGTTGTCTAGCACACTTGATCTTAGCCAGTCTAACTGGGGTAAGATGAAATCTTAAAGTGGTTCTAATTGGCATTTCCCTAATTATTAGTGATGGTGAACACATTTTAAGATGCTTCTTAGCCTTCTTTATTTCTTCTTTTGAGAACTCTCTGTTCAGTCCCTTAGCCCATCTTTTAAATGGGTTACTTCCTTTCTTGATTCTTTGTTTTTTGAGTTTGTTATATATTCTGGATGTTAAACCTCTGTCAGATGTGTCACTGCTGAAGATTTTCTCCCATTCTGTGGGTTTTCACTTCACTTCCTTGGTTGCGTCTTTGGATGTACAGAAGCTTCTTAGTTTAATGAGGTCCTATTTGTTGATACTTGACTTTGTTTCCTTAGCAATTTATGTCCGGTTTAGAAAATCCTTTCCTACATCTATATCTTGTAGGTTATTGCCAATGTTTTCTTCTAATAGTTTCAGAGTTTCAGGTTTCACATTGAGGTCTTTGATCCATTTGGAGTTGACTTTTGTACAAGGTGAAAGATAGGGGCTGAAAGATAGGTGGCTGAAATTGCATGTACTCATATTTGGGTCTTCAATTTTGTTCCATTAATCTACAGGTCTATTTTTGTGCCAGTACCATGTTGTTGTTATGAATATAGCTCTGTAATACAGTTTAAAGTCTGGTATAGTAATCCCCCTGGCATTGCTGTTAGTGTTCGGGGTTGCTTTGGCTATCGAGGTCTTTTGTGCTTCCATAGGAATCTTAGGATTGTTTTTCCAACTCTGTGAAGAATGTCATGGGGATTATGATTGGCATTGTGTTTAATCTATAAATGACTTTTGTTAGGATGGTCATTTTACAATATTAATTCTTCAAATCATGAGCATGGGAGGTCCTATCATCTCCTAATATCTTCCTCAATCCCTTTCTTTAAAGATTTAAAATTTTCATTGTAGAGGGCTTTAAGGTCTTTGGTCAGGTTTATTCCAAGATTTTTTTTTTTTTTTTTTGCAGCTATTGTGAAAGGGAGTGTTTCCATATACTCTTTCTCTGATTGCCTGTTATTAGTATATATAAAGGCTATAGAATTTTGTAGATTAATTTTGTAATCTTCCACTTTACTGAATGTGTTAATAATACCTAGGAGGTTTCTGGTGGATTTTTTTTGTATATGGTTTTAATTTTGTTGAGGTATGTTCCCTCCAGTCCAATTCCCGCTAGGACTTTGAACATAAATGTATGTTGAATTTTGTCAAAGGCCTTCTCTGCATTTATTTAGATGACCATGTGGTTCTTGTCTTTGAGTCAATTTATATGATTTATGATGTTTATTGACTTATGTATATTGAACCATCCATGCATCTCTAAAATAAAGCTGACTTGATCATGGTGTATGATCTTTTTGATGTGTGTCTCTAAGTGGTTTGCAAGTATTTTGTTGAGAATTTTTACAACTATGTTCATTAAGGATATGAGTCTCTAGTTTCCTTTTTTCGTTTATCTTTACCTAGGTTTGGTATTAGAGTGATACTGGCATCATAGAAGTAATTTGGAAGTTATCCCTCCATTTCTATCTTTTTGAATAAATTAAGTAGTATTGGATGTAGATCTTCTTTAAATGTCTTATACAATTCTGCTGCAGTTCCATCTGATTCTGTGCTTTTGTTAGTCAGGAGCTTTTGTATAACTTTTTCCATTTCCTTATGTGTTGTGGGTCTATTTAAGCTCTTGATCTCTTCTTGGTTTAGTTTTGGTGGTTCCCATGCTTTTAGAAACCAATCCATTTCTTTTAGGTTTTCAAATTTGGTAGCATATAAGTTTTTAAAGTATTCCCTTATAATGTTCTGTATCTTTTGGTGTCTTTTGTGATGTTTCCCCTGTCATCTTTGATTTTGTTGATTTGGAATTTCTCTTTCTTTCTTTCTTTCTTTCTTTTGGTTAACTGGGATAGTGGTCTGTCAATCTTGTTTATCTTTACAAAGAGCCAGCTCTTTATTCGTTGATTCTTTTTATTGTTTTCTTTGTTTCTATTTCATTAATTTCTCCTTTAATTTTTGTTATTTCTTTTTATCTGCTGGGTTTGGTTTTTACTGGCTGTTGCCTCTCAGATGTCTTGAGTTGCAATATTATGTCATTTATTTGTGTTCTTTCCAATTTTTTAATATAGGCACTTAGAGCTGTATACTTTCCTCTAAGGACTGCTCTCAAAGTGTCCCGAAGGGTTTGTTGTGTTTTATTGTGCTTTTCATTTAGTTCCAGGAATACTTTTATTTCTTTCATAATTTCTCCTTTGATTCAGGAGTGTGTTGTTTAATCTCCATGTGTAAATGTAGCTACTAGGGTTTTTCTGATGTTGATTTTAAGCTTTATTGTATTGTGGTCTGATAGAATGCACTGAATTATCTTAATCTTTTTCTGTTCATTGAAGTTTGTTTTTTGCCCCAGTATATGGTCGATTTTGGAGAAATTTCTAAAGGCGCTGAATAGAAAGTATATTCTTTGTTGCTTGGTGGAATATTCAGTAGATGTATCTTAGGCCCATTTGATGTATGGTATTGTTTAATTCAGATGTCTCTGTTATATCTCTGTCCTGTGGACCTATTTAAAGGAGACAGTGGGGTATTGAAGTCCCCTACTATTAATGAGTTGGGATTAATCTTGGTCTTAATGTCCTGTAGTACTGATTTTATGAAGTTAGTTGCACCAGAGTTTGGTGAATATATATTCGTGATTGTAATATCTTCTTGGTCAATTTTTCCTTTGATCAGAATGAAGTGGCCCTCTTTATCTGATTAGTTTTAGTTTAAAGTCTATTTTGTCAGATATTAGAATTGCAACACCTGCTTTATTCTTAGTACCATTTGCTTGGTATATTTTTCTCCATCCTTTCACTTTGAGATAGTGTCTGTCCTTGAAAGTGAGATGAGTTTCTTGCAGACAGCAAAAAGATGGGTTTTGTTTCTTATCCATTCAAGTAGTCTGTGTCTTTTGACTGGGGAGTTCAGTCAATTGATATTTAAAGTTATAAATGAAAGATGTGTATTGATTCCTCTCTTTTTATTTTTCTTCACATTCTTGGTGTAGCTGTGCATTTCCATAGTTACACCTTCATTAAATTTCTTTCTATAATCCCTTGGGTATAGTCATTCTTTTCTTCAACTCTTTGTATTGCTTCAAGAACTCTTTGAAGGGCTGGTTTTGTGGACATGAATTCTTTCGGCCTATTTATGTCATGGAAATTTTGTTTCCCTTAAACCATTACAGACATTTTGACTGGATAAAATAATCTTGGTTGACATCTGTGCCGATTTAGAAGTGGGAATACTTTGGTCCAGGCTCTTCTGGCTTTCATAATTTGCATTGAAAAGTCACCTGCAATTTTGATGGGTTTTCCTTTATGTGTGACTTGTTGTTTTTCTTTTGTAGCTTTCAGTATTCTCTCTTTGTTTTATACATTTAGTGTTTTCACTATGATGTGCTGTGGAGAGTTTCTTTTCTGGTCCTGTCTATTTGGTGTTCTATATGCTTCTTGTATTTGTATGGGCATGTCTTTCCTTAATTTTGGAAATTTTCTTCTACAATCCTGTCGAAGATCTGACCCATACCATTATCCTGAGATTCTTCTCCTTCCTGTATGCTTATGAGTCATAAGTTTGGTCTTTTTATGGTGTCACACAATTCCTGCATATTCCATTCTTGTGTTTTCTTAAATTTTTCATAACCTTTGTTTGAGTGGTCTAATTCATCCACTTTATCTTCCAGTCTTGATATTCTGTTTTCCATTTCATTCATCCTATTGGTGAGGCTTTCTCCTGTCATTTCTAATTGGCTTACTGAGTGTTTCACTTCCTTCTTCATTTCAGCCTGAGTATTCTTTGATATTTCTAATTCTTTTCTGAATTCATTCAGAAGTTTATCCCTATCTTCTTTCAGTTCTTTGATTTCTTTGTGTGTTCTTTAAATTCACTGAATATTTTTTTCATGTTCATAATTTTTCTTTTGAGTTCCATGTCCTGTCTTTTCTCTAGGGGGTTCTCATTGTACTCCCCTAGAGGACTGATAGTACTTGGTAGGGATATACTATTTAGATTTTTCATGTTATTATTTTTTTCTCTGTGACTTTGAAATGTGGATTTCTTTTGTAAATTCTAGTTCTTGTGTGAGAATCAAGCCTTCATTTATTAAATTTTGTTCTGCTTCTTTTTGTAAACTTTATGTGCCTTTGTGATTTACTTGTTGAGCATGAAAAGCTGGTTGGTCTAGGCTTCAGGTTCTCTCTTTTGATTTTATATTGGAGTGGACAAATTGCTATTCTCTTGATGCTCAGGTATTCCCACCGAGGCTCAAGTCAGATGAGGATCAGATCCTCTCATGCTTTCTCCTAAGGTCTAGATCCCTTCAGAAAGATGCTAGCCTCAGGAATTTGAGGGCTGGACTGGCCTGGGAGCAGAGCCCAGGAAAGATCCTGGCCCCCTGGGACCCAAAGGCAGGTGGGGACAAGAAGAGGCCCTAGGGCACCTGGGAACTACATGGAGAAATTTGGTTGGTCTGGATGCAAAGGGTCAGGAAGCAGTGGGGATTCTGGGCTAAGAGGTCAGTCCATGTGTCTGGAGTGTCATGACAAGAGATGGGCCAGTGCCCCTGCTAGGAAGAGAGATGGGGTAGGGGAGCTGGGAGGGTGAGTGAGGCTGGGGGAGTCAAGGCGCAGTGGGCACAGCAGCCAAACTTACACAGGCAAGCCATTGGCTACAGCTTGTATTTTTTTTAAAGAAAGCATCTTTAGAAAAGTGACATAAAGAAGAAATGGAGAGATTATGCAGGCAGACTTGCAGAGACCTACATGTGCCTGGATCCAGAAGCTCTGTTCTAGGAGATGGGATTCCAGGCAGGAAACGTTCATGATCTCATTAACACACCAGATATTCAGCCTGTCTATTTATCCTCTCAGATCACCATTATTTAAGGTGATCTTGCCTTCCTCATCCACCTAGTGTAGTCCTAGGAACAGATGATTGACCACTGAAACTGGAAAGGTGGGTCTTCCAACAAATAGACTAGAAATTTTATAGTCTTGACCAGTTAAATTTATGGGACTATTTGCAGCCTAACACTCTCTGTGTGTCTTGGGAGAACCTCACTCTGATTTTGTCCTACCCTGTGAATTTTGCTGGTACACTTCAGTACTTTCTTCTGCTAACCCTTGAATTTCATTTATTTTTGCTTTAATTTTTTGTTTGTTTGTTTGAGATATCGCCTCTCTAAGTATCCCTGGCTGGCTTTGAACATGTTATTCAGTTGAGGCTGGCTTCAATCTCCCTATTCATCTGGCTCAGACTCTGAAGTACTAGTATAAAGGCATGTATCACCATGCTCCCCTGCCTGTCCCTCTATTCATCAACATTTTGTCATGCACTGTGTTTCAGGATTGTGGAAGCTTCTTTGGATATTTGGAGCTAGAATTTAAGTTCCTCTTTCACATTCTTCCTTTTTTAAGGTATATTTTTATTGAACTTCTATGCATTTCATATAATACATATTAATCATATCCAGACCCCCTATATCTTACCCATTTATAGATCCCCCGTCTCTGGAATTCATAAATTCTGTCATACATGTCAAAGCCTGTCAAGTCAAGTTTGTGTGCCCAGATGTGCCTTGGCATGCATTCATCCACTGGAGTCCAGTTAGCCTATCTAGTGTCTCTTCCAGCGAAGACAAACTCTCTCTCTCACCCAGTAGTAATCAGCTGCCAATAGATCCTTGGCTGAGATTTGGACCTCCTGCCCATTTCCCCAGATCATTACTGCTTTTTTCTCTAATTATGTTTGCATGGGTCTTGTGCATGCTGTCACCATTACTGTACAGTCATATGATCAAGTTCCCGGAGACCTGGAAGACTGTGTCTCCTTATGTCCATGTGCCAATCCCGGCTCTTATAAAATCTCTGCCCCCTCTTCTGCAATAGTCCCTGACTCATGGGTGAGTGACTTTAAATTAGGAGTCTTATCTAGGGACACGTACTCCGTAATCTCTTACTCTCTACACTTTTGGCCAGTTGTGACCTTCTGTGTACATCACCTTCTGTTGCATGAAGAAGCTTAGCTGATGAGAGCTGAGAGTTTCATTAGGTTTCTCTCTACCCTCTGTTCCACTATGTTTCTTGAGCCTTAAGTGTAATGGTTCCATTGTAGATGTGTCACTTAAGTCTGGGCATCTCTCAGACACTTATTCTCTGTGTTTGACCAGTTGTGGAACTCTGTAATAGTCTCCATCCGTGGTGAATGAGTTTTCTCTAGGATCTATGACCTCTCAGTCATGTGTGTTTAGCCATGTTTACAGTGCTACACATGAGTTCCTTCCCACTGAGGGGGCTTTAAGTCCAATTAGATAGCTGTTGATTACCCCCAAGATAACTACTGCACTGTTATAGTTTTTTTGTGCCTTTCATTTTTGTGGTTATTGGGTTTTTTTCCTCCCTTAACAGCTTGCGTAGTATCTTTCAGAACTACAAGAATTAGTCTTCAAGGAAGAGGGTTCCATGTCAGTTGCCGCTCTGTTGCTCCAGGTCCTATGTCTGAAGTATGTCCTGTCACAAACCTACTAAAAAATACTCATACAATACCTGAGCATATCTACATGTGTATAACTGACAGCTATAGAGCAAGAAACACAGTGCCATACTGAATAAATCTCCCTTCAAGTTGTTGGTCAGGGTAGACCAAGAGACTCCCAAAATAAAACAAGTTATAGCTACACCTTTGTTTGCCTCCCAGGTCTTCCTGTTTTTGAATGATGTTTCAGAAGCAAAGTGATAGCATCATCTTTATTGAACCATTTTTCTGAGCGTAGCTGCATATTATTCAAAAAGCATTTTCACATGAATAATTACCTTCTGACCAGATGATACTTCTCTGAGGTTGGAGTATTACCTTCAAGGTTATCTATCAGTTGGCATCAATGAGGCAATAAATGGCAGAGCTTGACCAGATTCTTCTGCATTCCAAAGTCTTATCTCCAACACTTTATACCATGATTTCTCAGACTTGAACATTAACTAAGGCACTGGAATCTAAATTCTATCCATGACAAAAGAGGACTATCCAATAACTGTGGGGCTTTGATGAAATAATCATGTAGCCCATGCTCAAAGAATGCTGAATTGAGTTAAATTGAAAAGAATGGAAAAGAATTCTATATATGAAAGATAATCCAAAGCAAACATCTGATGTATGGTAATTCAGGAAAGGGAGAGCTGGTACCATTGTGCTAGAATCATCGTGCGACTGTGTGCTGACTTGCGTGTGTGTTAAGGGTTAAGTGAAGAAACTTAACTCAGACTACCTGAGGTCATTGTAATGTCACCACTCAGGCCTGAGAATGCAGCTCAGAGATAGGGCCCAGGTCAACAATGTTGTCACTGTATCACCACTGATTTGATGAAAGCTGCTGGTTCTTTCCAGCGTCATTCATGATGATAATTATTATTGCCTTAGAGATTTTAAATAACATGTGTCTACTCAATAAACAGCTGCTAGTGAGCTGCCACGAGTCCATATTCACATCACCACCAACTTAGTATTCTTGATAGGAGGGAGGACAGTGCCTGATGAAGAGACTCAACACCCCCGTCACTGGGAAAGGGTAGCTCCCATTCTATTTTTACAGACTGTCCTGCAATGGGATCTTGATACTTACTCAACATCTGTTTTGTTCCCTGCATCTGATCAGCTCTGGGTGCCTTTCAAACTATAAGTTGCTGAAATTGCAAAGCTGGGAACAAGAGCACAGATCACGGGGATCCTATATATGGCACAACCTCAGAAGCAGCTGGCCTCCTTAGATGACATTTCTGCTCCCGCATAACCCAGATTCTAATGGGTGGGGGTAGAAACCACACAGTTCCCAGTCTGTGCCTGTGCCTGTGTTCTGTGTGATGCAATGTTCTTCTGCCTCACCCACACTACTTCATTATACCATCACAGCCCTCCATTTAAGCAGAGGAAGTGCTTTGCATTTGTAAATCATTTTCTGGAAGCCAAATGAATTGGCATTTCTAAACTAAAAATGTTTTCTCCCCTTAAGAATGCTTATCAACTTAAATCCTGAAACAGATCCAAATCTTTACTCACTGCATTTAAAAACAGCATAACATAGAATTCTAATTCTCCCATTCAAAGAAAATCAATATTCCTCTACTACTTGCACAAAAACCAACACAAATACTGTAACTACTCAGATTATGATATCTGAGAACTGGTGGCATGTACAAGGCTCATTTTCACAGTGTCAGTTTACACAAGCTTGTGACATGCTCTGTCTAACAAAGACATGAAAGTATTCCTCATCCATTGTGAAGAGGGCAGAAAGGCCAGTACTTCATTCTGGAGACTGTTTCATGAAATCAACAGCAGGTGAGAAAGGCTGCTTAGGAAATGTTTCAGAAACAGGTGCACAGAAGTGATGGTAAGCTGCTTGTTTATTTCCAAGAGGTTGTCTCTCTCTCTCTCTCTCTCTCTCTCTCTCTCTCTCTCCTCTCTCTCCCTCCATCTCCCCCTTCTTTAATATAGGACTTTCACTTTAAAATATACCCAAGAGCAGCAATACAGTAATGTGAAATAATAAAATCAGAGAAAGAATTCCCAAACACTTGGAAATGAAAAGCTTTAATATGTTGTGATCATAACTTTCAAGGCAAACTGACCACAATTTTTTTAAAAAATGTCTCCAATGGTTTTGTATTAGGCCACCACACATTCTCAGTGAATTTCAACTTGCCTGGACTTCCCATAAGTGGTCCCTTTAAGGTCCCTTCTCTAGAAGACCCAGAATGGCCATCCATTCACAAATACAAAGGTTCCTCTAGACTAGAGGCCACCGATGGTCTACTGCCTGCTTTTTATGTAAAGATATAATGGAATGGCCAACCATTTTTGTTTCATCTGTAGCTGCTTTCTCCCTAAACCAGCAGAGGTGTGAGGTTGCAACAAACCCCTTAAAACCTGAAAAGCTAAAATACTCCCTGGCCTTTGCATTGAAAGAAGAGAAGCACTGGACAGGGAGGTAGTTCACTTGGCAAAGTGTTGCAAGCATGAGGATCTGATCTAATTCCCAGCACCCATATAAAAAATACTAAACATGTGGCACATGCTTGTAATCTCAGCACTGGAAGGCAGAGACAAATAGACCCCTGGGGCTTACTGACCAGTTCACTTATCCTACTAGGTAATCTCCAGGTCAATGAGAGACCCTTTCTCATAAAAAATGGTGGCCAGCACTTGAAGAATGACAACTGAGTTTGCTTTCTGGCAGCTACGCACACATGCACACATGTGCACATACACCGGCATGCATATGTGCACCTACACAAACACGAGCACGTGTGCACACAAACACACACTCACACAAAGTGATGACCAGCACACAAGGCCATAGCTGATCATGCTGACATGTATGTTAGTACTGCATAGCATTCTTCACCATTATTAATGATTCCATTCAGTGCTTCATGATGTCCTCTGACATTAAATGACACAGGTAATGTTCAACCTTACTAGCTAGTTGCTCTAGGATAGCCATTAGCCCTTCCAGAAAATGAATATTTAGCTTATGCAACAATTTTCACATTCAAATTGCAAAGCTTTCCAAAAGAACCATAATTTCTCGGGGTTGGATCTTCATAGCATAGTTCTAAGTCATTTTGTACTTTAAAAATTTGTTAATATATAATATTTGCTAAATTAGCCATGAGAGTTGATATTTTGAAGATGGATGTGGTCAATCCTTTCTCCACAGTCACTGTTATCCTGTATGTGACAACCGAAGCTGAGCTACAGAATGAGCACTGTGCTTAGTCTCCATGGTAAATACAGCCTCCTCACGTGGCTTAGTGCTCATTCTCCACAACTGTCCGTTGCAGGCCTATGACTTTCTGAGTCAAATTTGGAAAGAGATTAATATAAAAACAGACTGACAAGTAACAAAATCAGGCCTCAGACTTTCTTCAACACTGGTGTGGGTTTAGAACCCCAAGAATAAAAGTCTCTGCATTCCTAACCAGCACTTTGGTATATGATGGCTTCCTTGTTCATATAATAATAGTTCTTCAAATAAAATATGTAGTCACATTTGTGTGTGTGTATATTGTGTGTTTGAGTGTTCATGTGCATGTGTGAGAGTATAAACCTGGTATGAGCTAAGTCAAGCCTGTGGATGCCAGAGGACAACCTCAGGTGTCTATCCTCACCATCCACCTTGTAAGAGACAGTCTCTGTTGCTGTTCACTCAGGCTAACTAGCCCACAAGCTTCCAATGACTCTCCTGTCTCTACCTCCCATCTCTCAGCAGGAGTTCACTGGAATTACAGATGCCTGAGCTATTGTGTCCAGTTTTTATCTAAGTTCTGAGCATCCAAACGTAGCTCCTCTGGATGGTAGAGCAAATGCTTTACCTAGTAAACCATCTTTCCAGCCCTTTAGCCACATTTTTGCAGAAACAAGGTCTAGATCATAGATTGTCTTTAATACTCACAATTCATGGCATTTTCTAAGGTGTTGTGCTTTACAAATACATAGATCCAGATGTGTTATGAGTAATCACAAGACTCAAGTACATTCAGCAAGGCTTAAGAACTCTCAAACACCACCTGTCATTGACATGCTTCCGCCAGCATGGTCTCACTTCCTAAAGGCACCATGACATCCCAAAATAACACCATCAACTGGGGACCATGTGCCCAAATATTTGGAGCCTATAGGAGACAATCTCATTCAAACCACCACACAAATATTAAGACACAAGGAATTCACAAGTAGTTGAGAAACCAGTTTGAACAAAGGCACAGACTTGAGCCTGTCAAAGAGTGTTTTGCCAGTCTTGGTTTCAAAGGGCCCAAGTGAACATTTCCAGAGCTAGTGATGTTCAAATAGAGGTTAAACATCTTAGGAGAATAAAAAGTTGGACGGGGGAAAATTAAAGCTCCTGGAAATAGGCCTAGTTTCCACCAGTGTTTTGTGTTCCTTGATGCTAGTGATGTGGGAATAGTATCCAGAACTCTGGAGCCTCTTTCTCATCACTCTGAACACAGCTTCTAACCCAGTAAAGATGAGCTAATGATGCTCACTCTGTGGTAAGGAGCAAGAGAGCTACAGTGTATGAGGTTCTCAAATGTTTCCTAGGTTTCTACTTCCTTATGCAGACTTCCAAACTAAACAAACAAACCTACATAGTTAGAAGAATCTGCTAAGGCCTAGAAACAGCAAAACAAACAAACAAACGTGACCAGATATCATTGGAATGAAATGCCATTAGTGGTTTTCAAATTTATGGGTTATTTTAAAACTATGTAGTAACAGAAGAGAACTTAGATATTTTAACCCATGAGGCTACACATAATTCCTGTCTAATGAAATATATAATCTCAAATACAATGGTTCATTGTTTTATTGCAGAGTGACCAGCACTGCATGCATCCTGATCATCTGTGAAACACTGACTCTCAAATACAATTAGAGAGTGTAATGATTAATACTGTTCGTCAATGTGACAGGCTCTTGAACCAGCTGGGAGACAAACCTTTGGGCATGTCAGTAATGGAGTGTGTAGATTGGGTTAGACCCACCCGGAACAAGAGCACCACCATTCCATGGGCTGGGTTCCAAAACTACATAAAAAGGAGACGTGAACTGAGCACCATCACTCATTGCTCTGTGCTTCCTGACTTTGGACATAATGTTACCAGTTGCCCCATGATCCTGCCACCATGCCTTCCCTATGCTGATAGGTTGTGCCCTCTAACTCAGAGCCAAATAAACCCTTCCTTCCATAAGCTGCTTTCATCAGATGTTTTTCATCAGATCAGGAGAAAGAAAAGTAAAGAATACAGCAGGCATTTATGGTTTTAAGAAGTATATTAATAATTTGTTATCTGACCATGCTATCTCAGATAAGGGGAGATGTCTTTTGTCTGCTTCAACTCTGAGGTAAGTAGATCTGCTGGAATTTGACAACGCCCATTCCTGTTCCAGGAATCTCAATCTGTCTTTGAATTCAGGAGAGGCTGTAACTCTCCAACTGCTTCCTTATGTGACCTTCACCCATACACTTTGCTATGCACACACAAATTCAGACAGGTGACATGATTATTGATCATGCCTTCACTACATATGTGAGGTGTAATATTGTTATGTTGATTGTTTTAGTCATGTATGCAGATACATTTATTTCACAAAACCATTCTATCTATTATTGAACTTAGAGGATAGAATTATTTTCTTAGACCGTCACTGCACTTCTTTTTGCATCCTTCAAAATGCCTGGTGAAGCAGATATTGCATTTCCAATAATGGCTGTCCTGGATGAGTTATGTTACTTAACTCTGCTTCCTGCTGGCTCTGGCACTTGATTGCTTAAATACCTTAGAGACACTATGACTCATTCTGTATTTAGTTGGTGTTTATGTTAACATCATCCCCAAATCAGAGCCTATATTCATTTAAACTACAGTGATTGAATTAGATGATTTTCAGCTGAGTCATCCAATGGAGATTAAAACATAAAAATATTCTACACGTCCTAAGTGTTTAGTCAGGTTGTTAAGGGGCTAGAAAGGGTTAATTAGGGAACAAAACCAAATAATTATCTTGTTCAACAGTGTAAGTACTAAGGCCTAAATTTGATGATTTTTCTCAATTCCAAAACTGATTCTCCAAATGCCTTGTCAAGTACATTCTTGATCAATGAATCCCAAAGAAGTCAGAAATTAAAATATGTTCAAAGTTTCCTTTTTAGGTGGGGACGTCCCTTTAATGCTCTAAATGAGAAATTGCTCCTTTATAAATCCAGAGATTCGATAATTGTTTCTGAGCTTTGGTCATGCTTTGTGAATTGTACCAAATGAACAAATTCCATCTGTGAAAGTTGCCAAGCACACCTGAAGGACAATCACTGCCAAGACAGAAAGACAGAAAACTAGTCAAGCAACAACAGTATCATGGGGTAGTAGAAAAAGTACAGAGATTATAAATTTTAAAAAGTAATTCACCTAACTTGGCTTTACATTCACTGAAGATTTCTGGAAAGATGTTTTTACTGAGACTTGTAAACATATCTGCAATCCAATCTAGAATAAGAAGTTAAAAAAATGTGCAAAGCAAGAAGAAAACATTTGATGGGTCAGACTCAAGATTATGCAAGCCTGCCTTGTTTAGCAGCACTATCTAACAGCAGGCATCCTGATACCCTGGCTCTTGCAATTTTCATACCGTCTCCTCCCCAGCGTTCCCAGAGCCTTAGGTGTAGGTATGGGATTTCATATGTATCATTTGGTCTTGGCACCCCACCGACATTTATTTTTTCTGTTTTGACTAGTTGTGGACCTCTGTGATAGTCTCTATCTGTTCCAAAAAGAAGCCTCTTTAATAAGGGGTAAGAGCTGTACTTATCTGGCAGTAGAAGGATGGATATTTAGAATACAGTTAGAAATTATATTGGTTTAGAAAAATGCCAGTAGTAGGTTCTCCTCTCTGGTCTACAGTCTCCCCAGCCACTGGTATTTGGCTAGGTTTACAGAACCAGGAATGAATTATTTCCTATTGAGCAGGCTTTAAGTTCAATTAAACAGTTGTGGATTATTCCCAAGATAAAATTGCCACTAGTACACCATTAGAGATATCTTTCTGGGCTGGTCATTGTTGTGGTTCGCAGACTTTACAGCTGGGTAAGATTATTGTTTGCTTTTTTTCCCCTGGCAGCTTGCATAGCATTTCTCCATATTACAAGACCTGGTCCTCAGGGAGGAGGCTTCCAGCTCAGTTCCAGCTTGATTCCTTCTAGTCCTGTGCTAATGTGTGTGGTGTCTTTAGTAATAGGGCCCTAACTTCAATTTCAGGGAAACAACCAAGAACCATAGCAGTAGCCTATAGTTTGGGGAAGACTCTTTGACTACCCTGAGCAGCAACTCAAAGGGAAGATTCCCATGCCTGGCACTTGGTATTTTGTTAGATAATATAAAATTCTTGGTGGGGAATATTATCATCCTATGTGGCATAATTCCATTTGAAATACAGGTTTGTTTTTCAAATATCAATATAGTTGCCTGAACAAGGCCTGCACATCAACAACAACAGTTGGCATGTGGATCAGGGAAATTTCACAAGGTTCCACCTCTAGATGAAGAGTTACAGGTAATCAATGGCTGGTGAAAGAGAAAGAATGTTTTCTCCAGAGATGAGCTTCCTGATAGGTAGGTTACCTAACCCCTAGTGGTCAGCCTTAAACACATGTACATATCTGTAAAAATAACAAATAAGGGGGCAAGAAAATGAAAAGGAGAGGGAGAAACATGGGAGGGGACAGGTAGGGAGAAAGTATGAAAAACAGTACTCAGGATGAAATTCTCAAAAAGATAAAAATTTAAATAAAAAAATACAAAAGAAAGAAGATTATGTAGTCCACAAACTGCCAATAAGTTACCAGCTTTTCTAAGGAACTTTGGTAATTTTGCTCCTGTAAGTAGAACTATTGGTGTGTGTGTGTGTGTGTGTGTGTGTGTGTGTGTGTGTGTGTGTGTGTGTTTGTACATATGTGCATACATAGTTCACTTGTATTAGTCACTTTTTAATCACGGTATTGTGCCCACAATAACCGTAAACAAAATAATTGAGAAGATTTTTATCTTGGCTCACCATTTAAGAGGGCTCTCTGGCTCTCTGTCCGTTGTGGTGGAGAGGTGTGGTGGCAAGAACATGTGGCTGAGAACAGCTGTTCATACTTGGGGAGACTAGGAAGCACTCATCACACATTTTAAAGCAAAGTGTGATAGGTGTGGGAAGATGCACCTTTCAAATGACGAGGAGAAAAGGCATGCGGTGCAATCACAGGTCCAGAGGCCGAGCTGGTTCCTGCGAGCCTGAGCAGAAAGTGGCCCTAATGAGGGGGCCTTGAAGAATATACTCAGACGTATCTTCATTTAGGAGTACTGGGTAGCTAGCCTTATCATGGTCACAGCTAACAATTATTTGACTTATATTTGAAAGCATTAAAGGATTCCAAATTGATTTAAATACATCCCAGAGTGAAGCCAAATCAGGAAGAGTGACTTCCGTAGACAACAGATCTTCCAGCGCATTGTTACCAGACTTGTCGCCCTGCAGATCTGTGAGAGACGAATGTCTGATGTTTAAGCAGAGCAGTCTGGCGAATTTATCACACACACTCGGCACTGACTGAGTCTGAAATTGCTTCTGAGAGAAGGTTGAGCTGTAACAAACAGCTGCATTCTAGAAACAGTTTGGGAGCTTGTTAGTAGGTAGGAACCGCGTGACTGTGAGGTGCATACGAAGTATAAATACTTCTTTAAACAAACATTGAAGAACTCTATCGCCCTCAGAGCTGCACTACACAAGAATTATGGGTCCACACAGAAGAAAAATCATATAGCTGAGAAGCAAGGATCGCCATGAAGAACAGAAGAGTTGATAGACCTCCAAGAAGAATTTGACAAACTGTTATCATAGTTGGCCTATCAGAGTTAGGGATTTCAATGTCCTTTGTAATTAATAAGTGATAAGGAATAAAAAAGAGCAAAAGGCAACAGTCATCGCGTCTGATTTGCATGTACAGGCTAGACATACAATAATGTTTTTAAATCATATGTAAAATCATCAAAGAACATTCCAGAAACTGTGAGCTTCAATAGAAATGACAGAAGTAGATGTGCTAGTCTTGTTGCTCACCTTATGAGGGTGAGTGCTCAGTTTCTCAGTTAGCAGTGAATTTTCACAGATGTTTCTTTTCAAATTGAAGAAGTTACCTTCAATTCCCAGTATGTTGCACATTTTCATGAAAAGAAAAGAAGCTTCATTTGGCAAATAATTTTTCTATGTCTACTGAAAAGGATCATGCTGCCCCTTCTACTCTATTTCTATGATGCATAAAATTGATTAGGGTTATTTTATTCTTGAATCATCAGTGGAGTCCTGAAATAAATCTCAGTTGTGATGAGCAAAACTTTTTACTGTACAGCTGGACGGACTGGCTAGCTGTACATTCCAGCGCTGACTGCTGAAGGAGTTCTGACACGGTAGCCTTGTGTAGATAATTGTTTTTTGCCCAAAGTCTTTGCCTTTGGTATTGGGCAAATCCTGTCTCTAAAAAGAATTAGGAATTAAGAAATGTCTTTGTATTTTGTAGATTTTTAGAAGGGTTCCTATTTCTTTTAGAAGGATTCCTATCAACTCTAAGTATTTGGTGTCTTTCACCAAAACAGCTGTTTGTTTTGAAATTTTCTTTGCTGTTTTGTTGAATTTGGTTTATCTGTTAGTTTTAAGTGAACCAATGTCTTCTGCTGTACCTATTCATATTTTTTCCCCCTTTGGCTTTATGTTGTTTGTGAGTACCCATATGTGCTCATACTGCTTAAATTTCCAAACTTGTTGACATACAATTGTTCAAAGTGTTCTCTTATTATCTTTTGGTATTTGTAAGGACAATTCTCATATGGCTATTTTCATTCAAGGATTAGTCATTTGAGTTTGGGGCTCTTATTTTTTACCAGTTTAAACTTCAAGAGATATGCCGATATTTTTTAAACTTAAAAAAGAAGCTTGCTTTTGCTGATCCTAACTGCTATTTTTTAATTTTCTGTTTTGCTTACTTCTGGTAGGGTCTTTATTATTTGTTATTTCTTGACTGTGGAGTTTGATTATTGTTTATTTTTTCAATATTTTTGAGGTAGAAAGTTAAATTATTGACTTACCAATTGTCTGATTAGCTTTAACTGTCATAGCCTAGAACCTGAGAGGGGAGTTTTAATTGAGGGATTTCCCAGATCAGCCTATGGGCCTGTCTGTGAGGAATTTTCCTGATTGTTGATTGACGTAAGAGGGCCCAGCCTACTGTGGGTAACACCATTCCAGGGGCAGGTAGTCCTGGGTCTATAAGAAAGCTTACTAAGCATAAGCCTGGTGGAGCCAGCAAGTTGCATTCCTCCATGGACTCTGCTTACTGATTGAGTTCCTGCCCTGACTTACCTCTATGTTGGACTGTGACCCGTAAGATTAAATAAACTTTCCTCCCTTAAGTTTCTTTGAGTCAGAGTAGTTTATCACAGCAACAGAATGAAACTAGAACACGCACCCTTAGTCCACAGTAAATAACTAGTCTGCTCAACACAGCTCTATGTAAGGGTTATTCTTCTTAAGGAAGTGCTGAGCTGGGGAGAAAGGAAATGTCTGCATCAATTACAATAATACAAAGCTTATATATTCGGTTGGGTTTTGCTAATGTTGTAATGATTAAGGAGTTTTTGGTTTTTATTCAAGACTAGTCATAGGTATTTTAGTTCAAAGCTAGTGATAGCTGTCTATTATGTCACAAAATATTAGCAATAGGGGAATCTGGATGCAAGATACACAGGCAGTCCCTCTAGTACCATTATAACTTTTGTAAATCTGGGCCATTCAGAACTAAAATTCTGTTTTAACCATAAGTCAGTCCACATAGAATGAATCTAGTATTGCTTTCTAATCAATAGTTTCCAGGAAAAAAAGATCTATATAAATTAAGTAGACACAACATGATGTAGGTTAGTAGAAAAATAAGACAATAAATCAGTTGTAAAAAACTGTGAGATGGTAAATGAGTGCGCACAATCTTAGAAGAAACTGGAAGCCTGGGAGATAAGCACCGCAGAATAAAGAAAGCCAAATTTAGCTGTCTACCTTTTAGGGAATTAGAATGCATCATATAATATACAGTAGAGGCAAAGCAAGAATGAAATAAAGGTTTAACAAGGTGTAAAAAGAGAAATTAATATCAGTTCTACATCCGACATCCCTGTACTACATACATACTATAGGCACACAGAGCTTGCAATTTAATTATAATACACTAATAGATTTTTTATCACTTTTGAAAATGTAAGTAATTACTGAACGCTCCCTCAGTACTAGAAGTTAGACAAGAAGAAACCCATTCAGTGTTATTTGCAGTGTGCACTCAAAGTCTTAGCTGATTCAAGCAAGAAAAATTAATATAAATATTGTAAAGGAAATGATAGAACTATCATTCCCTGAATATCATTTTACATGTACATTTATAATATGGAAAATAATTCAATACAAATAAACCTAACAAATTTCAGTGCCATTTACATATCCTCCATAAAAGCTGCCAGGTGACCCTTGAGTGAAGTATCATGCTTTACTTAATAACTGATGGCACCAATATCATTAAAATGACCCCTTTGTTTGAGATGTTCTGTATGAAATACACAAAAAAATCAATAAAAAATATATAATAAATAAAATAAAACAAAATGACTACTTTTGCACAGAAATCTTCACATGTACTGCACTCTCAAGTAAATTTCTAGTTTATTTCTTTTTAAGTAAAAATTTGAAGGATAGTTTTAGATGTATCAAAATCTCAAGGTCCAATAAAACAATCTGTAAAAATATCCACATGCTGCAAAGACATACGCTGATCACTGTCAGACTCATTATAAAGCTGTTATTACTATGACTTAGAAGTATTTTCCTGCAATAATAAATAAATTAGGCAATAGAATAGTGTCGAGATTACAAAATTACACACCCACACAGAACTAAATTGTCATTACAGAGGAAGTAAAATAATATTTATCTATTAATTTAATGCTGCTGGGTCATTCAGGTATCCTCAATAAAAGGAATGAAAATTAATACCTGTTTTACGCTATAGGAAGTCAATGTTAGGTGAATTATAAGTCTAACTGTGAACTTTAAAAATAAACAACCAAAGAAAATGTTATAAATATCTCTATTTATATGGCATAGGAAATATTATACAGATAAGACCGAAGGATCCATTATAATAAAAATAGTGGAAAGACGGCTTGGCAGTTAAGAGCACATACTATTCTTGCAGAAAAACAGAGTTCAGTTCCCACCACCCACATCAGGTGGATCGCCACTTATAACTACAGTTCTAGGGAATCTGACACCCTGCTCTGACCTTTTGGGTACCTGCACTAATGTGCACATACTCTCACAGAAACACACACACACACACACACACACACAATTAAAAATAATCTTAATCTTTAAAAAAATAGTGATAAATTAAACTTCATTAAATTAAGAATTTTAGCTGAAAGATAAAATTTAGAAAAAGGAAATGACAGTCCCCAGAATAGGACAGTACCTTAGCCTGAAAATAAATAAAAATTGAATTAAAAAATCAACAGCCCAATAAACAAAGGGGAAAGAAATTAGGAAACATTGAACTTGTGCATCAAAAAGAGGGGTAGACAAATGGCACATTGCATATGTGAAAGGCCCCCAGAGCTTGTACATAATAAGAGAATTCAAGAGTAAAAGGACAGTAGGGTTCCACTATTGCACTGTGTTGGCTTACAAGAGACCATGAACCAGACAGGTGTACTCAAAGTACTGGGGTAATGCCACAATCTGAGGATTTCCAATGAGAAACTTGTATTCCCTGCAATAGCCAGAGAAAATACAGTCTCTCCAAGCTATTTGTTCCTTTAGTCATAGCAACTCTTATTGCAAAGACAGACCAGTCAGAGGTGTCCACCAAATCAAAATATTTTTCAAAGCCTTGGACACTAGCATGGGGGCAGGCATAATGGCAATTAAATTATGTTTCTGTGAAGGAAGACAGAATTTAAGAAGCTAGGATACTAAGAAGCTGTATCAACAATCATCAGTGAGTTGCCCCTGGAGATACATATCATTTAGACTTGAAGGTTAAGAAGCCAAGAATCCAACCACTGAGATTAAACATAACAGTAGGCATTTTTCCAGCATCATGCTGCTGGTGGGTAAAAGCTGGGATCAAGGAGCCACCATTGTGAAGGGCCATACAGAAAACCATAGACACAAGTTTCCAGAGCTCTAGATTCCAGATGAGGTAAGCCATAAATTTTCTAAGTCATAGCAACTAAGTAGACTCCTGATTGTATTGGTCAAGGTGATGTAAGAAAACACATACAGCCAGGAAGAAACAAGGGTCTTAGGAGATATGAGCAATGCTTTCCATAATGTATGCTAATTAAAACACTACAGGGACTAACTAGAAAGATGGCTCAGCAGTTAAGAACACTTGCAACTTACAGAGAATCTAGGTTCAGTTCCCAGCACAAACATGGAGTAGCTCTCAAATACCTATACTGCTAGTTCCAGGGGATCCAATGCCTTCTTTTGGCCTCTACAGGTACCCATATGCACGTGGTTCAGATACAGACATTCAGGCACACAGAAACACAAATAAAAATGAATAGATGCCTAGAACAAGGAAAGAAGCCAGAAAGCCCAGAAACAGGACCACATGATAGCCTTTGGTGGTTACAAACATAAAGTTTGCACAATGGATGGCTTCCCCCGTACTGATGCTAGATCAGTTCCACAAATCTGAAAAAAAAAATGACTAAATGGACAAAAGACCTACTCTAGACTGCTTTGATCATTAAAATAGAATTATAAAATTAAAATAATTAAGACTAGAGGACAAAACATTTCCATGACATTGACCAAGTATAGGTCTCCTAGGCACACAGCAGCAAGCAGGCAGAAGCATATGCACTGAACTAGTGAGAACCATGAACCAACAGTGTGAGAAGAACACAAGACAGCAAAAAGCCTTGATGAACACGTTACTTGCAACACACAGTTTCGAAATTGTACAAGTCCACTGAGTAATGAAGTAATTTGCTCCTTTTGCTACCTGATATTTAGTTCTTGTATGTTGTTATTTTCTGGAGTCTCTGAATGCAGACATTAGTGCTTCTTAGACAGCATTCTTATAGTTGTGCGTACCCAGTACCTAAGTCACTAGTTCACAAGTTTTGTTCCTTTGTTTATATATGTATAGACACAGTCATATTTTGATTTAATTTTGCCAAACATATACCCAGCACAGCTTTTATTCTTTGAAATATTGATACTACTTCCTGAAATTTTTAATGTAATAAAGCTGTCAAATATTTATTATGTTTCCCCTAAAGAAACATACTGTTTTGGCTTATATTATAAAATAAATATTATTAATAAGAATTATTAGACTTTCCAAATGCTGGAAATAAATATATTTGTTTCTTTTACTTAATAAAATGTAAAATTATTTGGGGCCCAAATATTCTGTATTTAGACCTTCCTTGTTGCTTATTTATTTTCACAAATTCTTTGTATAACTTAATACCTGCTGTCTTTTTATCACTCCTTATATTCCCTGCCAGGTGCCTATCTGATCCAGGTATGTGCTGTGCCTGTGATTTATTGCCTACCCAGTGTGCCTTCCTTTGTGGAGTCTACCCCCAATTCCATGTATATACTTGGGAGAAACAATCCTCTGTAGATTTCTAGTGTTTCTGTGCATCCTGTCCCAGCATTCGTTCTAAAAAATATCTGCACATCTTGGAAAACAGAAGTAGAGTTTCCCTTTAATGTAGAGGGCAGATTCATTTGTCCTCTAAGATAATCAAGATGTCTTCTTCCAGGACAAAGTTGGGAAGATTGATTTCCAACCTCTTTAAAATCTTTGGTTTCCCAAGACTGAGGTTCATCATCTGTGATGTGTGAAATTTCCATTGGGACTGTGCTGACAAGGAGAACTGATGCAAACTTGAGCCTTGGAAGTTACACAATGACTTCAAAAAGAAAAGTTTTAAAAAGGTATTAACAACAGAAGTGCATATATATACTCTGAAAAATAGAACACATTTTTAAAGCAACCTACATCTTTAAATCAATGTAAAAACATCCCATGTTCATGGGCTCAGAAATCTTAGTTTTACATAAATAGCCATGTTTTCCAAACTGATCTAAAGATTCAATGGTCTCTATCATCAGAGAGAGATTCTGCATTCCTTCTAGAGACTGGCAAGCTATTTCTAAAGTCCCATGGAATCACAAATGACCCAGAATAACCAAAAGAATCCTGGAGAAAGAACAGCAATCAGAAGATATACAAGGGCAGGCTAAAATGTCCAAATATGCAAAAATAAATCAGTATTGTGAAATCTGTATGATCTTCTATCTGGTTGTGAATTCTTAAATATGACATGGTATGTCCAAGTAAGAATTGGAAAAGAAGAAAATAGATACTTTGGATTTAATTAAAAACTTTGGTACTTCAAAGGAAAAAAATGTTTATACATATCTGCAAATACTCCCTTTTATACTTTAAATGGGTGAAGTTTATGGATTGTGGATTCTAACTCAATAATGCCGATTTTTAATTGCATGAATCTCAGCTTTCCCATTTTAAGTCTAATAACAGATTCCTGTGTCTGTCACCCTGGAGTGGAGCATCTTTGCTCCATTGTGTGTCCATTGCAGCCTGACACTGAGGAGCAGGGAAAATTCTCAGACCCTTCACCCTGATTGGCACTATTTACTTAAGAAACTGTTCACATTATTCGCCCTTCCTTCATTCTCGCAGCTTTCTTCCATGGCTGAAAAGCTGGCTCTGGTCAGGACATCAAACTCTCTGAGCTCAAGATAGAGCTAAACGTATAGGATGTAAATTTAAAGGGCCATTTCCTTTTATGAAAAGCAAACCCTGTGCAATGAGAAAGAAGCCCTGGAATTTTATAACATACCCATTCTAGCTCCACCAATGCCTTTCCCTTGCTTACCAGTCTAACTGGAAGGTCTGTATCCTCTAATGATGGTGGAACTGCCAAAAGAAAATATGGTCTTTTAATCTCAATATATTGTAAACTATGACATTCATGCACATCCTATGTAGTGATAACAAGGCTTATCAGGAGCCCTGCCCACAAATAAGTGCTCAGGGCTGCTCAGCAGGTGCAGCTTCTTCCCACTGTGTTATTTTACCTGCACCAGCGCACCTATTCATCAAAATCATGCACTTCCAGTGCTATTGCCTGATTTTTCTATCTTGTCCATTGCTTATTCATTTCCTATTTTGAAATACAAACATTTACTTTATTTGTTGCTTGTTGCACACTTACTTTCCAATACAATTCACGCAATGTCTTTGGTAAATCAATAAACAGAATGTGCATTATGACAGCAATTTAAATACTATTTACTAAAGAGCCATCTAACTTACAAAGCCCATTTATTTAATGGTTAATATTCCTTGAGTTCATTTTTCTGTTTTATACCATTTAATCCTCTTGTTTTTATTATTTTGGGATTTCTTATATCTTTATAAGATCTGGAGGCATAATATCATAAAAATTACATATTGGGTGTTCTTAGCAATTTAGGCAAACTTGCCACTGTCTCCTCATTCTTTTTCTTTTGTGTGTGTGCGTGCACACACACACACACACACGCATCATAAGATATTCCTGCGTAGTGGCATTATACTTCATTACAGTATCATTTTACTCCTAAAATCTCCAACATGGTATTCCAAGGAATAATAAAGTTTCCATACATACATTCATAAAGATAATTTTACTTTTACCCCACATTATCAATACCATTAATTACCATCTTATATTCACATTTAATCAACTTACACCATGACATCTTTGTTTTTTGTTTTCCGAATTCAGACTCAAAGCAGCATTGTGTGTTGTGGTTAGTGATCAGGTCTTTTCAATGTCCTTTAATATTGAGACCTTGCTAAGCTTCGTTTTCCCCTTTTTTTCCATCAAAGTAACCCTGTTGAAGACTCAAAACTAATCAGCTCACTGATCCCACACAGACCATCCAAACCAGCAGTCACTCAGTGCATGGGCTGATCTCCCTGGAAGTCTATTGTGTGGGATTCACTGGTGACATCAGTCTTAATTCTACATTTATTTATTTTCAGGTTTTGGAAGATATTATTTAGGTATATTGAAAAGGAAGGATACAACGCACAATTAACAAACTGGAGGAGGCTTAAGTTCCCCTGAGCTCTGTCTCCTAGCAGGCAGTATGCTGCTGGGAAGCTCAGCTCCACTGGATTTTCACTGGAATATCTACTCCACACTTCTCTCTTCCTTTTTCCTTTCCATAACCCCTAATCAATTCTACATTTAATTTTTCTGTTTAATTATTAAATTTATTATACTTTAATGGGATTGATATAGTAAAAAAATTTACACATTTGCCCTAGTCACCATCTTTAACAGGAATTCAGTTTACAAATTAAATATAAATTTTCAGTCATATTTTTTCATGTAAAATCATGTGCATATAACGATGCTTTGATCAATGACAGATTGCATGCACCTGGACTCTTATTGCTTCTAGCCAGCAAGATGTGGTGGCACACACCTATAATCTCAATACTTGGGAAGCAAAGGCAGGAGGATTGTGAGTTTGAGATCAGTTGCAGAGGGTCTGGGTTCAGTTTCCAGCACTCACATGGCATCTAACAACCACCCATAACTCCATTTCCAGGGGATTCAACTCCACTCTTTGACCTCCCCAGGCATTGCACTACATGGGTGCGCTTAAATACATGCAATACACACATACACATAAATTTTAAAGAATAATAACTAAAATCTTTTTAAAAATATTTTATTTATTCTTTTTTTTTTAATGTGTATGTGTGTATTGCCCACATGTAGGTAAGTGCACCTGTGTCATGCAATGACCTCAGAGGACAGGAGAGGCTGTCAGATTCCCTGGAACTGGAGTTACGGACAGTTCTTAGCTGCCATGTGGGTGCTGGGATTTGAACCCAGGTCTTCTGCAAGAACAGCCAGTGTTCTTAAACACTGAGCCACCTCTACAGCCCCATAAAATATTTTTTAAAGCTGTCAGATCTTCTGGAGCTGGGGTTGAAGGCTGTTACAAGCTGCCTGATGTGAGTTTTCGAAACTGGACTTAGTCTTCTGTCTTCAAGGCAATATGCGCTCTTAACCAACCCAGAAATAGTTATTCTTTATTAAATGTCACCATTACAATTTATTCATGGGAAAAGAATTGAATATATCTAAAAAATAATGATTTTAGTGATAATCACATGAAAATTTTATGCTCATACTTCTAATAAACTTTTTTGAGCATCTATTCAGTGCCAGATATTAAAATGGGGCACTAAGAATTTGACAATTGCTCAATTACATCTAAGTCCTATTATCAAAGTATTAGTTTGCTGGTTTGTTAGTTTTATTTTCATTTAAATTAGTATTTTGCCACACACTTTTTGAAAAAAAATTCTTTCATGTATGGCATAGTGCAAAGAACTAATGATCTAGAACCAAATGACTTTTGCATGGATAAGAATTGTTTTCTTCCAGAAGTCCAAGGCATTGTGTGTGATACTCTGGACTGTAGTTCACTAATATGAAAATGGCATCTTTCAGTGCTAATATTAAGATTAAAGAAATGAAATGAGACCCAATAATTGATATTTAAATGAAGAGCATGGCACAGAAATATTTATTAAACCAAGGAATTTGACAAAATGCACACCCATGGTCCTCTATTGATGAAAAAGCAATTATAAATGAGTGTCTGGTCTTTCCTGAGACTCATTTTTGTCATATAACAAGTGGCTCTACCCCACAGAGCTGCAGTATCACAGAAAATAAGATACCATCTCCTGTGTCCAGCACATGGATACCAAGTAAGTTCAGAGTACTTATTTCTAGTCATAATAATCTTCATTTTATTAAGGTGAAAATTTTAATTTCTGTAAACATTATCCCAATATTACAGATCAAAGGCAAAGTGATGAATGAAATTCACACTACTTTAAGCTAAAATTTTCACTGTATGCAGAAGGACGTGTAGGCTTACTGTTCTCTCTCTCTCGCTCACTCTCTCTCTTGCTCTCGTTCTCTCTCTCATGTGTTGACTACCCATCCTTAATCATCTCTATTTCTACCTTTGTTGTTCATAAAGATAAAAGTTCAAAGAAAATAATTAATGGAAGTAGGTCATAAGGTAGTACAGAGTTTTCTGTAATTAGGCAAATATAGTTTAAAAACAGAGTAATTAGAAGAACAGCATTAAGTGGGCCGTTATGGAGACCATTCCAACCCATTTTCCACCTCACTCTCAAATGACCCTGATGATTGTAGGGTTTCAGAGGAAAACAATTTGGTTCTGACTAAGTCCTGTTTAACTGGTTTAACTGATGCTATTAAAATGATTCAATGTGTCTCTTTCAAGGTACCTCAAATACAAGTTTGAGAAATGGCATGAGAAAGCATGCAATTACTGAATGTTCACAAAAAGATATGTGTTGTTGGGGCTGCTTGTTAATAAGAAACTTCTCTTTCTGATGCCACAGTCTAGGGAAGCTCTGGAGTCATAATCTGGGAAACCTAATACAGCTCTATGAACTTATTTTTCTGCCTTTCTTTGGGTTTTAACATAAGGCTTTAGTCAAAGGTTTGTAATGTCTCCAAGGAAAAGAATTAAAATTTCTTTCATTTGAACTAGCTATATATCTGATCTTACTCAATTTCTATTTGCAGACAGTTATTAATAACTAAAAAGAAGTTGGGTGTGGTAGTGCATACCTTTAATCCCCATACTTGAGAGGCAGAGGCAAGTGGCTCTCTGTGAGTTCAAGCCAGCACAGACTCCATATCAAGTTCTAGGCCACCTGTGGCTAAAGGAAGGTCCTGTCTCAAAAAGACCAAAAAAAATTTTTAAAGAACTAAAAAGAAAAAAGAAAAAAAGGAAGCAACTGGAAATATTGCTCAGTGGTTAAAACATGCCCACAAACTTTTATAAGCAAACACAAAAGAATTGAAGTAACATCTTTTTTCCTATCATTTCATGGACTAAAACTAGAAATCATTAGCAGTAAAAACCTACATAAACTATACAAATACACAGAGACTAAATAGCACACCATTGAATGACCAAGAAATTAAGATGATAATTTTAAAATTTCCAAATGTCATTTAAAACATGGTTTATGTGGGGCATGGATGAGGGAAGGGGTCTAAATTTGACTTATAACTGTTGTATAAAATGTTCAAAAACTCAATAAAAATATTTTTTAAACATAATTTTCTAGGGCCTTTGGGATATAGCTATAGCAATTCTGAAAAGAAAGTTTATAGTTGTGAGTGCTTACATAAAAGTATTCCAAAAGATCATAAACAAATACAATAATAATAATGGTCTCAAGATCATAGAAAACTAAGAAAAATCCAGACTCAAAAACAGTAGAGAACAAGAAAAAAAAATCAAGGCAGAAACTAATGAACTAAAGACAGAAACAACCATATGAAAACTCAAAGAAAGTTTGTTTAGATACAAATTCATAAAATTAGAGATTAAACAGGGGAGGTTGCTAGAGATTCTAATGGTATAAATATTTATGTTCTAAAAACCTAGAAAATCTAGAGGAAACATAAATTCCTAGACATGTATGACCTTCCAAAATGTACTCAAGATGAAATAAACAACTAAAATATATTCATAACAATCAATGAGATTGAATAATGAAGTCTGATAACAACAACAGCCAAAATCTAGGACCAAATGGATTCATTGCTCAGTTCTGCCACTGAAGAATTGACATCAGTGTTCTTCAAATTGTTCATTAAATAAAAGGAATGAAAGCACCAAACTCCTAGAAAGCCATCATTACCCTAATGTCAAGACCAGAAAAAGACTCAATGAAGAAAGAAAACTATAGACTAAATTTTTTCTATGAACTTCTGTATTAGCTACTTTTCTGCTATTGTGATAACACACATTGACCAAAGACAACTTATAGAAGAAACAGTTTATTTTGGCTTATGGTTCCAGAGGGGGAAGATCCCATCATGGTGGGGAGGCATGGCAGCAAGTGGCAGGAGGCATCATGGTGGCAGGAGCCAAAAACTGAGACATCACATTTTCAACTGCACACAGTAGAGAGCATGAATTGGAATTGGAGCAAGGCTATCAACTCTCAAAGGCCCCCTCTTCGTGACACACTTCCTCCAGGGAGACTAAAAACCTACATAAATGGGGCTGAAGAGATGGCTCAGTGGTTAAGAACACTGGCTGTTCTTGCAGAAGACCCAGGTTTGAATCCCAGCACCCACTGGGAATGACAGCTAATAACTGTCTGTAACTCCAGTTCCAGGGGATCTGACAGCCTCTTCTGTCCTCCGAGGACATTGCACAGCATGAGTGCACTTACCTACATGCAGGTAATACACGCATACACATAAAATAAAATAATAAATAAAAATGTGTTTTAAAAACTCACATAAACTACACAAATACACAAAGACCTAAAGATTTCATGATCTCCCTAAACATCACCATCAGCTGCTGACCAAGTGTTCAAAAACCTGAGCCTATAGGAGACATGTTTTCAAACCATAACAACACAGACACAGAATTTCCCAAGTCTTGTAAATTGATTTCAAGAATGCTTTAACAAGATCATAGGCTATGACTAAGTTGGCTTCATTCCAGGGGTGGAAATTTTGACATACCCAAGCGAATGTAGCCCAGTACAAAAACAGATCTAATCACATGATCATCTCAGTAGACCTAGAAAAGGTCCTTGGCAAAGTTCAATTGAAAGTTCAATTTCAGATATGAAAACAGCCCTGAAAATACTAGGAATATGGAATATACCTCAACACCATAAAGGATACATATAGATCCCTCAGAGCCATCCTTATGTTAGATGGGGGAAAGATAACATTCTATAAAATTTAGAATGAAATGAGAGCACCTACTCCTCTCACTACTACTTTATATAGTACTTAGGGTCTTAGCTACAGCAATAAACAAGGTAAACTGTCCACATTTGTAGATAAGATTCTACACTTAAAAGACCCTAAGATCTCAACCAGAAAACAGACCTGATAAACACTTGCAGGAATGTAACAGGATACAAAATCAATATACAAAATTCAGTAGCTTTTTAATCTGCCAATTATAATCTTGCTGAGGAAAAATATCCCATTCACAATAGTTTTTTTTTAAAAAAATGCCTAGTAATAAACTTAACAAGTGAAAGTCCTTGCCAATGAAAACTTGAAGATTCTGAAAATTTGAATAAAACCTTGGAAGATGGAAAGACCTCCCATGCTCAAGGACTCATAAAATTAATATTATGAAAATAGTAAAAATACTTATATTGCCAAAACCAATCTGTATCAATTGCAAAACTCATCAAAATCCCAATGACATTTTTCATAGAAAAACTAGAAAAAAATGAAAATAGATAATGAAGTACAAATGACCCATAATAGTCAAAACAACCCTGAGTAGAATGAACAGTGCTGGAGGTTTCACAACACTTAATCATAAACCATATTTTGGAATCACAGAAGTAAAATCATCATAGTACTGGAGCAAAATCAGACACAGAGCATTGGAATAAAATGGAGATGCCAGAAATCTTCAAATATTTATTTATTAATTTATCATCACCTATTTTTATTTTTTTAATTTTTCAAGCATTTTATTTATCAGTCATTTTATGTTATGTGTATGAGTGTATTGCTTGCATATGAGTAAGTGCCCCCATGTCATGCAGTCCCTACAGAGGTCAGAAGAGGGCCAGATCCCCTGAAACTGGAGTTACAGATGGCTGTTGGCTGCCATGTGGGTACTGGGAACCAAAATCTGGGTCCTCTGCAAGAACAACCAGTGTTCTTAACTGCTAAGCCATCTCTCCAGCATCGTATCACCTATTACTATGAGGTTAAATATTTGGGGGCTAGTATGTTCAATTAGGGGATTTTTTTTACATGTTTTATTGATTAAATGTGTTATCGGACACTTCATACATGTATATAATACACTCATTTAACTCTCACCCCCCCGCATTCATTCTCATTCTCTCTCTCACTTTGAGACAGTCTCACCATGTAGCTCTGGCATGCCAAGAACTCACTATGTAGACCAGACACCTCAAACTTACTCAGAGAGATCCTCCCTCCTTTCTCCCTAGTGCTGGGATTAAGGGCATGGACAAACATGAGATACCCACCCCAGTTCTCTTATCTCCCTAACATTCTCCATTCCCCCCACAGGTCCTGTTCCCACATTCATGAATTTCACTTTGTTTTGTAACCCACTGATTTTCATAAGGACTATTTTGTGCATGCTGACACCATTGCTATAGGTTCATGTAAGCCAAAGAATTATTGGCGCAGAAGGAGCTTCATTGATGGGAATTGAGAGATGCATTAGTGTCCTCTTTACCCCTTGTTCTATGTTCCATGAGCCTTAGTTGTAGAAGTTGCATTGTAAATGTGCTGTTTATTTCCACAGTTCTGTGCTGGATTTCGTCTGCTTGAGTTTGCATGAATCTTGTGCATGCTGACACCATTGCTATAGGTTCATGTCAGCAAGGTCCTAGGAGCCTGTAGGACTCTTATTTTCATATGGTCATGCAACTCCTCCCTGCCTCTTAAAATCTTTCTGCCCCCTCCCTTTTTACACAATGGTCCCTGAGCCCTGGGTGGGTAGAATTTAATATAAAAGTCCTGTCCAAAGACCCATGCTCTGTAGACTCTTATTCTCTACACTTTGGCCATTTGTGAACTTTTGTGTTCCCGGCCCTCTGCTGCAAGAGGGAGCTTCATTGATGGGAATTGAAAGATGCATTAGTGTACTCTTTACCCCTTGTTCTATGTTCCATGAGCCTTAGTTGTAGAGGTTGCATTGTAAATGTGTTACTTAGACTTGGGCAGTTTACACACAGACAATGTCTGTGTGTGACCAGTTGTGGTATTATGTAATAGCCCCCATCTGTTGCAAAAGAAGTTTCTTTTATGAGTGGTTACTGGGATACTTGTCTGTAAATATAATGATCCATATAACCCCAGCTTTAAGATCTAAAACCATATCAGGGACTGGCACAGCAAACAACATTGGTGCAGTAGTGGTACTTTTTTTTAATTAATGGTCTAACAACAAAATTTAGAAAACACAGAACCAGGTGACCAGTAAGTGAAGAAGCCGCTGAAATTTGCCAGTGTGGTGTCTTAACTCAGCCCCTCACTATCCCTGGTCTCTATCTTGATAGTCTTTCTAAGACTTTCAGGAGGATGTTGATGAAACATAACAATATCTCTTTGTATTTGGCTTTTAAACTATCTGCATTCATCATGAAGTTTACTGGTGACATTTTTTTCAGGAAAACATTTTTTTTTCAGGCTAACATTTTAAAATCAATACAAAACAATCCTTTTTATTCTTATTCTTCTATAGTTTTTAAGTCATAAAGAAAAGCTGAATATTACCAAATAATTCTTCTGTAAGATTATTGCCATATTATAAAGAAACTCCCAAGTCAGGCTTAGTGGCACATGCCTTTATTCCCAGCATATGGAGGCAGAGGCAGGTGGATCTCTGTGAGACAGAGGCCAGTCTGGTCTACATAGCAAATTCCAGGTCAGCTGGAGCAGTAGAGAGACCTTGTCTCAAAAGAACAATAAACAAAAAATAAGATGAGCCTCCCACGTTATTGTGATATGAAATTTGTAATTGTACCTTATATTGCATCACAATCTTTCCCATAAAATCTGCTTCCATTCATACAGATTAAACTTCTTTTAACTAATATAAAACAAAGCATATGATAAACTCAAAAAGTTTGATTAAACTCAGAAAGCTAGAAATAGAAATATGTTTAGTAAGTTTTTTTAAAAATGACTGCCAAAAAGCAACATCAGTAAGTTGACAGAATAGGATACCCTGCATTCTGTTTCTCTCTGACACATTGTCTTAGGTGTCAGGTATGGTCCAAAGACCTATATGAAAACTCCAGAAAGCAATAATGAGGTTGCAGGATCCAGGCACATGGATGATCAGATACCCTGGAATGTCCAGGAAAAGTCACTTCATTCACCTTCACTAGTCCTTTCACCAAACAGGCACAGTGTAGCACCAGCAGAACACAATGACTTCGTGAATACTTTGTGGGGAAGAGAAGACTGGAATATTACTTTAATCTTACAGGTCTGGCATGGGTGGCTTTCTGAAGTGCTGGTTTCTGACTTGTTGAGTTTATAGCCACAGATGCAGAACCAGCACCATTTCAATGTCTTTGAGGGAGTTGACATCAAGGTTCACGTAATTATGTAGCTAAAAGAATGGGTCACAGTACTATAGATAGACACCTGGGGGAGCAAGAGATTTCAAAGTTAAAAAAAATCATCAAATCTCTCTAATAAATAAAAGACTGGAAGAAGCACAGAAGAGTCCTCCCTGCTAAAAGCAGAGAGGTGCCCAGAATCTCTAGGCAGGGGGATTACTGAAGGATATTTTTTCCTATAGAAAAAAATCAACCCATACAGTTTAGAAGAGATGATTTTCTTTCTTTCTTTTTTTTTCAAATTCCTAAATCCCAGGAAAAATTAAACTTATGAAGAAACATGCAGGCATGGTCCAAATAAAGGAACAAAATAAAATTCATAAAATGACTCTTCAGAAACAGAGAACACAAAATAAATATGAAGATGCTCAATAAGCTACAGAATGAGAGAATAACAACAAAGAGACAGAAACTTCACTAAATAGGAATTGTAGAATCAAAGAACTCAGTAATGAGTGGGAAAAATCACTAGGGGTTAGAAAATGGGCAGGAGTAGGCATAAAAAAAGAATCAGTGAACCTGAGGGTAAATAATTGGAATTTATATTCAGGGGTATGAAAAAGAAAAGAATAAAAAGTGAAGAAAAGTTAAACATTAAAGGAAGCATTATCAAATTGGAGAGAGAGAGAGAGAGAGAGAGATTATTTGAAGAAATAATGGTGAAAATCTTCCTAAACCTGAGGATATACATCTACTGTCAATTTCAAGAGGCTCAGAAGGCTCCGTGTAGGATGAACCAAAAGAGGCCCACACTGAGATACACAATACCATACCATTAACTTCAAAATCAAAAACAGAATCTTAAAATTGGCAAGAGATAAATCATGCATCCCACTGAGGGAATTCCCATGATACAGTAGGCTGTGAGGAGACAGAAGTACACCGTCAAACACTGAAAGAAAACACCTGCAAAGCAGGAATACTGCATCTGGTAAAATGTTTAAACATAAAAGAAAGGTGACTGGAGAGATGACTCAGTGGTTAAGAGCACTGGATGCTCTTGTAGAGGACCCGGGATCGGTTCCTGACACCAAGATGGTAAGTAGCTAGCAATCTTTTCTAACTCCAGTTCCAGGGGCTTCAACATCCTTTTCTGGTATCTGTAAGCATTGCATGCATGGGACACATAGATGCAGGCAACATACTCATACACATTAAAAATAAATAAAATATTCAAAAATAAATAAATGAAATAGAAATGATTCTCAAATTTTAAGAAATGCTGAGGGAATTTATCATCACTACTGTCTTAGTTTATTTTCCTGTTATTGTAATAAAATACCTGATAGAATCGAGAGAGCAAGGATATTATTGTTCAGCTCATGAAAGGTACAGTCTATCATGGTGGGGAAATCAAAGCCACAGAAGCTTGAAACACCTTGTTACATCTGTGATCAGGAAGAAGAGAGTAATGAATGTGTGTGCTTATCCCACTGTCTCCATCTGTACAGTCCCAGGTCCAGGCCCAGGGAAAGATGATTTTCACATTTAGGGCGAGTCTTCCCACCTACATGAGCCTAACAGGGAAAATTCATCATAGAATTGCCATGAGGCTAACCTTACCTAGAAAATCCCTTGCAGATGTGCCTGAGGCTTCTCACTTATTTGATTCTAGATACTATAAAGTTGACAACGCTATCACAGCTCTACCCCTTTTCAAAGTGACACCCAAACAAACCACTTTTAAGCCATAAACTTCCACCTCTTATACCCACAGGCTCATTGCCATCTTACAAAAAAAATACACACCATCAATTTTTTACCTAGAAAATCCCTTGCAGATGTGCCTGAGGCTTCTCACTTATTTGATTCTAGATACTATAAAGTTGACAACGCTATCACAGCTCTACCCCTTTTCAAAGTGACACCCAAACAAACCACTTTTAAGCCATAAACTTCCACCTCTTATACCCACAGGCTCATTGCCATCTTACAAAAAAAATACACACCATCAATTTTAAAGTCTCCATAGTGTTTATCCAACACTGTTTAAAAGTCCAAATCTATGACTCAAGGTAATCTCTTATTTTCTATTTCTTTTTATTATTTATTTATTATTTTATGTGTATGAGTATATTGTCTGCATGTATGTAAGTGAACCTGTGTCATCTTGCCTGCATGTATGTAAGTACCCGTGGAGATCAGAAGAAGGTATCAGTTGCCTGGAACTAGAGTTACAGACAATTATTAGCCTCTGTGTGGGTGCTAGGAATCAAACCCGGGTCCTCTGCAAGAGCAGTCAGTGCTTTTAATCATTGAGCCATCTCTCCAGCCCCAAATCAAGGTAATCTTTTAATCAGTGGCTCTTAAAAAATAAAAATGTTAAAAATTATTATTGCATACAATGACATAAAATGAGTATTCCTATTCCAAAATGGAAAAATCAAGACATAGCAAAGAAGGATCTGACAGAAGTCAGATGAAAATTCAGTTGAAAAAAGTCAAACCCTACAACTCCATGTCTAGCATTTGAGGCTTGGAATATAATCATCTCAACTCAATACCTTAGGTAGCCCTAATCCTTCAGCTCTGTCACCTGACCCACACATAGCTTCTCTCTTAGGAGGACTTCACTCCATAGCTACAACTTTCTTTAGAGGACATTACATGGTCCTGGTATCGCCAATAATTTGGAGTCTGCACTGAAATGTAGGCTTTATCTCCTCAGTTTTAAACAATGGCCTTTGGGGGCCTCTTTGCAGGAACTCTAATTTTGCACACATTGCATGTCCTCAGTGGTTTTCTGAAACTGTGAAGAAAAGATTCTGTGACCTTTTCAGCCTTACATTTTACATGCCTTCAAAGCTAGTACCACGTTGGCGAGATGACAGTAGATGCAACCTGGCTGCTCTGAACTACAATTGTATCAGTTTCTGGTCACTGACTCAGGAAACATTTGTCTTGAAAGTTAAGACAGCAAGTAGCAGGAAACCCCTCCAGTTAGTCTTTCATTCTTTAAATGAATTTGTATTTTCCCATGATGGATCCTCCAGAGAATGGGGTTTTGATATCAGGACAGCTTTCCTCTTGTCCCAGTGTAGCACTGGAGGGTTTTCTTCAGTAGACTCTCTAGCTCTATCAATTATAGCTGCTTTCTTGGCACCAGTGTCAGTGCTACCTTGGCTTGAGATTTACTCTGCCCAACAAATTAGTTGGTCCATTGTCTTTAAATTCCGTTTCATTCAATTTCCCAGAACATGGACAAAGTTAAGCCAAATTCTTGGCCAAACTAACTCATTACTGGCGCCATCCCAGTTCCTGCTACAATCCTTGTTCCCCTCTGAAACCTCATGAACCAGGCTTCTACTGTCATCATTTCTCTCAGGAGTTTTGCTTTCCAAGTTCCCACTGGAATGGTCTGTTAGCCCCTATTTTTAGCTTAGGATTTTTCTAGCCCAGAGTTTAAAACTCTCCCACATTTTACCCAAAAACCAGTTCCAAAGTTCCAAAGACTACATGGACTCTATATTAGCTACTTTCCTGTTATTATAATTTTTAAAAAATGACCAACTCAATTTACTGAAGAGTTTATTGGGCTTACGTTTCTAGGGAGATAAGTGTCCATCACAGCAGGGAAAGCATGACAGGGGACAGCCTGAGGAGAAAGTTGAGCATTCACACCTTCAAGCACATACAGGAAGCAGAGCGAGAGATACTAAAAGTGAGGCAAGACTATCAACTCTCAAAGTCTTCCCCCAGTGACATGCTTCCTTCGGCAAGACTGTGCCTCCTAAACCTCCTCAAACAGTACCACCAAGTGGGGTGGGCAAGTATTTAAATACCTGGAGCCTATGGGGAACATTCTCATCAAACTAACACAGGTTCATCCTAGTAATTTTCTATCTTAGTTTCCTTTTTGTTGCTGTGATTAAAATTTCCAGATAAAAACAGCTCAAGGGAGAATGAGTTTATTACACTTTATAATTCAAGGGAAGAAAATTCAAGGCAACAGAAGCTTGAAGTAGCTAGTAACGCTGTCTCCATAGTCAGAAAGTAGAAAGTAATGAATGCTTGTGCTTGGCTGACTTTCTCCATTTATACAGTCTAGAATGCCAGACCAGGCAATGGTGCCATGCACATTTAGGGTAGGTCTTCCCACCTCAGTTAATTTAATCTCACACAGGCATGCCCAAGGACTATATCTAACCTAGATAATCCCTCACAGGTGTGCCTTGAGGCTTTGCTTCTAGGTTCCAGATAACTAGCTATCCAGATAGCTTTCAAGTTGACAAATAACACTAACAGTGACAATTACATCTTCTTTACAAGAAATGCTAATGGAAATTCTTCATGTTGAAAAAAAGGATGTAGCCAACAAGACACAAACACTTAAAGCTCTCTGGAAAGGTAAAGATACAGATAAATACAGAAACCTGTAACACTCTGATGATGGTTCATAAAATACTTAAATGTGGGTATAAAATTTGAAGGTTAAAGTGAATGTATTAGTCTGTTTTCTGTTGCTGTGATAAAAATATTGACCAAAGCAATTTATAAAAGGAAGATTTTATTTGAGCTTACGTTCCAGGTTCCAGGGGAATTACAGTTCATCACGGCAGGGAGGTATGATAGTAGACGTGGCTGGAGGTGTTAGGGTCCGTGACTCGATGGGTCCCCTCCAGGTAACAAATACACGGGATTGGAGATGTAAAAATCAAGCAGAGTCTTTACTTTCCAGCCAGCTGGGGTCGACCGGCTTCCCAAGACATGCAAGTCTGGTCAGAACGATCGACCCCCATTCAGTTTCAGGTACAGATTATATAGGCCCACATAGTCATTACACAAAAAGCATTCCTCAGCAGACACTTTGATCAAACATCTTCTAAAAGCTATAGTTTTGGTTAAACATCTTTTCCAGGAAGGGTAGATCTGGTGTAAGCCTGGTGCAAATTCCCTCTTTTTGTTCCTTATCAGTTATCTGGTATGTGCAGACAGGCCTACAGGACACATTGTAAATCAACTGAGTCTGGGGTCCAGGGTCCAGGAAGGAGGTTTACAGCACTTCAATTCTTAGCATTTCAACTAGGTTAATCATCCATGTGTGGTAAATACAATCAGGCAGAACAGGCAAGCTTAGCAAGTAAATCTAAATCAACATTTTAAACAGAGTTTTCTATCAAAATGCAGAGTTCTTACAGCATTCATCAAGGCATTTCATTTTTTTTTTTCCCCAACAAAGGAGGAGCAAAAGCTAAGCTCTACATCTTTCAACAGTCACAGGAAACAAGAGAGCAGCTGGAGGTCCAGCAAGGCTTAAGAACTCTGTAAGCCCACCCCCAGTGATATGCTTCCTCCAGGATAGCCATACCTTCTAAGACCTCCCAAAACAGTACCACTATGTGGGGACAAAATGTCCAAATACTTGGAGCCTATGAGGGACATTTTCATTCAAACCACCACATTCCACCCCCGGCCCCCATATAAAATGCAAAATGCATTTAGTCCAACTTCAAAAGTCCCCATAGTCATTATCAGTCTCAATACTATTCAAAAGTCCACAGTACAAAGTCTGTTCTGAGACTCAGGGAACTATCTTAATTGTAAGCCCCTGTAAAATCAAAAGACAAATTACATACTCCCAACATACAGTGGAACTGAATACACAATCCCATTCCAAAATAGAGGAGTAGAAGCACAGTAACAAGACCAAAACAAGAACAAAAGCCAGCAGAACAAACACCAAATCCAGTAGCTCCTCATCTGACTTCTGGGACTTTATGTCCAAAGGGCTTAGATGGCTCAGCCTCTCCAGCTTTGCTGCATGTAACATATATCTCTCTCTTCGGCTTGTACCACTCCCTGTATGCAGGCCTTCTTGGTAGATGCCTCACAGCTCTGGCATCCTGAATGTCTTCTTGAGTTCTCCATTGCCAACCAGGCTTCACCTTCACAAAGCTTTACACAGTGGCCTATCAGAGCCCTCTTTATGCAAGGACAGCCCTGCTGCATGCTGCCTGACCACAGCAGCTCTCTGAAATGAGAAAGGAAGAACTGATGACCCCTTAAATCTTGCATTTTTCATACCTCTAAAGCCAGCACCAGTTGAACAACACTGCCAAGTTTGACAGAAAGTTTGGGATGGACTCCAGCCTGCTTTATCCACTTTAGAAGCTTTTCTCTTCAGTGGTCCCTGCAGCATTTTCCTTTCACAAGCTGGAGGCTTAATTGGGTGTGGTCTTGCCCTAGAGGCACTCTCTCCATTGTTTAAGGTTGAATCTCTAGGCCTCTCTTTAATCACTTTAATCTCCTTATCAAATGGATCCTCTCCAGCATATGTCAAGGCTCCAACATTTGTCTTCTTACTGCTCTTTTTCAATCCAAACTGTATTTCTTTCTGCCCCATTTGCTCTCTTTCACTGTAGAGCTGCATAATATTCACCATTAATAGCCACACCATCATTCCTACATTAGGCTGTTTTGGAATGTCTTCCACCAGAGAAATTAGTCCATTGGTTTTTCAACTTAGCCCCAGGCAAGCTTTTTGATCCAGGGCAGACTCCAGCCAGACTCTTTACCAAAATATCTTAAGTGCTGATTAAGTCCTTATTTCCCTCTGGAACTACATTATTCTCAACACTACTTTCTTCCAGGCACCTACCAGAATGGCCTGTTTCTAGCCTAACCTTCCAAAGTCATCCACATTTCTTCAAAACCCCACATGGTCAGGTTCTTCACAGCCAACATTCCACTCTCTGGCACCAATTACTGTCCTAGTTTTTTTCTTCACTGCTGTGACAAAACACTCTGACCACTACCAACTTTGGAAGGAAAGGGTTTATTAGGCTTACATCTCGCAGGTCACAGTTCATTGGGGCACCCAAGGTAGGAACTCAGGGCAGGAATCTGGAGGCAGGAGCTGAAGTACACAGGTCATGGAGGAATGCTGCTTATTGACTTGCTCCCTGGCCCCTGCTCAGCCTGCTTTCTTATGCAACACAGGCCCACCTACCCAGGGGCAGCACCACCCACAGTGGGCCGGGCTCTCCCACATCACTCATCAAGAATATGCCCCACAGACATGGCCACAGGCCAGTCCTATGGAGGAAATTCCCCAATTGAGGCTTCCTCAACCCAGGTGTGTCAAGTTCACATTAAAGCTATCCTGCACAGTGTGTAATGTTATTACAACTATAAAACTACAAAAATGGATAAAATACATAAAATGGCAGATTTTTTTACATCAATAATCTGAAATTGGAGGAAAGATGAAGGAACAGTAGAGCTTTTCTACACATTTGAAGTTATCAGTTACAAATGGATCATTGTAAGTGTAAGATTTTTTCTATAATTCCTATGGTAATATCAAACAAAATAGAGAAGATATATACAAACTAAGAAAGGGTTAGCAGCAAAAGAAAAGCTGGAAATTATACCAATAAGTGGAAATAAAGATATATAGTCTGAAACAATGGATTTGCCAGACTCCAGCCCACTCTGCACTGGGGACTCTCCAGTTGTCCCATGTGTCTTGGGTAGACTTCTACAGAATATGCCACCTAAATATTAACAAATACACATTCTTCTCAGCAGCCCATGGAAATTACTCCAAAGTGAACCACCTATTAGGACACAAAGCAAGTCTCAACAGATATAGGAAAACTGAAAGAGCATATAGCACTCTATCTGACCATAAAGGAATAAAACTGGATATAAACAGCAACATAAATTACCGAGAATACACAAATTCATGGAAAAAAAGCAGCACAATATTTTTAAAAATTGGAGAAATTTTAAAAAATTAAAATTTCATAGAATTGAATGAAAATGAAAACACAGCACACCAAAATCTATGGGACACAATTAAGACAGTCCTAAGAGGACTTAATAATAGTAAGTGTCCACAGCTGAAAATGAGAGACACACTGTATTAATAATATAATGATGCAATTGAATGCCTTGGAAAACCAAGAACAAAATGCAAAGTGGGGAGAAAGAAAGAGACAAAGTCAGGACTTAAATTAATTAAACAGAAACAAAAAACAATAGAAAAAAATCAATGAAATGAAGAATTAGTTCTTCAAAAACATTACAAGTATTGACAAACTATTAGCCAAATTGACCAAAATAAGGAGGACTCAATTAATAAAATCAGAGCCTCAAAGGAAACATTACAACAGAAACTGATGAAATTCAGGAAACCATAATATACTTTAAAATCTGCATTCTACTAAACTGGAAAATATAAAGAAATTAATGAATTTCCAGATAATGTGATCTACCAAAGTTAAATAAAAGTGAAGTAAATTTAAACTGTCCGATAATGATTAATAAGACAAAAGCAGTAATATAAAAATCTTCCAAATAAAACGAGTTCAGAACCAGATGGATTCAAGGCAGAATTCTATCAGAACTTCAAAGAACTCTCACCAATACTTCTAATTATGCCATTAAATAGAAAAGGAACTAAGAATTCCAATGAAGCCAATATTCTATGAAGCCAATATTACTTTGATCTCTAAGCCAAACACCCAGAAAAAAAATTATAGACCTCCCTTATGCACATAGATTCAAAAATTCTTGATAAAATACTTGCAAATGGAAAAATGGAATTTAAAAGCACATCAAAAAAAGATCATCTACCATGTACCATGTGCCATGTTGCCTAAAACCCAGAGATAAAGGGAAGGTTCAACATACATGAATCAATAAATGTAATCCACCCCCAAAATAGCCTAAATTGAAAACCACAGGATTATTTCAATAGTTGCAGAAAACATCTTTGACAAAATCCAACATCCATTAATGATAAAAGTCATGGAGAATCTAGGTATACAGGGGACCCATCTCAACATAATAAGGGCAGTAACAATCCCACAGCCAACATCACACTAAGAGCAGGAACAAGGCAAGGATGTTCATTCTCTCCATTCCAGTCGAATATAGTACTTGATGTCTTAGCTACAGCAGTAAGAGAAATGAAGATAAAAGGGATACAAATTGGAAAGGAAGAAGTTAAACATATGCTGATTTTTAGATGATATGATTCTATAAACAAAAGACCTCAAAGATGCCACTGGAAAACTCCTAGAGCTGATAAACACATTCAGAAAATTAGCATGCTATACAATTAACAAACAAAAGCCCAGGAGAAATCAGGGAAATTATGACATTTAGGATAGCTTCCGAAAGCATTGTATCTCAGAATAATCTAACCAAGAGAGTGAAGGACCTGTATAATAAAAGTTTTAAGACATTGAAGAAGGTAACAGAGGATAGAAAGACTTCCCATGCTTATAAAAGGATAGGATTAATATTGTGAAATGCCACCCTACCAAAAGCAAAATACAGATTCAACACAATTCCCAACACAATTTCTTTACAGAAATTTTAAAAATAAGCTCAAATTTCATATGGAAACACAAAAAAGCAGTATAACTAAACAACCCTGAACAATAAATTATGGAGGCCTCACCATCCCCAACTTCAAGTTATACTATAGTGCTGTAGTAATAAAAACAGCATGAGACTGGCATAAAAATAAACATTAATGTATGGAATAGAACTGAGGATCTAGATTTAAGTCCCTGACCTTACAGCCACCTGATTTTTACAAAGGGGCTAAAGCCACACATCAGGAAAAAGGCGGCATCTTAAATGGGCCTGGCCAAACAGGATAGCTACACGTAGAAAAATGAAACTTGATCCCTATCTCTCACCCTGCACAACTCCAAACGCATCAAGAACCTCAATATAAGTCTTAATACCCTGAGTCTGATAGAGAAGAAAGGTCGGAGTGCACTGGAACTTACTGGCACAGGAAAGGACTTTGTGAACAGGACCCCAGTTACACCAACATTAACACCAACGGTTGACACATGGGATCTCATGAAACTAAAAATCTTCTATACAGCAAAGGACCCCACTATTTTAGTAAAGAAGCAGTCTACAGAATGGAAAAAAGTATTTATAAGCTGTACATCTGACAGAGGGTATCTAGAATATACAAAGAACTAAAATAAACTAATACCAAAACCCAAAAAATCCCTATTAACAATTGAAATAAGGAACTAAATAGAGAATTCACAAAAGATGAAATGCAAACTGTTGAGAAATATTTTTAATGGTCAACATCTTTAGCCATAAGGGAAATGCAAAATAAAATTTTGAGATTTCATCTTACTCCAATTAGAATGTGTAAGATATGGAACAACAAATGATGACAAATGCTGGTGAGGATGTGGAGAAGGGAACACTTAACCCCAGCTGGTAAGAGTGCAAATTGGTCCAGTCACTTTGCAAAGGACTATGGGGATTCCCCCAAAATCTAGAAACAGATGATCCAGCTATATTGCTCATATTGCTCTTGGACATAAAGACAAAGAAGTCTGTATTCTACTGCAGACATACCTGGCCATCAATTTTCATTGCTGCTCTATTCACAATATCCAGGAAATTCAAACACCCTAGCTGTCCATCAACTAATGAATGGCAAATGAAAATACAGACATTTATACAATAGAAGATTATTCAACTGTTTGTATATAAACTGTATGTATATAAAAAGATCTTAAATGGAGCTATCCTATAATGGGAATACAATTGCCCCCATAAGCGGGCACCAACAGGCTAGAAAAGCCCAATGCCTGGAATAGACTGCCTCTTTTTTTTTAAGTTGATGATCCCAGGAAAGAACCCATAGACCCTCAAACAATACTGGCTATTAGCACTGATCTTGCTGCCTTTCCAGAACTTCACAGTGAGTTCCTGTTGCTGAAGACACTACATATATGGCTCATAGAATGATCATGGAGAAATCCAGCTGATACTGACCTTGAAGCTTCATGTCTGTCTAGCTAGTATTGGAAGGTGCTAAGCATGCTAGCAGAAGAGAAGAGTGATCATCAACCTTACCCAGCTGTAAGCCCTGGGAGCTACAGAAACTGGCCTGGAAAGATATGACCACTGTTGCAACAGTCAGAAAAATGTTATACAAATGGCCAACCACTTTCTGATTGAATTTAAGTGTCACTTCACAATAGGGCATCCATACCTGGCAATGTTATCAGGGCCAAGAACCTGTGGCCAGTCAGGTCACAGGCTTAAGGGGAGATCTACAATTGTTATCTTGCTAAACAGGCATAGTATTAAACTGACTCCCCCTGACTTATTGGTATACCCGTAGATTAATTCATCTCTCAACCCTCACCAGAGAAACTTCTTTTTGTACCTGATGGTGATTAACATAGAGGCCCATACCAGTCAATGTGCAGAGAATAAGAGGCTGCAGAGTATTCATTCCTAAATGGAACACCTACAACACACTCTCTACTCCCAAGGCTCAGGGAGCATTGTGGAAGAGGGTGTGGAAAGATTTAAGAGGCAGAGAGTGTGCGTGAATACAAGAAAACCATGGTTTTCATACACAACAGGTAAATTGTGCATATGAGCTCACAGCAGTTGTGACAGCATGCACAAGACCTATGAAAGCCTAAGCCAAATAAAATCTCAGCATGGAGGGGAGAGGTAGACAAGAAGTCCCAGCTTTAGCTAAAGAACTATTGGCATTTATTGTCTTCTGAAAAAGGGGGAGTTAGTTTTCCTTAAGGGTATGATGCCTATAGGTTGAACAGGCTCCAGAGGATGGACCCACACCCAAGAGCATTTGGGGAATACGAATTAGACTTGATAGGCCTTAAAGAAACAACAGAGGACATGGAGTGAGGGGATGGTAGGGAAGTGTGGGTTGATCTGAGAGATGAGTGAGGGGTCTGAATATGAAAAACACATGTTTTATGTAATTCTTAATGAATCAATAAAATATTATCAAAGAAAATACTATTTTGAGTTTATAAGTAGGTGCTGGAGAGATGCTCAATAGTTAAGAGCACTTGCTGCTTTTTCAGAGGAACCAGGTTCAGTTTCTAGCACCCAAATTGTAGCTCACAACTGTCTGTAACTCCAGTTCCAGTGAATATGATGCATTCTTCTGGCCTCCAAGCATATCAGGTACTCACGTGGTACATATATATGTATAGGTAAAATGCTCAGATACATAAAATAAAAATAAATTTTAAAAAGAAAATTTAAAAAAATCATAACAGAAAATTTCCCAGAGTTAGGAAAAGGAATGCCAAGCCATATACAGGAGGCATTTAGAACATTTAAAAGGCAGGACCATAAAAAATCTTCCCCCCCTCCATTATATTACAATTACAACAGAATATAGAACAAAGAAAGTATACCAAATCAAGAGATAAACACAAAGTCACATATAATGGCGGGCCCATGAGGATGATAGCAGATTATTCAACTGAATATTTAAAAGTTGGGACGCTACTAAAAAGTAGCCTGAATAGATGCATTTCAAGTTCTGAATGTTAACTACTGCCAAACCAGACTACCATACCTAGCATAGCTATCTGTCATAATTAAAAGAAAAATAAAAACTTTCCATGATAAAAATAGGCTAGAAGAATTTATGACCATCAAACCAGCTCTGCAGAAAATATTTGAAGGAAGAGAACAGATCCATTCATAGGGGACAGAGAAGAATAGACCGTGCTAGGATAATATTTAAGCAAGTGAGGAAGAGGAAAAACAAACACTAAAATATCAGAAATTATGCATCTTCTTTCAGTAGTAACTATAATTAGTGACATCAATTCCCCAGGCAAAATCACACACTAGTAGTTTGGCTCTCAAAGAAGGAATCATCTATTTGCTACCTTCAAAAAATACACCTCGCCACAAAAGACAGAAACTAACTTAAGGTAAATGGATGGAAAAAAGTGTTCCAAGAAAAAGGACAAATCTGACAAAACAGAATTCAAACCAAAACCGGTACAAAAAGATAAAGATGTTCACTTCATACTGATTAAGGGAACACTCCATCAAGAGGACATCATTTTTAAGCATATTCAACCCAAACTCAAACACAGGTACATTCAATTTAATAAAACAATTACTAGTAGACGTGAAACTAAAGACTGGCCCTAGCAGAATGGTAATGGATAGTTTCAATGCCCTGCTCTTACCAAGTGACAGAACTTCCCAACAAATACAGAGAAATATGACAATTAAACAACACCATAGATCAAATGGACATGACCTATTCAGAGCATACCACCCCAATGCTGAAGAATACATATTCTCAGAAGCTCATGCAACTTTTTCCAAAACTGATCATCAATTAGGACAGAAAGCAAGTTCAAATATGAGACAGTTGAAAGAGTTCCTTGTACCCTATCAGATCACAATGGAATAACACTGCAAACCAAGAGAAAGAAGAGCCCTAGAACACAGAGATTAAACCACATTCTACTGAATGGCAAATGAGTCCTGGAAGAAACCAAGGAGGTAATTAGAAATTTCCTATAACCAAATTAAAATGAAAACACAACATACCAAGACCTGTGAGAAACAACGAAAAGGCCTTAAGAGGAAAGCTCACAGCTCTAAGTGTCTACATTAAGAAATCAGAGCGATCTCAGATAATTAATGATATACTTTAAAGATCTTAAAAGAGAATAAGCCAACTCCCAAATCAAGAGGTATAAAGGAATCATTAAGTACTAGAAAGAAATTAATGAAATGAAAAAACAATGCAAAGAATCAATGAACTAAACAGTTTGTTCTTTGAAAGACAAGCAATCTTGACAAACTCTTAGCAAAGCTAACTAAAAGAAAAAGAGAAGACTCAAATCAATAAAACAGTAGTGAAAAAGAAGCCATCACATGTATCGGTGAAATTCAGAAAATCATTATCTTATCTTGAAAACATATATTCCATTAAATTTGAAAATTTAAATGAAATGAATGAATTTGGAGATTCATATGACCTACCAAAATTAAATTGAGATGAGTCATTTAATCAGACATGTAACAAGCAGTGAAGTGGAAGCCATCTTTAACAATCTCACCACTAAAATCAGCCCAGGCCTTGATAGAGTCACTGCTGGATTTTACCAAACCTTCAAGGAAGAACTAACACCAATACTTCTTAAACTATTCTGGTAAATAGAAAAAGAGAGGACAGTAGCACACTCTTTTAACAAGGCAGCTGTTAGCCTGATATCAAAATCACATAAAAATTGCAACAAAAAAAGAAAATGGCAGACCAATTTCTATGATGAACTTTGATGCAAAAATTCTCTACCAAATGTTGGTAAACAGAATTCAAGAACACGTTAAAAAGTTATTTACCGTGATCAAGTTGGGATTATTTCAGATATTTGGGACAGTTTGATATATATAAATCAGTAAATGTTCTAATTACATAAATGGACACAAGCAAAGAAATCCCATGATCATCTCAATTGATGAAGAAAATGATATTTTGACAAACATCCAACATCTAATCGTATTAAATGTCATAAAGAAACTCAAAGTAGAAAGATCATTTCTCAAAATAATGAAGGCTATATATAATATGTATTTGTCATCATATTATGCCAACATTATATTAAACGGGGAAAAACTCAGAACATTGTCACTAAAGTCAGGACCAAGACAAGTGTATTCTCTAATTGCTTCACTCTTAATTAATATAGTTCTGGAAGATTTAGCTACAGCAATAAGACAAAAGGAGCAAATAGGAAATGACGATATCAAAGTATCTCCATTTGCCGGTTAGTAAACATAATTCTATACACACAGATTCTATACATAAGACACCCGAAAAACTTCAATAGATAACTCTTAGAACTGATAAATACTTTCAGCAAAGTGTCAGGATACAAAATTAACATGCAAAAATCATTAACCTTTCTCTATATCAATGACAAACCAACAGAAATACAAATCAGGGAATTAATCCTAGTCACAATTGACTCAACAAAATGACAAACTTAACCACTACCAAGACACCAGAAGATTGAAAAACCTTCCTTGCTTGTAGATTTCCAGTGATACTCTTCACAGAAATAGAAAAAAATCTTCACATTCACATGGAAACACAAGAGACTCTGGACAGTCAAAGCAATTCTGAGCAAAAAGTGTGATGCTGGAGGTATCATCATACCTGATTTCAAGTTACACTTTGGAGACACAGTTATAAAAGCAGCCTTCTTAGCAACTTATTCTGTTCCATAGGCCAAAAATAACAAAAATATTTGGAAGCTTTTATCTAATCCCTAAAAGATTTTAGGGTTACCTCTTCAGAGGGGTAATGGTAGAGTAGCAAAAAGCCCCATTTTAAAAAGGAAAGAAGGAAGGATGGAAGGAAGGGAGGGAGGGAGGGAGGGAGGGAGGAGAAAGAAAAATAGAGAGAGAGAGAAAGAAAGAAAGAAAGAAAGAAAGAAAGAAAGAAAGAAAGAAAGAAAGAAAGTTATCAGAAAAAAAAGTGATGGGAAATATGGGAGGCGTTAGAGGGGAGAATGGGAGTGGATTTGATCAAAACACCCTGTATGCATGTATGAAATTCTCAATTAAGTTTTTGTAAGTTAAAAAAAAAACCAGCATGGTGCTGGCATAAAAACATACATAGATCAATGGAATAGAATAGAGAACACAGTCATAGAACAAATAGCCAACAGATTTTTTTAGAACTATGCCAAAAATACACACTGGAGAAAAGACAGCACCTTCAACAAATGGTGCTAAGGAAACTGCTGAGATGTAGAAAAATGAAGCTTAATTGCCTCTCATTCTGCACAAAATTCTTTTTTAAATGGATGAAGGACCTCAGCATAAGTTCTGAAACTCTAAAAGAAGTTGGGAGTAGACTTCAAGATACTGGCATAGAGGAGGGCTTTCTGAAAGAAAATCCTGTTGCTCAAGAAATAAGACCAATAATCAACAAATGGGATGACATGAAATCTAAAAAGAAAAAATAACAGCTTATAGAAGAGGAGAAATATTTTTGCCAGCTATACATCCAGCAGAGGATTGGTATCTAGAATATGCAAACACAAGAACATAAACATAAAGAAAACAACCCAATAAAAAAAATGAGCTGTAGATCTAAACAGAGAATTCTCAAAAGAAGAAATACTAGAAATATAAGTGGCTGATAAATACTTTAAAAATGTTCAACATCATTACATATCAGGTAAATGCAAATAAAACTTCTCTGATACTTCATCTCACCCTAATCAAGATGGCTATCATCAGGGAAACAAATACTGGGGAGCAGTATTTGACAGCAAATACTAGGCAGGTCATGTGAACATGGGAACACTTATATAGTGTTGGAGTATAAATTAATGTATATATTATGGAAATCAGTGTGTAGGTTTCTTAAAAGTCTAAAAATGAAATTCCCATATAATCCAGGTATACCACTCCTGGGTGTATGCCCAAAGGACTCTATATCCTCCCACAGAGAAACTGAATATCCATATTCAGTGCTGCTCTGTTCACAACATCTAGGAAATGGAACCAGACAAGATGTTTAGCTTCAAAGTTTTAGATTTGCATGTTTAATTTGTAGTGACAGTAGAAGTCAGGAAAGGGCCTACAATAGGGTAGGGGAAGATCTTAAGGGGTAAGGGGATAGTAGAACATACATGATGTAAGATTTCAAAGGAGGAATAATGGAAGCTAAAGGTTTAAATCGGGATCAGTGCCCAGGAACAGAAGACAGGAGGGATAAAGATTGTGTTAACCAAAACTAAGGCTAGAAATCCACTATTTTGTAAGCTAATTTAAAAAGATAATTTAAAAGATGGGGTTTGAAATAAGTACAAAAAGGTTGGGATGAACAAAGGTAGGCAACACTCCTTTCAGAAAACAAGAGTCTATTGAATGAAAATCTCAGCGCCACATGTGAGATACCTCCCCGTATATCAGGGAGACACTGCATGCCCACAAAATAACATAGGCTCTTGCCATAGCTCTGCGTTTCTCTCCATACCTAGATGGTAAGACTCTATTTTGAAGACACAACACATTTTGCAGGACAGAGAAATGAAGCTGGTCCTGACGGAAAACTTTCATCCCTGATGTCTTGCTCTCATAGCACTGTTAGGTACCATCTTTGTCCCTGAGGGAAAAAAGTCATCAACGGTATTACTCAGTACTGGATGCTGCATGCTGCAATACCTACCTGACAAGCAAGATGTACCCATTGGTTCAATAGTGGATAAAGGGTATGGTGATAATCAACTGCTTTTGGATTAGATTTGAGGTCTGCTCCACAGGCAGAATCCATGCCTGGTACTGTACACTTGTTCAAAACCCCATGGCTCATGAGATCATAGGCCCTAAGGGGGAAGTCTACTACAACTGTCTTGCTAAATAGACCAGTTGTCCAATTGCCTTATAAATATCCAAGCTTATAACCATATATTAGTACCACTCTCAACCTTGGCCAAAGGAGTTTCTTTCTACAGTGGGCACAAGTTAAGTCGGAGACTCAAAACTGATGAAAACACTGAAGATAAATGGCTGTTAAGTGCTCAGCCCTAAATGGTACGTCTGTATTACCCCCAACCCCATTTTAACGTACAAGGAATATCACAGAAGTTGGGTCAGAAAGAATGTAAAAGCCAGAGGACAAGGAGGAATGTTGGCTTGTTTTACCTACTCAAGGTTTAATTGGCATTCATTTGTTGCTATTAGCAATCCCATTGCATTTTATAATTGGAGTTCTCTTTCAGAGTCCAAATCCAAAGTGTTTGTTGTTCCCACCCAACAAACACTCACTTGAGCGCTGTGAAGCATCATTATCCCAGTTGGTGGCCATGTGTCTTCCATGGAGGGAAGAAAATCAATCCTCATCCCATCAATACACAGCAGGGAGAGGTCCATGATGCCATTGCCCTAGGAAGGTTGACTGGGGCTGGAAATACTTCCCTAACTGCCAGTTATGGGATGTGAAGCCTGACTGCTCTGAACACAACTTTAACAGAAGACAAATAAGATTTGAATTTGGGGTGCTGTTTCACCAAAATATGTGAGAGCCTGTTCTTTCAGCTGAGTCTCTCATTTAGATGGGCCTAACAGAATTGGCCTTTGATTCTTCCCATAGCTTCCTGTGCTTTCTCTCTCCCATAACACTGGTTCATTTAGAAATTGCATGTGGAAACCTGATCTCTGCAAACTGACAGCCACTTGAGAGTAGTGGACACTGCTTATCCTCAATAGAGGTTGCAGGTTTAGGTGAAGACTGAGCCCTGGGAACTAAGCCTCCAGCTCAGGGTGGGTGAAATTGCTAGGACTCCTAACCAGCTTTGTCATGTACTACTTCCTTACTCTTTTCTATGTTTTTCAATTCTTTACCTCATTTTCTTCTATGATATGATTGCAGCTTAACAGTATACACCCTTTCAGGGTTATGGTAAAGGTTTCAGGAAATTACACTTAAGAACACAACAGGCTTTTGGCAAAGTAAATACTTCCTGTTACTCCATGAGAGGCTGTAATATGGCTGTCATAGAGTGGATTTCAGAAAGTAATGTGATGAAGAATATAATCGATTATCAAGCAGACCAAGAATCACATACATAATATCAGGATGGGAAGAAAATTACAGAGTCAGAAAGCACATCCTTGGTTGACAGACTACAGAATTCAAATAGCCTACAGAATTTCTAATGCCAACAAAAACATATCTGAGAAACTCTATTTCATCTTCTAAATCACATTAATTATTTTGTATCATTACTTTCAATGACTCCGAATTATGAAAGAACCTAGAACCATTACATCTGGACATACCTGTCTGGCACCATCTCTTAAAGACCAGACAAATCTTTAATCATCTGTTCTTTTCTTGTATTTGCTAATTTTTTTGAATTTGTTAAGTAATTCATTTCTTTAATTTGTTCAGTATGTTTCCATTCCATCAGCATGTTAGATTCCCTGTCCCCTATTTTTATTGCACTGAACTTGAGTATCATTTATTGCTCTTAGATTTCTTTGATTAAATATTTAATAAAGAAGTCTGTGGTAAGCTGGAAGCATGTCTAGAAGAGGCTCAGAGATGCAACTTGGTAGACCAGGAAAACAGAGCTGCCCCTTGGCAGTTCAGGACAGAACTGCTACCACACATTACAAGGACATAAAGTTGAAGGAGACTCAGGCATAGACCAGTGAACAGAATTGTGTTTCTGTGATTGGAATCTCTATGTTAAATTAAATCTAAATTGAATGAGACTTTTATTGAAGGTTACATTGACATCTGACATGATTTCTCCATACGACATTTTAACACAATCATGGTCTAATCCTACCAGGCCAAATTGATGTTAATTCATACTGCTAACTTTACTTCAAATCCACAGCCAGTATAAGTAAAATCTGAGAAGAAAACATTAAAATGTCATAGCCATACCCTCAAACGGAATATTTAACATCTTCATGGTCTAGAACTCTAAAGGACAGATATGAGCACAGAGATAAAGTCCTTGGAATGTAAGTTCCATTCTGGATTACAGGAGGGAGAGACAGGCAGGCTGCTGTAGACGAAGAACGTGGTCCAGAAATAGAAATCTCCAAGAAACACAGCTGCCAGGCATTGCCTAAGCTGCAGCAGAGACCAGAATAAAATTTTATGAAGTAGATACTCTAGCTACTTGTGCATCCCTGTGATCAAGCCTGAATACCTTAAAGGTGAGTCCATTCATAGATACTTGGCCCCATGTCCTCACTTCATGGTAGGCAGCAGTTAGAGAAAGAAGAGTGGAATCTAGGGATACGATGAAGCCCCCCAGGTGACTTCCTCCAGTTAAGATGTACTTCCTAAAGTTTGTACAATCCCCTAAAATAGCACCCCAGATTGAAACCAAGCATTCAAAACACAGTCCCTTGGGGGACATTTCATACTCACACAGTAACATGTATAAATGCTGACATTCATGTAAACTCAGAACTGAAATCACAATATCTTACACATTTTTAAAAGATGGGAAATGCCCCAGCATCACAAACTTAGAGAAAAAGAAATACTTTACTAATCAACTGATGCATTTCTCTAAGTTTTTTTCAATAATATATTTTATTGAATTTTTATACAATTTATACATTTTAATCATATTTAAGCCCCCCTCTCTTCTCTGTACCCTTTTGTTCCCCCACTAGATTTCATGCATTCTATCATACATGTTAAGGCCTATTGTGTCGTTTATGGTCTCAGATGTCCCTTAGTTTAAGTTCATCCACTAGAGCCTAGTTAGCATATTTAGCATTACTGCTTTAAAGAAGATAAACTGGCTATCACCCAGCAGTGATCATCCGCTGGTCCTTGGCTAAGGTTGGGGCCTCTTGCTCATTTCACCAGTTCTTTGCAGGGTTCTTGTCTGGTTTGAATTTGCATGGGTCTGTGCATGCTGTCACTATTGCTGTAAGCTTGCATGAGCAAATTCTCAGCCACCTGGAAAACTCTATTTCCTTGTGGCCCTCTACCACCCCTGGCTCTTACAGTCTTTCAGTCTTCTCTTCCATGGGTTCCTGGGCCCTGGGCGGCAGAGGTTTAATGCAGAAGTGCTATCCAGAGTTAAGAGACATACACTTTGCAGTATCTGATTCTCTGCATTTTTGGCAGTTGTGGTTTTCTGTGTTAATCACCCTCTGTTGCACGTGGAAGCTTGCTAGTGAGAGTTGAGAGCTGCATTAGTATTCTCTCTACCCCCGTTCTACTATGTTCTGTGAGCCTTAAGTATAGCGATTCCATTGTGGATGTGTCACTAAGGGCTGGGCATCTCATGGAAATTATTCTGTGTTTGACTAGTTGTCAAACTCTGTAATAGTCTCCATCTGTTACATCTCCCTCCTCTTTGACGAGGGGTCAGAGCTATATTTTCATGTAGTATAAGTATTTAGAGTATAGTTAGAAATTATATTCATTTAAGAATATTACACCAGTAGGGTTAATTCTGGGGTCTCTGTAATGTCTCTAGCCACTTGTTTTTATAGGTTTACAGTACAAGGCATGAATTTCCTATTTAGTGAGTCCTAAGTCCATTTGGACAGCTGTTGGTTATCCCCAAGGTGAATGGACCACTATTGCGCCACTAGGGATATATTGCTGGTCCAGTCATTGTTGCCATTTGCAGGCTTGAAGGTAGGTAGCACTATTGATTGCTTTTATCTCTTGGAAGCTTGAAGAGCAAGTCTGATATTATGAGAGCTGATCTTCAAGGAAGAGGCTTCCAAGTCACACTCAGTTCAATCATCCCACATCTATATCTGTCTTTAGCAATAGTGTCTTACCTTTAAGCTCTGGAAGGCAATCAGAGGCAATGGAAATAACCTTTATTTTTTGAGGTATCGCTGACTATTCTGACCAACAACTTGAAGGAAGGTTTTGAATACCTGACACTGGAATTTGGAGCTTTTGTTAGATAGTCTGGGGTTCTCAGGAAGAATACTATCACTCCATGTGGGGTAACTCCATTTAAACCGTGCTTTTACATATGTATTTATATACAGATATATATCATATATATTATTAAGTAAGCTTATAAACTAACATGTTTCCCTATGACTTCAGTAATCAAACACCACCTTTTCTCTTATGTGTGGATTCCAAATTCAATCTTTGGATGTGAGCATAGAATCAGAAATAACTGCAGAGGAGTTAGGGATCACAAGGAGAGGAGAAAGGGATCACAAGGGTAGAGGAGTTCTAGAGAGGTAGATAGCAGGACACAGGTGCTATCAAGGGGGAAATAAGAAATAAGTGGTGGATTTTAAGAAGTAAGAGGGAGGGTAATACAGAGGGAAAAGGAGGTAGGAGAGGCAATTAACACTACGGATGTTTGAATAAACCTAATTCTTTATGTGGACATGATTCGCTCCCCTTTGCTAGCTGAATTACCAAACAGAGAACATATTTGCTACTTCCGTTTGAAATATTTGCTATCATTTGAGCAAGTTCACACTTCCACTAATGATCTAAAATCATTTTGTTGTTATCTGTTTCTCAAGAAGAGACAGTTTTCCATTTCCTTGTGTAGCTTTCCAATATACATTCACAGTTCTAGATATTATCTCAGATTTTATCTAAGTACTTGAATAATTAAATTTAAGACTGTCAGAAGAAATTATCTAAATGTATATTCAAATTAGGTTATATTTTCTTTTTCAAGGTTTTGATCAAATGTTCCAAAATATATTTGCAAGGTAGATGAACTTCATCAGTCGAGTTTTATCAACATCTTTTATGAATTTGTGACCTGCTTGGGTTTGGATTTCTCTGTGGAGTCTGAAAAGACACATCCATCAGATGTCATTTTATCCATGTTACAAGAATTGGCAATTTTCTCATTGTCAAACACATTACCCATATGTTTCTGATCTGAGTGCCAAACAAGAGTCATGTTGTGGCAGAATCTCTGGATCCTCTTTTTTTTCTACCTTCTTCTAGCTTTATTAAGGCATAATTGACAGAACTATATAGATTTAAAGTATACTATGTGATGTTTGCCATTCACACACATCCTGAAATGCTTCTCATAATCACACCAATTATCATTTTACCTACTTCTCTCTCTCTCTCTCTCTCTCTCTCCCTCCCTCTCTCTTTTTCTGTGTGCTGTCTAATGACAACATCCCACAACTACTCTTTAGAAAATTTCTAGTACACCATATACTGATTTCATTACAGCCAATGTAATGTGCTGGACATTAAGTCTCAAGAACTCATCCACCTTTCAAATGAAAGCTTGTACACTTTAACCCACATCTCTTCATGTCCCTCCATGATAACTACCCTTCTCTGTTTCTATGGGTGTAACTTTCCAAAGGTTCCACATGTAAGTGGATTATTCAGTGTTTGCCTCTGTGTAAAGCTTGTTTCACTTAATGTATGCTTTCTAAATTCCATTCGTATTGTTACAAATACAGAATTTCCTCCTTTTAATGGCAGGTAACATCACATTGTTTGTATATGTCACATTTTTATATACCTTCCAAACATGTCTAGCACATTTTTATTCATTGACTTATTAATAGAAATTTAGGTTCTTTCCTTAGCTGCTCTGATTAATGCTGCAATTAACATAGGAACGCAGCCGTGCTCTGACATACCAGTTTCAGGTTCACTGGATGTAAACATAAAAGTAGGGATTCTGGTCCTGCTTATAAGACACATTAGACTTATTTTTAGTGTCCTGAGAAGACTGTACCAATGTACAATCTCACTGGCAATGTGCAAGGGTTTCCTTTTTCCACATCCCTGAATATTCTGTCAGCATGCAATTGACTTCCATGGGAGTATTTCTAGAAAATTTTCCACACTCGGATGGCTACCATAATAACCTAACTGCAAAAAGAAGTGCTTGAAAACTATGTAAATGTGTATTTTAAATTCAAAGTAAATGTTTCTCATTTCAGCTTCCTTTAGGTGAATCACACAAATACTTTCTGAAGGACTGAACGCTATTACAAAGAGACAAGAGGCATTCTGTGTTGTATAGTTTTTCAGTGTCTTTACTATTGTGATGAAATGCTGCAGTAATGTGTAGCACCTACATGCATACACACATACACATATGAATACATATAAACACATGGATACCAATACATGAAGGCACAAATATACAGATACACACATAAACATTAACACACATACATACTTACAAACAAGTGCACACACATGAATATGCATATAAGTGCACATATACACACATACATGCACACCCACACAAACATGAACAGACATGCATGCACACGCACAAACCAACAGAAAGCTAAATGAAACCAGTGGATTGAACAATGTAGATACTATGATATTGTATTCTAGTTTTTCCATTACCACTAGAGGAAACTCCTCAAAGGTTACATAGGATTTATCTGTATTAGTTCCTACAACTGCATTTGAATAAATTATCTCAAATAATTTTATTAAAATAGCTAAAACAAATGAGCCAAGAGATCAACTTGGATATTTATTATTAACTATTTCTATCCATATCATACATTTAAACAATTTCATAATATAACACATACTAAATGCAGACTACTTAAGACAAACTCAGAAAAATAAGCAACATATAGTTTCCTTCATTTGTGGATCCTAGCACCAAATCCTTATGTGAGTATATATCCTGATATAATTGCAGGAACCAGGATAATCAAAAAGAACCAAGGAGGTAAAGAGAAATAAGGAAACAGAGAACAGTAGGAGACAGGTATTACTAAGGGAGAAATTGGTAAAATGGGAACATTTAAATGGGAGGTGGGAGGGAGAGTTATACAAAGAACGATGGGAATAAAGGGGAAGAAGTGTCTCAAGAAAGGTGGGACCATAGGAGACTGGTATTATCAAAGGAGAAATGGGAAAAATGGAGATAATTTAAAGGGGGAGAGCATAGAGGAATGGTTAGACAGGGAGGCAGAGAGAGAGATAAATAATGCCTAGTTAGTGTACAAAAACAGGGGGAGGGGCTGGAGAGATTGCTCAGTGGTTAAGTGCACTGACTGCACTTGCAGAGGACCCAGGTTCTATTCCCAGCACCCACATGGTGGCTAAGAACTAGAGTTCTTAACTCCAGTTCCAGGAGAATCCAAAGCCCTCTTCTGACCTCCATGGCATTGCACAATATGGGTGCACTGGCATACATGCAGGCAATACAGTCATACACATGTGCACTGGCATACATGCAAGCAATATAGTCATACACATAAAATAAAAATAATAAAATATAGCCGGGCTTGGTGGCACATGCCTTTAATCTCAGCACTTGGGAGGCAGAGGCAGGTGGATCTCTATGAGTTCAAGGCCAGCCTGGTCTACATAGTGAGTTCCAGGACAGCTGGGGCTACAGAGAAAACCTGTCTCAAAAAGACCAAATAATAATAATAATAATAATAATAATAATGATAATAATAATAATAATAATAATAATAATTTTAAACCAGAAGGAATCATATTAATCCAGGCCAATTAGACATACAATATCTCTACATGAGTACATGTGTATAGCTGAAGGTTACATAACAAGAAACAGCGTCAAACAGGAGAAAACTTTCTTTGAGTTGTTGGCCGGGGTAGTCCAAGAGACTCCCAAAATTACACAGGCTATTGCCGCAGCTCATGACTGCCTCCCAGAACTTGAAGGTAAGACCCTATTGCTGAAGACAGGACATACTTCAGACAGAGAATTAGGAGCAATGGAACTGGAACTGACCTGGAAGCCACCTCCCCTGAAGGCTAGCTCTCATAACTTTGGAGAGCACTATACAAGGTGCTAAGGGAGAACATCAGTTGATGGTCCAGCTCTAGCTTCAAAGCCTAATAACCATGTCAGTGACTGTCACAGCAAATGACATTGGTGCAGTAGTGGCACCAATCTTGAGTGTAATCAACAGCTACCTAATTGGACTTAAACCTCACTCAATGGGAGGAAACTCAGGTGACATACTGTAAATATAAACAAAAACACATGGCTGGTGAGGTCTTAGAGAAAACCCCAAGGATGTCATATCCCTAAGCAAATGTAACTTCTTATTATATGCAAATTATGAACCCTTATATTTACAGACAAATATCCCAGTCACCACTCATCAAAGAAGCTTCTTTTGCAACATGTGGAGACTATTATAGATTTCCACAACTGGTCACACACAGACATTGTCTGTGAGTTGCCTCAGTGGTACATTTACAATGCAAACTCTACACCTAAGGCTCGTGTATCATAGAACAAGGGGTAAAGAGGTCGCTAATGCATCTCTCAGATCTCATCACTGAAGCTCCCTCATGCAACAGAGGGCCAAGAACACAAAAGGTCACAAATGACTGAAGTGTGGAGAATAAGAGTCTGCAGAGTGGGTCCTTGGACATGACTTTTACATTAAACTCCACCCACTGAGGGCTCAGGGACCATTGGAGAAGAGGGGGCAGAAAGATTATAAGAGCCAGGGAAGAGGTGCATGACCAAATGGAAGTCTTACAGGCTTCTGGGACCTCGCTCACATGAACCTACAGCAATGGTGTCAGCATGCACAAGACCTATGCAAACTTAAGCGGACAAAATCCCAGCACAGAACTGTGGAAATGGGCAACAGGCCCCAATCTTAGTAGAAGAATTATGGGTGAATAATTAGCTGATTATAACTGGCTGAGGAAGAGCTGATCTTAAAAGGAGGGACTCTGGATAGGCTGGCTAGACCCCAATGGATGAGCTTGTGATGAGGGATTTTTGGGGACACTAACTTGACACAATAGGATTTAACACAAATACCAAAATGTATGAATTCCACTGGGGTTGGGGTGCGCTATGGGAACGCGCCAATGGGGAAGGGGGTATAAAGATGATTAAGACTGATTAGGATGTTCTGTATGAAATACACAAACATTCAAAAAAATTTACCAAAAATATGAGAAAAGCAAAAGAAAAAAATCTTATCTAACAATGAAATAAAAATAAACCAAAAATAGTCATCTGGTCTGCTGAGTTCAGGTGACAAGCCCTAGAATGTTCCCCTAGCTCTTTCATCTTGCTCTCTGTGCCAGCCTCTGCTCCAGGTTCTCCAAGTCTCAACAGCCTCCTAGAAAATATAGAAGCTTAGTCTCTAATTTTCTAGACAAGAAGGCTGAGCCTTTCTTATTCATGAAGAATTTGAGTGAGAAAATGGCCTCTTAGTCATTAGGGTGATGCAAATTGAATGCAATGTGACATTATGCCCTGTCTGTCTCAGTCATTTGAGAAGGTCCACTAGGTTTACACTTGAAGACCTATGTCACTCTTTCCCTGGGAATCCCATTTAGTTTCCCCTAGGGTCCTTTTGGAAAGTATCACAGGCATTCCCCTTGCCTGTCTCATCCCTTCCCACCTCACCCTGAGTATCCACCACACTCTCTTTGGGTTTCTCTCCTCCTACATTCTCTTACTCATTACTTGCTCAGTGAGACTTACTATTTCTGCATGCTTTGCAGCTTCATAATGAACACATATTAGTGCCTTTCATATGACAGGTCCTGTGCTACATATTCCAGAGTCATGAACCTGTTCAAGATTTGTGCTACATATTATGAAAACTCTCAACTTCAGAACTAACAGGGTCTTGCAGTAGTTTTACCAAAGCTTCTTGTTATATATGCCAATCTGAAATAGATTAAATACAAACCCATCAACTGGCTGTTACATTAGAAACACTTCTTACTTTCTTCAATCTATTTCTTTAGAGTCCAGGAGGATAAAGACACAAACAACCCATAAATTTCATGAGGTCCATGAAGCAATTAGATGATAAGAAAGGTTAAGTGTCTGTAGTGGTCTGAATTTTGATCCCACTAGAAAGTTATATGCCAGTTCTAGCACCAGTATCTGTGGAAGTATGATCTTAATTGTAACTAGGTTAGGGATCTGAGAGTGAGATCCTGCAGAGCTTCAGTTAGACACTAAATCCAATAAATCCAATACTGACGTTTTCCAGAGCAAAAGAATAGCAAGGCCTCCAAAGCACAGGGAAAAGACCTTCTATTGCTTTAAGACTCCCAAGTGCCCATCATTCATTACAGCATCTGTAGGAAATGAGTGATCTTAATTGTAACTAGGTTAGGGATCTGAGAGTGAGATCCTGCAGAGCTTCAGTTAGACACTAAATCCAATAAATCCAATACTGACGTTTTCCAGAGCAAAAGAATAGCAAGGCCTCCAAAGCACAGGGAAAAGACCTTCTATTGCTTTAAGACTCCCAAGTGCCCATCATTCATTACAGCATCTGTAGGAAATGAGTCGTCACGAAAAAAAAAAAAAAAAAGTCTAGTCCCATCTCTTCATGGGCTGCACCTGATAGACAACTATTTGCTTATTTGGTTGAGAACAGACACCAGTTTGAAGAATAAGTCAGAAGATAGCCACTCATTTCCCGTCTCTTCTTCTTCTCCCCTCTGTCCACTCCACCCTTTCCCTCTCTGCCCTCATCCCCACCTCTTCTCTCCCGAGTCACCAACTCCCCTCTCCTCTTCCCCTCCCATCTCTACCCTCTCTTTGTCTTCTCTTCCCCTCTACTGCCCCCCCCACCTCTCTTCTTTTTCTCCCCTTTCCTCTCTCACCCCCCATGTCTCCTCTTTCTGCTACATCCCCTCCCTGTCCCTTCTCTTCCCTCCCCTTCTCTCTCACCTCTGCTTCTCCCCCTCCGTATCTTCATCTCCCCGCTCTCCCCTTTCCTTTCTCTCCACACAATACTGTTTTCTGGCTTTCGGCCTTCTGTGACCACAAGTGTCAGGTAGGACATGCTTGGTCTCCTGACTGTACATATGACTCTTACAAAATCTAATTGATATATAGATGGCACTGTTTGGTGCTGAAAGTACTCAGTAAATACCACCTCTCCCTACTTGAGTGTTCTATAAATTCAAAATCAAGATCAGTTACCAGTGAGGAAAAAGAATAATGATTATTCTTAATGAAATTTAAATTGGAAAGGGTGCAATATAGTTAGTGTGGAACAAAGGAGGCCATCCACTGAACTGCTGGGCCAGGCAGCTGTGCCCACTCAGTCCCAGCCTCATGGGCTTCTTCAGCCCTAATACAGCATGGGAAAAAACAGATCCCAGCTCCCTCCGGACACTTCTTAGAGGGAAATGAGGAAATAGGACAAACATAGGAACTTTAATTCTGTGGAATTTCCTGTGTAGAGAAGCTGCTAGACCTCCTTCCCGATCAATGCAAGAGAAAGGTGGGTGGTGCCATGCCAGGCCTCCTGACTGGGGCCATGTACACACTGCAAGGTCATGTGACCTACCCCTGAGAAGAAAAGGGTAAAGATCCTAGAGACCTTTGCAAGACAGCATTACCTGCAATTGAGATGACTGTGCTAAGAACTGTGAGAATCAACAACTACTTAGCAAAGAGCCAGCCCTTCCCTTCTCAAGTCCTGACAGCACATAGCCTGGATGGATATGGGGGAATTTTACAGGTGGAGTATGAATCAAGTTTGAGAGGCTGACTTCTCCCTGAGTCTAGAGAACAGAATACTGTAGTTAGCTAATCTCTATATTCTTAAACAAACAGAATGAATTGAAAGTCTTTTCCTTAAAAGGCCTCTGAACAACTTCATCTGCCTCCCTTGAAGCTTCTAGAACAGTAATCAGAAAGAAGTGACTGAGACCTTGTTTTCAATACTTCACTTTTCCATGGCATTCTGTAATTGGATTTGGATTCATGTATTTATTGTATTTTGTAACTCACTGATAGGAAACTGATTTGGAACATTAAAGAATAATGTAAAATAAATGCTGAGAACTTTTCATTTAAATTATAAGATAGGATAATGACATGACCACAAAATACAGTTTGTAACAAACTGATCAAATGATACACAGCAAATGAAGCAAATGAAGACACACAACACTGGAGCCACAGCAGAGTGTAGCTGGAAAGAAAGCACGGACATTTCTAAATGCCTAAATTGAGGTTTATTAATTTAGTAAAGACCAGTGGCCACCAGGCTACATCAGAAGAGTGGAATCAGGAAGAATAGGCCAAGACAAGTGCCACAGGTACTGGTCTTAGATGACTCCAGATCCGCATTGAGCTGACACATGTCATCCATTCATTCACTCTTCTAACAAGCCTCTACTGAACCCCTATTATGTGTCCAGTATGGGAATTCTACAGGAGTCAACTTGGCATGTGGCTTATATTTTGTACTGTCTCTATTTTTACAGTATGGCTTCTTTCAAGCCGCAGAAACTGGTGATTTCCAGTCCCAATTATTCCTACTGACTTCCCAGGAGGGCTAGTTTTTTCAGGAAGTTATAAAACTCTTCTTTCTGGGGCTGGAGAGATGGTTCAGTGGTTAAGAGCACTGGCTGTTCTTGCAGGAGACCCAGGTTGGAATCCCAGCACCCACATCCATAACTTCTGTTCCAGGGGATCTGACGCCCTCTTCTGTCCTCCGCAGGGACTGCATGACATGGGTGCATTTTCACACATACAAGCATAACACTCATAGACATAAAATAAAAATAAATAAAATTTTAAAAATAAAAAAGTACTTCCTTCTGATTTTTCTATATCTTTCCAAGATAACATATCTTTTCCAAGATAACATTAGATTATATAAAAGATTCTTACAACATTCCCTAACCTTCAGAATGTTACTTTTAAATAAAGTAATATAAAATTCCTAAATGTATGTTGTATTAAATGGACCTCCAAAGTCCCATGGGTTAAAAACTTGGATATGAGCCCACGATGCCATTAGGGTATGGTGAACTTTAGCACAGTAGAAAGAATTTAGGTCATTGCTGACACACCCTTAAGAAGCCTCTCTTCTCTCTCCTTGACTTTTCAGTCTCCATCAAGTAACTGACTTCCATGGTGCTCCTACCATGATGTGCTGCCTCAGAACAGATCAAAAGCAATGGATCCAACTGATCATGGACTGCAACTCCAAACCAGTGAGCCAAAATGAAGCTTCCTTTGCTTTAAAGTAAATTTACCTCAGGTATTTTTTACTAGAATGGAAAGCTAACACAATGCATTTTAACAACTTGAAGATAATAATGTAAAAACTCCCCAGATGAAGAAGTACAATTATCAGCATCTCCAGGGTCCAGCTTTCCCCTCGCCTACTCTTTATTACAGTTTTTCTCCTAAATAACTCCCATCTTGAATTATAATGGTATATAGAACTTGTCGCATTTTGAACTTTATGCAAAATATTTTGAGTTGTTTCCTTCAATATTTTTTGAGACTTGTTCATTTTCCGGGAGGCTGAAGGTGTACATTGATAGTAATTGCTGCATAATCTTCATTTCATTATACATCACAGCTAACCATTCCCTTATTGATATATACTAATTTTGTTGTTTTATTTGTCTTATGAATAATCTAGTGTTTTAATATATAATTTTACATACTATATTAATGTAAATTAATATATCTGTCTTCTAAATTCATTTTTATGTCTTTTGACATAGGCTAGGAATTTCACAGTCATAAGTACACGCACATTTAGACCTCTGAGGTACCATAACAGACCCAACAGCTGACTATGAAATCAAGTTGCTCTACACCTGCATCAGATTTCCACTGTTCACCCTTTTCTCAATTTACCTATTCTGTACAATGTATACTAGTACAGTAACTCCATAGTTATGCATTTCATTTACTCAGTAACTAGTGGTGGTGAATTACAGGCATTTGCAAAATGACTTCTCCATCCATTTGCCCACTTATTACACTTAAACATGTTTTTAAACATTTTTATACTATGATATGAAACATCATTATCTTAATATTTCTTAAATATTTTCTCTTTTTAACATATGTCAATGCACTTTTTATATATTATTCATTAAATTTTGGCTGACTTTTATATCATGAAGAATTATTCTTTTATGTTTTCTTAAAATTTCATGTGTCATTCTGCAATCCATAGAATACAAATTCTCAATTGGCCCAACATAGCTCATGAGAAGAAGCACAATTTTTCCACTGCAGACCTTTTTATAGAGCACATCTTCCTTTATTGACTAATGCTCTTCTGAACTCTCTTGAGAGATCATAGATCACTTTATCTTCTTTATGCCATATCACAGTCTCATTTAAATAACATAACTTTAAAATCTCTGTTATCATCCCACATCATGTACAGTGGTTAATATATTTTAAAAAGAGAAAGAAAAGAAGAGGAAAAAGTGTTATTGTCTGTGAGAAGTTGGAAACACTATACACTGCTGATAAGAGAGTAAAATGGTGAAACTACAGTAGAAATCAGTACATATATATGCAGATTTCTCAAAAATGTATAAATAAAACTATTGTACCACCCAGCAATACCACTTCTCAGCATAAATCCAAGAGAGTTGGAAGTTTTGAAGAGGTATTAGCACAACCTCTTCATACCGGTTGGCAATAGGTATATACAGCCTGATGCCCACTGAAGGATAAAAACAGAAAAAAGACTCAGCAGAAAGGGTATAAGAGCCAGAGGATGGAGGGTACTGTGAAGTGCTCTTTTTCTGGACATGGTGTGGCTGTTGCACATATGAACTCACAGTGGTCACCTGCACAAGACATGTATAAGAATAAGTCGGTTAAATTCCAACATGTCATGACAGAGGGGCTTATAAGGCCTACTCCTAGCTGAGGAGCTATTGGCAGTTTCCTTGGGAGAGCCGTCACTGGTAGGTTACCCGTGCTCCACTGTAGGTCTCACACCCATTCACATATGGCAGCACTAATTGTACTAAGTGAGTTATTTTTTTAAAGGGACAGGTGGGGATACAATTTTTCCAACACTGTTTATTGAAGATGCTGTCCTTCCTCCATTGTGTGTTCTTGGCACCTTTGTCAAACATCAGGTGGTTGAAACTGCATGTACTCATATTTGGGTGATCTTGCCAGCACCATGCTGTTTTTATGACTATAGCTTTGCAATACAGTATATTACAGAGCCCTGAAATCTGGTATAGTAATCCCCCCAGCATTGCTCTTTATGCTTAGGGTTGGTTTGGCTATATGGGGCCATTTGTGTTTCCATATGAATTTTATGATATATTTTTTTAATTCTGTGAAGAATGTCATGGAGATTTTATGGGCTAAGGATCTAAACAGAGAGTCCTCAAAAGAGAGAGCCTCAATAAAGATGGCTAAGAATCATATGAAAAAGTGTTCAACATTATTAGTAATTAGAGAAATGCACATTAAAACCACTTTAAGATTTCATCTTAACCCAAAGTTCCTTGTATAACCTTCCCTCCTCCCTCCCACTTAAATACCCCCATTTTATCCACTTCCCTTTACTAACACCTGTCTCCTACTGTTCTCGCTCAGGTTCCTTCTTTCCCTTTACCTTCCTGGTTCCTTTTCATTTTCCTGGTCCCTGCAATTATATCAGGATACATACTCATGTATAAGGATTTGGTGCTAGGATCCACATATGAGGTAGATGTGTCATTTGTTTTTTAAGCCTGTGTTATTTCACTTAGTATAACAGCTTCTAGTTCCATCTATTTACCTGAAATTTTCATAATTTCTTCTTTCTTTAACGCTGAGTAGAACTCTTTTGTGTAAACGTGCCACAAGTTCATTATCCACTCATCAGTTGAGGGACACTTAGGTTGCTTCCATCTCTTAGCTACTGTGAAAAGAGTAGCAACAAACATGGATGTGGTACTGAGTTCCAGACGACTGGAAAAAATACTCAGACTCGATCAGCACACAATCAGTCAAATTATTTATTACACTGGCCAGGTGACTGTGGCTCCCCCTTTAAAGGGAATAAAGGCCGCAATGCTGGCAGGGAGAAAGGCAAAGCTTTTAAAGTCAAAACCCTAAGACATCATGGGGTAGTCATGATGTTACAAGTCAAGGGGTATCTTAAATAAACAAATCATGGAGTTACAAGACATACAGTATCTTAGATAAACAAGTCATGGGGTTAAAATTCTTATGGGTGTCTTAGATAAACAAGTCGGTTCCTGCTTAAGCAAGCAAGCAAAGATACAGAAGTGCAAGATAAGCAATTACAGTCTCTGTGGTCAGCTATTACTCAGAATTGTGGAAGGGAGGAGGACTTACTGGAACTAAACTTAGTCCTTGGTCAAGCCTACCTGGCTCCAAGGACACAATATGGAGTTGTTTTAGTCACACCATCACAGATGTACAAATATATCTGCAATAGGATGAGTCTTTGGAGTGTATGCAAAGGAGTAGTATAATCAGGTCAAATAATAGCTTCATTTTTAGATCTTTTTAAAGTAAATAATTTATTGGGAATTTCATACATGCATATAAGGTGTTTTCATGAAATCCATGTCCACTCCCTCCCCTCCAACTCCTCCCATATCTCCCCATCACTTTTTTCTGATAACTTCATGCACTCTTTCGTTTTCTTTGACTGGTTTATTTTTTTATGGGGCTTTTGACTAATCTAACATCCCACCCCTGAAGAGGAAACCCTAAAATCTTTTAAGGACTAGATAAAAGCTCCTAAATACTTTAGACATTTTTGGCCTTTGGAATGGAGTGTGTTGCTAAGAGGCCCAAGGACACCGTGAGTTTTAGCCAAGAAACTGGCGACTTTTCTTTGGGGTCTTTTTACCCTAACTGCCTAGCCAATTCCTACCTCCTGTTCTTATCACACCATCCTCTGAAGAGGTAACCCAAATTGCCAATAGGGAATCAAGACTCAGACCACTCTGGCTTCTTCCATGCTGACCAGGGACATACGGTGAAGCAATTGGAGTACCCCTTCAGTGGGTCTATTTAAAAGACTCTCAAATTACATAATTCTTATCTCAAGGAGGAAAAGAAAGTCTTTGAATTGTGAATAGGAGATGTGAAGGAGAAGTAAATTCAAGAGTAATTAGCATTACAAGTTCTAGACAGGGAACTAGAAAGAGGTCCCAACAGGGCAATTTTCAAATGCTCATATGAGAACATTGGAATTTCTTGACAAGAGCTTCCAAAAGCATTCCTCTCTTGGGTTCCTCCTCATTTTTCTTTTGTCTGCCAAGGCTGGACTCAAGAGTGATGGACTTGGGATTTGTTTCCAGGCACTTTGATATCTGTTGGAATGGCTAGAATCAGTTTCAGTTCCCCTCAAAGGCTTCTACATAAGGGGAGAAAACAAATTTATCCATCA
>NW_008352325.1:1810760-1837705 GCF_000622305.1 Nannospalax galili | reverse complement strand
TGGGTCTTCTGCAAGAACAGTCAGTGTTCTTAACCGCTGAGCCATCTCTCCAGCCCCATCCCTTGAACTCTTAAAGAAATATACTGATGAATTTACTCTTTGGTTATACTTTCCTTTTGGGTGTTTAAGACCATACAGTTGGTCCAAATAAATCAATTTATTTTTACACTTAAGGTCATTTGAGGATCTGTTCCTCTGGGGTTACATGGGCTTGGGAGGAGCTCCTGTCTTCTTTATTTTACCAGCTCCATATATGTGAAGATAAGTCAAAGGTCCTGCTCAACCACGTCTGGCTTCATTTGGAAGCATGAATGAGATGCTTCCTCTGAGTTGACCCTCCTCTTTGTAGGCTGGACACTTGTTCAAATCCATCTCGTGAGGTCTCATGTCCTCCCTGAACCAGAGGACAGGTGACTCACCATAGTCACATGACATTTTGAGAGCTGTTGCATAATCCCCAAGAACTTAGTTGACCTTGGAGGGCAAGGGGCCCTTTACATCCCTCTGACCACATTAGTATAGGCCTCAAACTATGGCTGTTAAAGATTCAATAAAGTTAGTTCCACCAGTCTTGTACTTTTAATCATCATGTGCTATGTAGATAAGCCTTAGTTAAAAAACAAATATTCTCAGATAAACCTTGACTAGATATGTATTTTGTTCTTTAAACTAGTTGACTAAACTATGACCCCAGAAATTTTAAGTTTATGTGTATATTATTTTTGTTTCATCCTTTATATATCATAACAAACCTACACAGACCTTCATCACTTGCTTAGGTTTTCTCATTTTTTTCTATTTTGGAAAATATCTCCATTCCCATATCCTTTTAACATCTTTTACATTCTCATTTTCTTTTTTTAAATAATTATGAGACATAATAGCATTAACAAATAAATTTTCCATCTGTTGTGCAACTTCTTTTCCTGGGGATGCTTAGCAATACTTATTCCCTTTTAAGGTTCTAGTGTCAAGCCAATGTTTGATTAAAGTTTTACTGACAAAGCAATGAATTTATTGAGCTTACTTACCAAGATAACTGAGGGGTTGCTGAGGTGTATGTATGACCTGGAGGTATGCACACTGGAAAGCCTTTACCCAGCATGGTAAAGGCTTCTCTTCCTAGCTTTCCTCAGATTGTATATTTTAGCCCTTCCCAAATCCAGGAGGCCACGTGTGATTAGGGCCAAATTACATACAGTTGCCTGGGAAGGGTGGCTGGGTAATCCTGTGAGGGTCCAATGACCCTACTTCGCCCTCCTTAAATGAATGAGCACAACCGTCAACAAGCGCAATTGTGACAATGTTTAGCGATCAGGCTGAGCTGAAGTGGTGATGATGGTAGTTATTTCATGCAGAAGGGGCTGCTGTATGGCATCATCTTATTAAAAGTAGCACCACATGGAGGCAGGATCCAGGGGCTCTCAGGCAGTCCCCTGCATTTTCAGGCCCTCTGCCAGAGGGAGGCCAGAATTTGGCACTCTCTGGCAGTCTGCTCTCATTTTTAGATTTCTAAGAGTTCTCCACACTGCTTTCCATAGGGGTTGCATGAGTTTGCAATCCCACCAGCAGTGAATGAGCATTCCCATTTCCTGACAGCCTCTCCAGCATTTGATATCATTTGTTCTCTTGATCTTACCCAGTCTGACTGGGTTAAGATGAAATCTTAAAGTGGTTTTAATGTGCATTTCTCTAATTACTAATAATGTTGAACACTTTTTAAGATGCTTCTTAGCCATCTTTATTGAGGCTCTCTTGAGGACTCTCTGTTTAGATCCTTAGCCCATAAAATCTCCATGACATTCTTCACAGAATTAAAAAAATATATCGTAAAATTCATATGGAAGCACAAATGGTCCCGTATAGCCAAACCAACCCTAAGCACAAAGAGCAATGCTGGGGGGATTACTATACCAGATTTCAGGGCTCTGTAATATACTGTATTACAAAGCTATAGTCATAAAAACAGCATGGTGCTGGCAAGAATAGACCCATAGATCACAGATCAATAGAACATAGTTGAAGACCCAAATATGAGTACATGCAGTTTCAACCACCTAATGTTTGACAAAGGTGCCAAGAACACACAATGGAGGAAGGACAGCATCTTCAATAAATAGTGTTGGAAAAATTGTATCCCCACCTGTCCCTTTAAAAAAATAACTCAGTACAATTAGTGCTGCCATATGTGAATGGGTGTGAGACCTGCACTGGAGCACGGGTAACCTACCAGTGATGGCTCTCCCAAGGAAATTGCCAGTAGCTCCTCAGCTAGGAGTACGCCTTATAAGCCCCTCTGTCATCCATGTTGGAATTTAACTGACTTATTCTTATACATGTCTTGTGCAGGTGACCACTGTGAGTTCATATGTGCAACAGCCACACCATGTCCAGAAAAAGGGCACTTCACAGTACCCTCCATCCTCTGGCTCTTACACCCTTTCTGCTGACCTCTTCTTTGACGTCCCCTGAGTCTTTTTGAACCATATTATTCAGAAACATTCCTGTTTATGTTGCCTACAAGGCTGGTAAATTCATCAAGTAAGTTCTTAAATAGTGAAATAATATTTATTCACTTCTAGAATTTTACTTTTTATACAAATTCTAATTATATGGTAACGTCTCCATTTTCAGATATTTTATTCATCTTTCCTACACTTCTTTCATAATTATAGCTCTTAAAGAATTATTTCATAATTAAAAGCCTTAATTATCTGTAATTTTGTCTCTATACTACTTTTTATTTTGAATGATATGATCCTGGACTATGATGTATCTAATGACTTTTAATATGTACTAGACACCCACAAAAACTGTGCAAATAGGCATGTTCAGGAAGCTCAGAAAAGATCTTTTTCAGCAGTAGCCATCACAGTACATGAAAATTAGATTCATTATATGTTACCAACAGAGTAAGTTTTGATAATGTCATACATTGGAACGCTATGTAGAAATGAGAAGTAATTATTTCTAAGTCTTACCACAAAGATAAATCTCACAAAACAATGGAAAAATTCCTATAAGTAAAAGGTCACATAGTGTATAGTTCCTCTCAGGTAATGGTATAAATACAAGCCTGCTGAGTTACATGGAGCTTCTGAGATGGTAGTAATATTCCAATTCTTTTTAGATTTACTCTTTCACAATTTCATACATGCAAATAATATCCTTTGATCACGTTCACCCCATCCTCCTTTGTCTCCCTCCCACTCCTGTGAAAATCCCTTCTTCTTAGCAAGTCCTCTCCTATTTTCATGTCTTTTCTGTATGTATGTATGTATGTATGTATGTATGTATGTATGTATGTATGTGACACAATGCATTTAACAACAGTTGCCTGAATGAGCATGGGTGAATGTTTATGTACATGCACTAGGGTAACTTACCAGTGGTTATAATTCCTCTGTACTACTACAGAGGAATATGGCTCTCTGTGCACCAGCAACCAGCAACTGTAAATGACTGTCAGAGAAAGTTAGTCTCATGGGCTCCTCTCCGATCCATGCTGGAGTGTTGAAGGACCTAATCTCATGCAGGTCTGGTGCTTATAACTACAACTACTGTGAGTTTTCTGTGCTCTAGCCATGCATGTCCAGAAGACACACTGCACAGGACTTCTCCCAATCCTCTGGTTATTCTGTTATTTCCACCCCCTCTTCCTTGATGTTTCCTGAGACCAGCAGCTGTGAAATGATTCTATATTTATGCCTACTCATGAAAGCTCATATGGCTTCTGAATTTTTCTCCAAGTACATCAAACTTTAGTTAATTTTGATGAAAAAACAACAAAAATTAGCTCAATTATATATTTCTCTCATGCTAAACTGGATGAAATCCAAGTAGATGACAGTGAAATACAGAAAAGCAGGAACTCTCATACAAAATACTGACTGAGAAGAGGAAATGTGGCATAGTTAGGATATTTTCATGTGACCCACAATTTAATTGAATAGTTCGACTTCTGGGCATATATCCCAAGAGCAACTTGGGAAAGATATAAAATAATGGATGCTCAAGTTTCTTTTTATTATTATTATTTTTATTTTATGTGTATGCATGTATTGCCTGCATGTAGGTAAGTGCACCCATATCTTGCAATGCCTGTGGAGATCAGAAGAGGCTGTCAGATCTCCTGGAACTGTAGTTACTGACAGTTGTTAGCTGCCATGTGGGTGCTAGGATTCAAACCCAGGTCTTCTGCAAGAACAACCAGTGTTCTTAACTGCTGAGCTATCTCTCCAGCCCTGAAACTCAAGTTTCTTATATGAAGCACTATACATAGGATCAAAAGACTGAAGATTAACCAAATATTCATCAATTAGGAACTAGATGAATCAATCACAACTCCATACAGTTGGGTATTCACAACTGTAGAGATGGAATGAAGGCAATCACGACTGTAGAACCAGTTACCCAAGATATGTTCTTTAAGGATATGACAGGGCAGGGCAATGAACACTAATGCACAGTGTGATTTGTCTAACAAACAAGAAGGAATCCCCCAAAAAATACTGAATAGTAAACCATAACCTACTGAAAGCTCTTCTCTACATGAGAAGAACGGAATCGGAGTTGGGAAAATGAGTTGGAAGAGTTTCCTCAGAGTACATTTCTTATGGTTACACTCTGGTCACATAGAAATGGCTCTGCTCTCAAATATAATACTAAAATCACAGAATCATTTTACCTCTTACAAATAGATACAGACAGGATGGAGAGAATGGCTCAGTGGTTAAGAACAGGGTTCAATTCACACTACCCACATAATGGCTAACAACCACCTGTAACTTCAGTTCCGGGAGGTCTGACACCTTCTTCTGACCTCTGAGGGCACTGCACGACACAGATGCACTTAAATACATCATGCAATACACTCATGCACATACAATAAAAATAATAAGTATTAAAAAGAAAGAACTAGATACAGAATAAGTCTTGATTAAAACAATATGATACTATGAAGCCACTTGAAGTAACCTCCCAGGATTTGGGAGAGATGAGCAGAGCAAATATCAATGCTGCACATCGTTGAAGCTGAACGTTAAGTAGAAGATCAGCCCTTACATTCTTAGCCCTACTTAAGTGATAGCAAATATTTGAAATCCTCCATAATAAAAAAACAATATAAAAGAAATGATAAATACACAGAAGTATTAACAGTGAGCAGTGATTACCTGCAACTGGTAGTTTTTGTTTTAAAATATATATATATTTTAAATTTTGTGACTCATATAGTTATTTTATAAAGAGAAAAGAAGATAAGAATAATGAAACTGATCCGACACCAGAGGCTCAAGCTTTGCCCCTAAGCCACTGTAACAAGGTCCCTGAATTAGGCTGTACTTTCCATGGATAGATGAATGGAGAAGGTCCGTTCATTCATGGAGAAGAGATGAGTGTAGCATGCTGTTGTCCTGTTTAATTTGACAAATTGCTCATTGTTTTAATTTTGCTTTGCCTTATGCCAGATTTGTTTCCCCATTTACTAATTCAGATTGAAGACATATTAGAATGGCATGCTGCATAAAGCATAGAGTTGCATGTTATCTTAAACATCTCAATAAATATAAATACATTATTTTAAGGATACAAATTACCATTAAAAATGCATTTGAGTCTATAATTTGTTTTGACTTTGATTGAACATTGTAATGGAATTTAAAGACACATCTACTCAAGAAATAAAATGGCAAAAAGTAGCATTAACAATAAAGATGCCTGACAAGAGGAAGAAACTTGAAAGCTACCAGTGCTTTTCAGTGGGTATGTAAGAGCAAATTGGTGAATTACAGATGTATCTCATTAACACTGTTTGACATCTGTTTGTGAAGATTTTTACCTCTACTGTTATAATTATGTTGTGTTTAATTTTAATTATATAAATAAAAATTTAGAGGAAAAACTTCCTAGACAGCTGTTGGAAGTATAACTGGATAATGATTTCCCCATTGTTGTTTAATTTTACTTCAAATGTGGAATTTATTGAGGTTGTTAATTTGATTTTAAGATCAAAGAGAGTGTGAATGAGGACTAATAATTATTTTGTATTTTATTGAGTTTTTGTGTGGTAATTTGCCTGAAATTTAGACATGTTTTTAACTAATTGTTGATTTGTTCCTAGGGTTTTGTATTTGCCATTTTGTTTATATAATTGTTTTATGTGTAATTGTTTTGTGTGTTTCATTGTGTTGCCTACATGTACATATGCACATACGTATACCATGTGCAATGCCCACAGAGATCAGAAGAGGGCATCAGATCCCCTGGAACTGCAGTTACTGATTGTTTTTAGCTGCCATGTGGGAGCTGGGTAAACTAGGGTCTTCTGCGGGAGCATCCAGTGCTCTTAACCACTGGGCCATCTCTCCAGTCCCAGAACTTACCTTGTAAGTACAACCTGTCTGTAAAGGACCTTAGAAAACTCAACAGCATTAATCTAAGTGAAGTGATACTTGACATCTATATGGCCCAAGGCAGCAAGGCTGGAGGGCAGAAAAAGCAGATGATGAAAAGAAGCAATCATGGTATGCACAGTTCCTGCTAGAAGCCATTAGAAGGGCTTTGGCCAGAATGGAACAACCCTACATGAACAAATTTAACACAGAGAAGTGGTTAGACAGAAGCACTCATGTGATGTGCCTCATCCAGTCCTCAGGTGTACCACTTGCTAGCCATTCATGACCTTAGGTGAGTAAGTGAAACTTCAGTTTGTTTTGGATACTTTATTTGTAAAATGTGAGTGATGATAATACTATTAACAACCCCTAACTAAATGACAAAGGAGTATGTTGCATATCTCACTTAGCAAAGCATTTAATTTTCAGTAGCTGAGCATTTTATGGAAGTTAACAGTATAGAGCTATACCTGGAGTACTGTGTAAGTGCAGACTAGCACTAGTAATACACCTTCTGAGTACTGACTCCACATCTCCAGAAACAGACCAGCTCATGCCCATCAAAGCTCTCGAAACATATAAAGCACATTCAGCTCTATGGCGTAGTCATTAATTTTGTCTCACATCATTGGGTAGTTGTTCCTGGAGTATTATCAATGTGACCTATAGTACTGAGTGCTGACTTTTTCTTATTTGTCAAAATATTTTCTTTATGCTTTTTAAAATTCAAACTTTGGCACATTTTTTATATTTAAAATTAGTGAGCTGACATCTTCCCTTATTCAGCTTCTGTCAGGGTATACACATCTGAGAAACAAAAGAAGAGGTTTGGATCAATTCTGTACATTGAGAGAAAACTCCAAATATGCTTTCTACAATGTCATCCTAGGCCAGGCGAGGAAAGTGGAAAGTTATCACTAGTTTTATCGTTTTCTTTATTTTCATAAAGAAAACTGATGTGCCACCTGAAATTCTAGATGACTGGGAATGTTAGCAGTAGATACATGACTCACAAAAACAAGCTGCTATTGAGTAGTAGAAACTGAAGACCTGCTTGATCCTGTAATCATTAGTTGATTAACTTTATTAAGAAGCTTACAGGCCAGTGGGAACTGGATCATCACATCAACAAATGTGATTTCTTAGTGATCAAACATTCTTTCATGGACATCATTGATTATATTTGATAGGCAAGTATCTTCTCCATAAGCAGATAGAAAACTAGACGACATGTGAACCATTGAAACACTGGATAACCAATGGTTCAAGACTGTAATACCTGAAAGAAAGAAGCAAACAGTGTGAGCCTTTATTCTGTCAGCTCTGCCTGGGGATGCTTCCAACTGGCTGCACAGGGAGATTGAGTCCTAAGAGAACACAGCCAGGTTTGAACTGCGCAGACGGATCTGAGTTTAAAGTGAATGAAAGCTGGGATTGGCAACAAAGTTCATGAATAATGATCCCTTCTAGGGTTAAGCTTTATGTACTCAAAGTCCACAGGACAGTTGAGGAATAAGTGAAAAGAAAGAACAGCTACAGGGAAGCCATGCACTGAACAGTAACCGAAGCTTTCATGATAGGAGGCTCACATTTCAAACAGGCTTCTTGTAGAAACTTACTTAAGCACTTTGACAATTAAAAGAGAAGCAAGAAAGTCCAGACAGGATTGCAGTTAATCTAGACCTATTCTAAAGGCTTCTTGGAATTAGTAGAGGATTTTTTAAGGTCTTGGAATGCTCAAGTTGATTTAGAATAAATTAAAACCCAAAAGGAAAATACAAACACTCAAGAATTAGAAAGTCAAGGGGCTGGAGAGATGGCTCAACAGTTAAGAGCACTGACTGCTCTTGCAGAGGACCCGAGTTCGAGTCCCAGCACCCACATGGTGGCTACGAACCTTCCTTAACTCCAGTTCCAGGGGAATTCTGAAGCCCTCTTCTGACTTCCGTGGCATTGCACGACATGGGTGCACTCACATACATGCAGGCAATATGCTCATACACATAAAATAAATGGTAATAATAATAATAATAAAAGATTAGAAAGTCAAAGGTAAAATATCCACTCATAATGGAAGATCATTAGTCAATCAGGAAACCAGGGAAAAATAGGAAAATTGCAACTCAACAGAATTGGACACAAAATGTGATGGATATGGTGGGATTCAAAGACAAGGATATTACACAACTGCTGGAATTTTGTTGAGAAACATTTTTTTAGACAAGCTCTTATACTTCCCAGACTGACTTCAAGCTCACTATGTTGCTGAAGATGGCCTTGAACTTCTGACCCTCCTGCAGTACTAGGAATATAAGAGTGCACCAAAATGTCTGGACTTGTGTTCATACTTTTAGATTAAATGGGGAAATGTCTATAAGAAATATAGAAGGCATAAAAATAACCAAATGTCAATTCTAGAGTTAAAATTCACAATATATGAATAAAATAAAATGCCACTGATCTCTGAATCTGAAGACAAATTGACTCAAGCTCTCCAAATTAAAACAGAAAGAAGCAGAAAGGAGGACAGTGAGTGAGCAGAGCTTTTGTGAAACTTGAGGCCAGATAAAGAATATAAGCACAGTTCTATGAGGAGAAGAAGATGGGGTAGAAAGATCATTCTAAGAAACAACAGCAGCCAGTTTTCCAAACCTGATGATCCATAAACCCTAATGGACCTCAGGCACCATAAACTGAAGTCAGTGTGTCAATGATAAATTCCTGAAACTTAGTAAGAAAAGAAAATTATAAAAATAAAGAAAAAGACAGAACCCAAATAAAGGAACCATCAGATTTCTTGTCCAAAACAATGCAGTTAAGAAGAAAACACAGAAAAAAATTAATACTAAAAATAAGGCTCAACATAGAGTTCAATATCCCTCGAAATTTTCCTTTATAATGATGGTGAGCAGAGCTATTCAGTTTCAGCTTGGAAATGTGGACAGGTGGAGAGATTGTTGATCCATGGTCACCAGAACAATCCTACAGAAACTTGCAAGATAATAATTTTCCTTGAATCAGAGAATGGAGATTTTCAGGAAAATAATCAGGAACTTGGTGAAACACATTATTTGAAACAAAAAACAAGACCTGGGTATTTCTTTACTGGGTTCTGGGCTGCCAAACACCCTATACACCAATGAGAATCCTTAGCTAAAATTTTTCTAACGCTGTAGGCTGTGAGTGAACTATGATGAGAATGTGTAGCTCCTGGAGACCTCAGACAGAGGTTTCCTCTCTCCTTGAAGCCTTTCTGCTAGGAAGTCCACTAGGACCCAGGAGGAAGATTAGGGGGAGTCCTTAGTTCTCTGTAGGTGCAGGCCATGAGAGGGAATAGGGATGCCCAGAAATACCTCTCCCTGATTCCTTTCCTTCATGACACTGGGAATCAGTCACTGTGGAAATGCAATCATGAACTACATCCTTATCTCCTCTAAAGAACAAAAATTTGGGGGCTGGAGAGATGGATCAGAGGTCAAGAGCACTGGTTGCTCTTGCAGAGGACCAAGGTTCAATTCCCAGCCCTACATGGCAGATAACAACTGTAACTCCAGTTCCAGGGGATGCTACTCCCTCTTCTGGCCTCTACAGGCATTGGACAACATAGGTGCACTTAACATACATGCAGGAAACAAAAGTAACAAATAAATTTTTTTTAAAGAATAAAAACGTTTTTCTGCAGGAGTTAGTGTACGTGAACAATATTCCGAGGTCACAGGTGAAAGTCTATTTAACACTAAAATATAGAGAAAAGGCAGCCTGGGAGCACAGTACAGTGGGCAGAGGAGTGCTGAAAGACGTGGGCTTCATTCAGGGCACAGAGAGAAAGGAAGTATGGCAGCAAGAGCAGGACCTTGCTCATCAATTAACATCTACAACATTAATGAACTTAAAAGCCAGCACAATTCCAGACAAGATTTATTAAGGCCTAACAGAAAGAAAAACAGGCTCAACTTCAAGCCTACAATCTTAACAACCTCAGTATCTATGTTTTTATACAATAGTTCTGGCTTCCATCAGAAAAGTACACAAAACTCAACCCAGTCCTACATCCTTAAGTCCTTTTAAGAAGAGAGGGATCTGAGGAGATAGAGTGATGACCAGGGGAACACTCAGAGGAATCACAGATGGTACAACAGTGGGACAGGCAACATAAAATGATATTGACAGTTAAAATATTAAAAGTTCTAATGCAGTGGGCTTTCCTGGGAGGGAAGGTGTCCCTCAAAGTCATTTCCGGCTGCCTTGACTTGGAAGTGTTCGTGACATCTCTCAAGTCCAGGATACTGCTAAACAGACTGTAATACCAAGAACCAGCCCTAACCCTCCTCCTCCCTGAAAAAAAATCTAGTCAAAATTATCAGCAGTGCCAAGGCTGATAAACTTGGCTCTAATAGAAAAAGTAAACAAGATGATAAATCAGCTAGGGACTTTCATCAAAGGTACAGGAACTCTAGGAAGGAAGGAGTATAAAATGCTAGGATCTAAAACAGAATCATTAGGAAAGCACACTTCTGTGGAGCTGATCAGTAGATTTGGGGGAAGAATCAGATAGGGAGAAGTCAGGGAAATGGGAGGAACACAAATTGAAATGCAAAGAAGAAGGGATGGGAAACCCCTAAAAATAAATACAAGAGTTGGGGGTGTATAGCAATGAGAAAAAAAGTGATTGGAGGCAATAGTGAAGAAAGTGAGGAGGAAGAGAGAGAGGGAGGGAGAGAGACAGACAGAGAGAAAGAGACAGAGAATGAGAATGTAAATGCAATGATTAGAAGAAATATTGTCCAAGACATTTCCCAAGTTACTCTCTTAGAATATCAACAAGTGGATTTCTACTGTAGAGCTACACACATCCAAATGTTCAAGCTACAAAGAGGCAATAAGCCTGCTTTGGTAGCATGTGTCAAAACAGAAACACTAAAGATGGCATGACCTCTGTTGTAGGGCTGAAAAGAAAATCAGTTAAGCAAACCGAACTCTTCACAGTTAAAATTCAATTCAATTGTTATTTTAAGTTTTTCTTATAACCATTAAAAATTTTGAAATTAAAAAATGGGGAGAAAAAAAATCTTAACGAAACCAAAGAAGAAAAGTTGACAAACCAATTGTCTTCTGTGGAACAAGGATAAGAACTGCAGCCAATAGCCCATCAAAAACCATATAAGAGTGCATGGAGAGAGGGCTCGGAGCACTGGCTGCTCTTTTGGTTTGGTTCTCAACACCCACAAGGCAGCTAACAACCATCTGTAATTCCAATTCCAGAGGATCTGATGCCCTCATCTGGCCTGTGTGGGCATTGCATTCATGGGTGTATTTACAAACAAGCAAAATACTCATACCTATAAAATTAAATAAGTAAATAACTAAAAACATTTTAGAAAGAATGCAGTGAGCACCCTTCACATGCTAAAAAGAATACAAGTGTTATGGCAGAAGAAGAGCAAGGCAGAAACAGTGTCTCAAAAAATCTGCTATTCGGAGTAACCCACAAAATAAAGTAGGTTCTTGTGGTAAAAGAAACACAAAGTTGATTAAAGTGGGATACTTTAAATAAATACTGGAGATAGTATGAAGTGTGATAAGAAATCGTTTTTCCTACTGATAATTACTCTAAAAGGAAGGACTTTTTTCTCTTGGACAAGAGAGACTATAGATATGAATAAAGGACATGGCTTCATTGATGATGTGCTGGGTTGGAATGCACCAGATGAAATGAAAAAGGTGTTTCCATCCCCCTTTCTCTGACTGTTTTGTAGTGAAGAGCATTTGACAGTGGAAAATAAACTAGCACCTGGTGTATACTGTTGGCAATCAACATCGACCAAAACCCTTGGGAGATGTCAGTGTTGTTTTGAAAATTGCTAATGTGGCAAGCACTTTGTAAGAACTGATTCTTCATGTGCTTCCCATGGTGCAATACCATGTTTCCTTTGTAAATTAAAATTCTGTGGCCTGAGGAAATTTTTCAGCAAATCTTTTTGGTATATAGCCCTTGGATCTCTCAACAAGCAATCTTTACAGTGCCTATAGAGTTGATCTGTACCACAAAGCCCTGTTCCACAGAATACGTCTGGGAACAACAGAATACCCATCCCATTCCAGAGGGAAAAATCTGCATGTTGCCAAGCCTGTTAACAAGGTTCAGTTTTCCCAGAGATTGTATAGGAATGCCTTCTTTAAGGATTATAGAAAAAAGTACTGCACAATTACAACTATCTTGGGAAGGCTATTTTCCCAAGACATTGTCCCAAACCACGTGACAGTGATTCAAAAGAGCTTAAAACCAATTAGCTTTTAATCAATTCTCTTATTGCCTTTCCTTCAAAATTAATTTAACATTTACTGTGCACTCTTAAATCTAGTGATATAAAGGTAAATGAGCCATCATCTTCAAATGTGAGGAACATGAATGTGGGGAATGGGCCTTGTTAACACGTCTTGGTTGCTTAGGGGCAAATTCTCCACTGCCAGTGGGAAGCTTTCAGAGGATGTCATAACTGGCTCTCAATTTTGTATGTATCAAGGTCACAGCTCTCTTAAAATCATTTATAGTAGAACTATTCTGAGACTTCTAGCAGAGGACCACATGACATAGTAGAAATGACAACCAGGGATGCTTCTTGAAGTGGTGCTCAGGTCAAAAATTTTGGCTCTGGATTAGCAGGAACACTGGGACATCTCTGTAAGACAAGGAGTAGGTAATAGACACAAAGGATGTTAAAATACCTCATTGGAATTAATCTTGTAGTCTTCCCTCTTCCTTAAATCAGTATCAAGACGTTTCTTTTCTTTATACTTGTAATGAAACTAGAAATCAGTAAGACCAGATACTCTTAGGACAGAAAGAAACTTGAACAAAGGGAGAATATTCATGAATATGAAACTCAAGTCTGAGAAAAACATCAACACAGCCCTCACCTCCCATCCCATAATCTGCTAAATCAGTGCATTCTATTAAAAAATCATTACTGTTATTTTAGTTGTAGTAATTTGTGATCAGTCTAATCTTTTGCAATTAAACCAAGGTAGTTAGAGATAAAATTATATGATCTCCATGGTTGTTCTAAACATTTGGAAGGGATGTGAGGTGGGCAGGGCTATGCATGAAACACAGCTGACTTTGTAGCCATGATATGTGTACAGGAACAGAGCATGCTCCAACATGCTATTTGTAAAAGTGAAAAATCACAGGAGTGACCTGGGCTGTGGAAAAGTGCATTCATGAGGTTTCTATCTTGCAGGTTATTGTAATTGAACTCTGACTCAAGCAAACTTTGCCTCCTAATATTCAAGGTGGGGGCTGGCTTTTAGCCATTACAGAAATAAGAACTCATATGGTTCGTTAAGCACGTTACCGCTGTCTCCTTTTAAGAGACTATTTTCCTCTCACTAGCTGTATTCTTAAATATAGCCACATGCTAGTCTGGCCTTACATTTCTTTTATTGTTCTCAGTCAAAGGAGTACTTTCTCTCCTTCATATCCCCTTATATACTAGATAGTATCTAAATTAAAACTCACTAAAACTGCTGTTTGGTCCTATATTAGTCCCTGTTTCCAAAGGAGGTAAAAGGGTTGGCCAATTAGTCCATCTTCCCCCAACTCAGGGAGGGAGGCAAGACACAAGACAGGAAAGCAGATCATTACACTGAGCCCAAAACTCCTTATGATGCTGCCCTCTGTCACCCTCTGTCACCACCTCTGACCAACTCCAGTGGTCCTTATCCTTCCTCACTAAGCACCAGCTGCACTGGCCTTTCAGTATTGTCTGCTGCCCCAGGTAGGACTCCCCCTGTTACATAGTTTCTCTGGAATCGGCCCTACCCCTCGACCACCCATGGCTGACTCTACTCTCCTTCAAGATTTGCTTTGTACAGTCAAGCACTCTCTTCCCTTTTCTCTCGGTCTCCTTATCCTTTTCTATTCCTTTAGTCCCTAGAAGCTACCACCTTCTAAAATTCTATTTAATTCACTTATTTCTTATGCTTGCTGACTTTTCTTTGCTAACCCAGGAGAAAGAAAACAAGAGTTGTATATAAACAGGAATCGTTTTGTAGTCCAGTCTTCTAGTTGACCTTTGACTTCTTGAAGAATACTGCCCAGTAGGTGCTCCCTAAATATTTAAATATAAATGAATAGGGGTTGGAGAGAGTTCAGTGGTTAATGGCTGGTCTTGCAAAAGACCTGGGTCACATCCCAGGACCCACAGGCAGCAAACATCCATCCATAACTCCAGTTCCTAGGGATCCAATGCCTTCTTCTGTCCTTCCAAGAGCACTGCACGACACAGGTGCACTGACACACAAGCAGGCATAACACCCATACACATAAAATAAAAATAAATAATAAATAAATAAATATAAATTAATGAATGCACCAATCAGAATCATTAGCACTGGAATCAACAAGATTTCTAAAATCAAAGGATTTTGGTACAAAAGAGTAATAGATTAAAGGATTCTGAGCAAACAAAATCAAATCCTGCAATATTGCAGGTACTCTAGCCTTAACTTTGCTGTCAGGAAAGACTTCGAGGAGGAAGATACATCTAAGGACAGTCAGAATTGTTAGGTGAGGAGAGAAGGGTAATAGGTAAAGGCAAATGTAGGTGATGCATTACAGAGCCTCTCCCGACCTGGGAGAGTGTTTGTGGCTCAACGGACATTTGACTGGAGATGGAGCTTGGACAGAAGCAAGTCTGGCTCTGGTCACAGGTCACAGTAATCAGCCTGGACTTCAGCCTGCAGGCACAGGGAATTGTTAAAGGGATTTACAAATGGAAGTGACACATGGGGTTCATTTAAACATCTTCTCTCTGGCTGTAGAATGAAAAATAGACTTCAAGTGACAAAGCTGAGAGATGGAAGGTTTTGTTTCAGGCAGTGTGTGGGGCGACAGCTAGCCCAGCTAGGGAGGACCATCTCTCTGGGTTGGCACAGGGAAAAGCACATCTTTCTTGGCGTCCGCAGCATGTGTTGTCTTGATATTTTACCAGAACTCAGTTAAGATACTTTACTTTCTATAAATTAAAAAAAATAATAAAGTAGAACAAGAAAGGGGAAAAGTTTATTTAGATTTCAGTTTCAGGAATTTTTATTTATGTCTCTAACTGGAAATTCATAGTGCCAAGTCCTTCAAAACAGGTAGGAATCGGGGTTTAAAAATGCATGGCAGCTTGGGATGCCTCAGTTAATCAGTACCTTATGTCCAGTGAGGTCTATTTACATTTTATATTATGTGACTGAAGGTTTATGTCAGGCTTTTCAGAATATACTGCCAAATGATCATTTCTAGTTTTTTGTTGTTTTTTTTACCAATTTTGACACCTCCTTCATGATCATAGCGAACTTAAAAACATGAGCCAGACGTCCTGTGTGTACCTTTCATAAATTGTGTAATAACATGCAGTTTAGTACAGTATGCTAAGTTCCCTGTGGTTTCACAGAGGAAGCTGCTGCCAGCCTGCAAGGACATTCACATGGGGATACCATGGGGCCGACTCCTGGTATCCAAGTTCCTACAACAAGAGCCAGCCTACTTCCTCAAAGTCACATATTTACCAACTCAGATTTATTCTGTGGAAGACAAAGAGATAAGGCATTGACCTTGAAGACTTCTTTATCTTATTGAGTCCTGTAGAACTGTGGATAAACTTTTGTCTTTTAAGATTAAAGGATTGGGCTAGACACCATGCTGTATGCCTTTAATCCCAGAAAGCTAAGAGCTCACATCTTCAGGTAAGCAGGAAGCAGGGACAGATGAGCTGGAAATTAGAGATGACTAGGAAAGCTCAAAGCCTGCTCCTCAGGGACTTGCTTCCTGCAGCAAGGTCATACCCCCTAGAGATTCCATGACCTTCCCCAAACAGTACCAACAACTAGCTAAGTATTCAAATACTTGGTGTCTATGGGAGGCATTCCTCCTTCAAACACATTCCACTGCCTCACCCCATAGGCTCATGACTAAACATAATGCAAAATGCATCTCGTCCATCCTTAAAAGTCTCCATAGTCTTTAATAGTCTCACCACTATTCAAAGGCCCAGAGTCCAAAGTCTCTTCTAAGACACAAGGTAATTTCTTGTTTGTTAATTTTTTATTGAAGTTTTGTGTTTCGTACAGAAAATCATCTTTATACCTCCTTCCCCTTTGGCACCCTCCCATACCCCCCACATTGGAGTTCATACCTTTAGTCATTTGTGTTAAGACCTATCAGATAATTTAGTATCCCCAGATGTCCCTAAGTGCAAGTTTACCCACTGGAATCTAGTCAGCCTGTCTAGAGTCTCTCCCTTTAAGAAGATCAGCTCATTCTCACCCAGCTGTAATCAGCTGCCAATAATTCTTCGACTAAGATTGGGGCCTGCTGTTCATTTCCACAGTTCTGTGCTGGGTTTTTGTCTGCTTAACTTTGCATGGATCTTCTGTCCACTGACACCATTGCTGTAGGTTCATGTAGAAGAGTCTCAGGAGCCTGTAGGGCTATTTCCATGTGGTCATGCAGCTCCTCCCTGGATCTTACAATCTTTCTGCTCCCTCTTCTGCAATGTCCCTGAGTCCTGGGTGGGTGGATTTTAAGTTAGGATTCCTGTCCAAGGACCCACCCTCTGCAGACTTTTATTCTCACTGTTTTGCCCATTTGTGACCTTTCCTGGCCCTCTGTTGCAAGAGGAAACTTCACTAATGAGAACTGAAGGATGCATTAGTGTTCTCTTAATTCCTTGTTCTCTGTTCTGTGGGCCTAGGTGTAGAGGTTGCATCCTCTGCAACTTAGGCTTGTACCAGTCACAGAAAATCTCTGTTTATGACCAATTGTGGAACTCTGTAATTATCTCTGTCTCTTGAAAAAGAAGTTTCTTTGATGGCTGGTGACCAGGATACTTGTCTATATATTTAACGATCCATATTACATTTGTCTAGGGATGTGACAACCTTGGAGTTTTCTCTAAGATCTGTGATCTCTCCAGCTATGTGTATTTGGCTGTTTATAGTACCACACATGAGTTTCCTCCCACTGAGTGGGCTTTAGGTCCAATTAGATAGCTATTGATTAGCCCCAAGATAAAGTGTCACTACTGCACCAATGTTGTTCACTCTGTTGGTCATTGGTATAGTTTCCAGGCCTTAAAGCTGGGGTAAGACCACTGATTGATGTTCTCCCTTAGCAGCTTGCATGGTGCTCTCCAAAGGTATGAGCGCGAGCCTTCAGGGGAGGTGGCTTCCAGGTCAGTTCCAGCTCTGTTGCTCCAAATCCCGTGTCCAAAGTATGTCTTGTCTTCAGCAATAGGGTCTTACCATCAAGTTCTGTGAGGTAATCAAGGACTATATCAATAGTCTGTGTAATTTGGGGAGTCTTTTGAACTACCCTGGCCAACAACTCAAAGGAAGGTGAACTCTGTTCACATATTAACATACTGTTACAAATAATGGAGCACTAGTGACAATGATTAACTGAAGTCTGAATGGACTCAGAGACCTTCCTTTTCAACTTTTGTATGGCAGATTCCATCAATGAGATCAGTGAGATCACAGGACATTTACTGCTTATATCTCCTTAAGCATCCATTGATGAGAATTTCTCATACACTTTTGGATGACTTTCACTATTTTCTGACACTTTTGGAGAGTGCTGATCTGCTCTTCTCACTAGTTGAAGATCACAGAGGAAAAGTATGATTGTCAGAGATCGTATCAAGGGATACCAGGCTAAGGCACTGGAGGTCGCTGGAGGTCACTTTGCCTGTTCCTTTCCATGTTGTATATTTTTAAATTTTGAATTTATATTCTAAGATATAATTACATATTTTGAGTTTGAGGATTGTATCAGTTTAGTTATTACAGTACTTTTTCTTCTCTCTCTCTTTCTTTTCTTTTTTCTTTTTTTCTTCCCATAATGTGATTTTTATCTCTGCAAGTTCAATTAGGGCATAGGTGAAGGCATACTCAGGCTGTTGAAGAGTAATAGAAAAAGTAATGGAAAATCTCTTGGTGCCTGGTAATAGAAGGGGTCCAGCATCAAGACCTGGATATTGAGGACCATGTGTGGAGTGAGGACCACAGCTGGGCCTCAGGGGAGTTAGGAGGTTCATTCCAAAGAAACAGTCCTCCCAAGATCAGAATCTGCAAATAACAGAGGCCTCAGCTGTAACCAACATAAGAGGCAAAGCCTCTGCCATACACAACCTGAAACCTCAGGGGAGGGGCCTATGGGAAATGTAGTCACTCAGAGACAAACTCCCACCCAGCATCAGGAAGCCTGTGTGCCTCTGCTCCACCATCAGCCTACTGCCAGAGAAATGTGGAACTATGGCAGGTAGGGGTCCAAAACTTCAGTTTCATGTGGACCACAGCTCCAGCTCACAGGAACAGACCACAACTCTAGCTCATGTGAGTTTACCACAGCACAGGCTCCCAGGAGGAGACCACGATTCTGGCTCATGAGGGGTTGGAGGAGCCCCTCTAATTTCCAGGACAGGAATACCACTCACAAGATGGGAGGGCAACTCCAGCCTGCCCAGAGAGGAGCACAGTTCCAACTCATACAAGGGGACCACAGCTCCAGTTTGACAAGAGGCAACCACAACTCCATCACAGGAGAGAACCACAATTCTGGCTCATAGGAGTGGGTCAGCTCTAGGTCACAGAAGGGGACCATGCTTCCAGGTTCACAGGAGGGGACCCTGACTCCAGATTCATAGGAGAGGACCATAACTCTGACTCACTGAAGGGAACCACAACTCCAGTTTATAGAAGGGGACAACTCTGTCTCACTTGAGGGTACCACAGTTTGAGTTCATAGGAGGGGATCCAGCTCCAGGGTCATGGGATGGGACCACAGCTCTGGCTCTCAAGAGGGGACCAGAGCTCCAGATTACCAATGGGGTCTACAACAAGCACCAGCCCTTGGGAGGGGACCACAGTTCCAGGTTAGAGGACCACAGCTTCAGCTCATAGGAAGTAACTACAGCTCTAGTTCACAGAATTAGGTACACAATTCTGTCTTGCAGGAAGAGATCACAGCTCCAGATCGCATGAGGAAGACATAACTCTGACTCTCAGGTGGGGCCGCAGCTCCAGCTCACTGGAGGGGACCACAGCTAAACAGTTACAGTAGGGAACCCATAGCCCCAACTTACGATAAGCAGCCCCCCCTTCAGGCTCCCAGCTGGGGACCTCAGGTACAGGTTCACAGAATGGGACCATAGCTTCAGGTGCATAGGAGGCAATGACAGGCTCACAGGAGGGGACCACAGCTCTGGTTCACTGGGGCAGCACAGTTCCAGTTCATGAGAGGGGAACACAGCACCAGGCTCATGAGAGGGGAGCACAATACCAGTCTTGTGAAAAGGGAACACAGTTCCAGGCTGATGCGAGGAGATCACAGCTCCAGGTTCATTCAAGATAACCATAGTTCCCACCAAGTCACAGGACAGGAACACAGCTCCAAGTTCACCAGAAGGGACCCCAGCTTCAGGTTCACAGAAGGCAAACACAGCTCCAGGCTCAATGGGAGTAGGTCACTATTTCAGTTACGCTGGTTCTTATTATTTTCCTGTCTCCATTTTTCTGTCCACACAATTATACTTACATTTACATAGAGCATTTTGGCTTCTGTGCCTCAAACAAAAGCAACAATTACTTACCGGCTTGAATTTCTGGCTTGAGGGACATCAAGATTGGAAACAACAGCTTTTTTATTTTGTTCAAGGAAACAGATGGATCACTCTTTTGTTATTGTTTTTCAAGATCAAGTTTATAAATTTCTGGTTGGTTGGTTGTTTTTGGTTTTGATGGTGCTGCTGGTGGTGGAACTTAGCCTTGACATCATCTTCCATGGCAAGGGGCAGGCAATGATGAGACAATTTAACTGGAGTCATCTTACCAGAAGTAGCGTTTTGCCTAGAGCAGCCACCACCACCATCTTACCTCTTCATACATTTTATTTTCTCTCTTGATTGCCAAGTCATTTCTTGCCTGTGCCAGGCTTGTCACCTGGATGATGACAGTGGCCAAGTGAACATGGCTGTGCTGTTCAGTACCTCCCTGAACCTTCCTAGCAAGAAAGGGACATCAGGTTACAGCACAGGAAGTGGTTGCAACTGCCTCCTTGTTGTGACTGCCACCAGCACCTGGGGCAATGCCCCACCCATGCTGTAATTCTGAAAGATGACACTACATTCAGTGAAGGAGTTAGGAATTGCACTCAGAACTCTTCACTGGCTCTGTAAGAATGCACAGGAAGCTGGGGGTAAGTTCAGTACTAGAGTGCCTGCTTAACATGTAAGAGACCATGACTTCCACCTTCAAGACCAAAATGAAAACACAAAAAAGAATACCAGGAAAAAGAACCAGGTTCCCTTTGAGTGAAACTCGCCCTAGTTTTCTATTGTTTTGAACAAAGATTTATTACTATTTCTTTTTTATTTTCATTACTGTTATATTGCTAGTCTTTCTATATTCTCTAGACTGGTCCAGAATTCCTGAGCTGAAGCAGTCCTCCTGCCAAAGCCTCTCCAGCAGCTCACAATACAGTTGTGGACCACTACCCAGAAAAGATTTTGTATATATGAAAACTTTGTGCAATATGATAAATTCAATGCATAGCCACTAAATAAAGGAAACTATCAAATTATTAGGAACATTTTCTGCATGAGAGACTTGAATCCTCCTGTTTATTTACTCAATCAATATTAGTATTGACTCATGCATACGTGTTTTATTCATTAGGTCACAATGCAATGCTATTACTTTTGTTGTTGCTATTATTGCTTAAGTTTTTTGCCAGTCATGTCGGTTGAGAGCTCTGGTAGATACCATATGAAGCTGACGCACTCTGTGTCTCTGAGTTTTATTTGAACACTTCCTTCCTTTCTGGCACTAAAAGATCCCCTAGGACCTTTTTGTCTCTTTCCTGCCCCATTCCTAAAATCAGCTATTTCTCCAAAAGCCCTACCTTCTCTTAAGGAGGAATGTTAGAGACCCACACCTGGGCCCCAGATGTGTTCCCCAGTGTTGTGATACCAAGCTCTTGATGCTCTCTGCTGACTGATCAGGGATATGTACCCGTGTACCAACTCATGCCTGTGCATCTAGCTTAGGACTTCTATGTGTTCCCAGGTGCTTCTGTATTAGGTTAATTATAGCTCCTATTCATGTCCCCAAACATAATCTAGCACCACATCATTCCTCTCAACTTATCTGTAAATTTTCTCCAACAGCAAGAAAATGAGTCACACAGGTTGATTCATCTTCTCAATTGATATGAAAATGTAGATAAGCTTTCTCTGTTTAGGGTTACAGGTGGCCATGTTTGTGTACAGGTTTAGGAGAGAGGAAAATGTTGGAAGGGGCCATACAGGTCCTCAGTTGCTCACTCAGAGTTTGTGTGCTTACAGCATAGCCCCTAGTGCTGTGAGTCCTTCACTCCTCCCCAAAGTTACTAATGTCACAGTGTGGGAGACAGGTTTGAGCCTAGGGTGAAAGTCTTATCAACAGCCATACAGCAGACCCGAGGCAATGACCAGACCACTGGAGCCACAAGAAACACCTTGTGACATTTGCTCCCATTGGCAGATCATGAGATTGATGCCTAGAGCTCGCCTCTCCCTAATCACCACCCTTGGAATCCAAAATTGTAACACTTAGATATTGCAACAGTCAGGAATCCAGGCTCTGTAATCTGAAACTCAGTATGCTAATGAGGCATCCTTCCCTCTATTCTGTGATAGGACGTTAAGTCAGTTATGCTAATAGGATGCTGTCTGTTATGCTAATAAGGTATCCTACTTGCTGTAATGTGATAGGACGCTAAACCTGTTATGCTAATAAGGTATCCTACTTGCTGTGCTGTGATTGGACCACTACCCCTATATAAGCTTGTGCCTTCCTGCAATAAACCAGACCTGTGTCACTGAACCTGGTCTCCTGTGTCTGAATGCTGCTCCACTGACACAATCTCCTCACCAGCCCTGGGGTCCAGGACCAGGCAGAAGTAGCAATGACAGAAGGTGGCACCAGGTGAGCAGAAGAGCTGCCTCAGCACTGGGCAGGCAGAAGAGCTGCCTCAGCCAAGGGTGAGTGGAGGAGCAGCCTCGACTCCGGTGAGAATGGAGGAGCGGTGCCCATGAGAATCGAGGAGCGGCCGCCACTGGCAGTGACCTCACCACAGTTCTTCCCTTCTGTCTCAGCAATATATAATGGATCATTTATTCACATTCCAAATTTCACCCTGCATTTGGCCAAACTTTAATGTTTTGAGATGTTCTTTTTTTTTTTTTAACTTACAAAAACTTTATTGAGAATTTCATACATGCATGTAAGGTGTTTTGATCAAATCCAACTGGAACTCACTATGTAGACCAGGCTAGCCTTGAACTCACAAAGATCTACCTGCCTCTGCCTCCCAAGTGCTGGGATTAAAGGTGTGCACCACAATGCCTAGTTCATTTATTTATTTTTATGGGGCTTTTGTCTACTCTCACATTCTCCACTCTGAACCCTAAAATCTTTTAAGGATTAGATACAGTCTCCAAAATACTTTTGACATTTTTGGACTTTGGAACAGAGTATGTTGCTAAGAGGCCCAAGGAAATTTTGACTTTTAGCCAAGAAACTGGCTACTTTTCTTTGGGGCCTTTATACCCTAACTGCCTAGCCAATTCCTACTTTCTGTTCTTATCACACCATCCTCTTAAGAGGCTACCCAAATTGCCAGTAGGGAATGGGGACACACACCACTTTGGCTTCCTCCATGCTGAAAAGGGACTCAGGGTGAGGCAATTAGAGTACCTCTTCAGTGGGTCTATCTAAAAAACTCCAAAATTGTGTAACTCTTATCTCTAAAGGGAAAAGAAAGTCCTTGAGTCAAGAATAGGTGATGTGAAGGAGAAGTAAAGGCAAGAGTAATTAACATTAAGATGCTGTTTCTAAAATTAAATTTTAGTATACTGTTTTATTTTGTCATATAAAGCTCTGTGAGTTTTATTAAATGCCTGGCATCATATGTGTATAACAGTGTAATACAGCACTTTCTTGGAGCCCTAAAAAATGATTCATGTCACCTACCTAGCCCTTGCCCAGCATAACTCCTGTCAAGCACTCATCTTTTTTACTCCATAGTTTTCATTACTAGACAATCACATGCTTCAAATCATATAGTGTCCAGCTTTTTGAGAGTGATTTCTGTCAATTCATGACATGCATTAAGGTTTTATCTCCAATTTCTATAGCTTGATTATCATTTCTTCTTAGCATTGAATTCTGTTCTATCATTTGGATTTAGTTCAGCTGGTATATCTAAATCATCCATTAAAGTACATCTTAGTCACTGCCAATTTTTTTGCAATTATAAGTAAAGCAGCTATAAACATCTGTACAAAACTTTTTATGTGGACCTAAGTTTTTAACATGCATTTTGGTAAATGCCTTGTAGTTTGATTGCCAGTTATTAAAACTGTTGTTCGATTTTAAAAACAAAATCCTGCCATCCTCTTTTCCACAGTGGCTGCACTATGTGCAGTACTTCCAGTGTGGTGAGTGAAAGTCCCCGCTAAGCCACATCCTCACCAGCACACACCAGTGCTGTCAGCACTCCATAAACAACCTCTTTTAGTAACTCCACGGTGCTATCTCCTTGTTAGCATATTTGCCATTCCTTAATGATGCATGGTGTTGAGCATCCTTTACATGTGTATTTGCTGTCTGTATGAACGCTTTGATGTGATTATCTAGTCCATCGATTTATTTTTTATGTTGCTTTGATTTTTTTTTGCCTAGTTTTAAGAATTTTCTGTGTATTTTAGATACACATCATTTCTCATCTATGCTTTTAGAAATAAGTTCTACTTATGTGTTTATCTTTTAATTTCTTGTAATAATGTCTTTCACAGATCATTTTTTTTCCAATACGAATTAAATACAACCTAACTTTTCTGGTGTTGTAACATCCTTCTGGTGTTGTAAGTAAAAACACAGGGCCAGAAGGATATAGTTTTGCACTTTCTATCTAAATTTATGATATCTTCAGTTAATTTGTGTGATGATATAAGACCTCCTTCTATATTCATATTTTTATGAATCAGCACTTTGCATCAGCACTACTTACTATAAGGACTGTCTTTCTGTCGAATTGCTTTTGTACTGTTTTGAATACATACAGGGCACCAACTCAGGACCCTCGATTTCATTCCATCTACTATTTCTCCTTTACTTTGCTTTTTATTATAGTTTTAAAATAAATCTTAAATGTGTGGGTCTTACCTTTTTTTTCTATATCATTCAATATCATTTCTATATCTTTCTTCTATCATTCATAGAAGAAGTTGACCTGTATACAATATTGACTTTTAAAAATACTTTATTTATTTTTTTAATTTTATGTGTATGAGTGTATTGCCTGCATATATGTAAGTGTACCCATGTCATGTAATGCCCACATATGTCAGAAGAGGGCATTGGATCCACTGGAACTGGAGTTATGGATGGTTGTTAGCTTTCATGTGGTTGCTGGGACCTGAACCCAGCTCCTCTGCAAGAGCAGCCGGTGCCCTTAACCGCTGAGCCATCTCTCAGCCTCCAATTCTTTGTAACTGTGACTATAAAATGTGTTCTATTTATTAGATCTTTGATTTCTTCAGTTGGTTCCAAATTTTGTTTTTGTTTGTTTGTTGTTTGTTTTTGTTTCTGTTTTTTTTTTTTCACATGCAGATCCTAATGTGCTGGATTCATATCCAAGGACAGTATTTGGGTTACTATCACCCAAGTAGCATTGTTTTTATTTATTTATTTTTCTTTAATTTAAATTCCATATCCCATTGCTGGTCCACAGGTAAACTCCTAATAGCCATGCACTCATGTTGTATCCTGTGGCATTGCTATGCTTGCTTGCAAGTGTCAGGATGTTTCCTGTTACTCAGAATTTTCCACACAAACACTGTGTGTCACCTCAAACATATATCAATTTCTTCCTTCCAAAGCTACACCTGTCTTTCTCCTTTAGCAAGGTCTCTTGGTACAGTGTTGGGTAGAGTGAGGAAAGGAACCCTTCTTGCCTGACTACTGGTCTTAGTTGGAAAGTACTTGGTTAATCATTGTTAACTGTGATGCTCACTTTGTGTATTTGGAGATATTCTTCTTTATGTTCAGGATCTTCCTTCTCAATTCTGATTTGTGAGTTTTTAGCATGAATGAGTGTTAGATTTGTTAACTGTTTTCTCAGCATCTGTTGGAATAATGATGCTCCTTCATGTGCTTCTTGGTATAGTTTAATGCTTTGACTAAGTTCCTGATGTTAATCCAGCCTTAGATTCCTGGGATAGATCCTACAGCATCATGATGTTCAATTCTTTTTATACCTTATTAGATTTGACTAGATAATATTTTACCGAGGATTTTTTTTATCTAATATTCGTTAGAGATATTCATCTTCAATGTTCCTTTTTATCTACATTTTTGTTTCCTTTTGATGTCTATATTATCTTAGAATTAAAAATATACTGTCCTCACTGAATGAGTTAAGAAATATTCCTAAATTCATGATTTTTGAAAGAGATAATAGAAAATTTGCTTCAGTCCATTAAATATTTGGTAGAATTGATCAATGAAGTGATTTGAGCTGATGTTCCTTTTGTGGGAGGTTAATTTTTTTAGTTAAATACTTTAATTGGTAAAATTTTGTTCTGTTCATGTATTTCTATGTATGCAATTCTTTGAAAAAATTGTGAAAAAAATGGTCATTTTAATTTATGCTATCTTGTTTGTGGGCATAGAATGTTCACGGTATTGCTTCATTACCTTTTCAGCATCCCCGAGATCAGCAGTGTCAGCCTCTCTTCTACTTCTAATATCAATAATTTGTGCCTTCTCTCTTTCTTCTTAATTAACCTAAACTTAGCAACTTCATTATCTTTCTAAAGGGCTTGTATTTAGGTTTATTAACTTCCTGAATTGTTTTCTTGATTCTAGCGTCACTGACTTCTACTCCGTATTAAATCTATCTGTTTCTTGATTTTACCTTGTTACACCTGTTTCTCTAATTTCTGGAGATAAAAGCTTAGATCTTAGGTCACATTTTCATTTCTAATATATGCATTTAATACTATAGTTTTCTCCCTAAACCTTACTTCTCCCAAAATTATGATAAAGTATATTTTCCATTTCCAATTATTTTTAGATTTTTTTGATGATTTTTGTTGTTTTTCATTCTTTTCCTTATTCTTTGAGCATTTCATGTGCACAAGTAGAGACTGAGTTTTCAGTCTTCTCTCACCCTCCCTTCTCTATGGCTGGAACCATTCAGTTTAATTGTTATTCTTTACATGAATGTCATTGGGAACTGAACTGCAGGAAATTTACCAGGGGCTACAGCACTGAAGAAGTGGTATCCCCCTCTGGCACTGGCACCCCCCTCTGGCACTGGCACCCCCCCGCGGCACCCACTAACTATCCACAGTCCTTCAGAGAGAAGAAGAGCCTCTTGATACTTTGACCAGTGCTTTCTGGAGGTGTGTTCTTTAAACTCTATTTGGAGTTATTATATTATAGTTATTATATTAT
>NW_008352325.1:1790181-1801261 GCF_000622305.1 Nannospalax galili | reverse complement strand
GTTATTATAGTTATTTTATAGCTATTATTATTATAGTTATTACCATATTATTGATTTCTAGTTTCATTTAAGTCAAAATTTAAAAACAGACTTTCTATGATTTTCATGTTTTTAGAATTTAAAGCTATTATGGCTCACAGTTTGATCTATTTTGGTGAGTAATCCCTGAAAAGTTGAATAAATATATATTTTGTTATGGTTGACTGAGTAGTCTATAAATACCAAGTAGATTGATATAATTCATATGTTGGTTGGGTCAACTCTGTCCTTGTTGATTTTGTCTCTGCTTATATTGATGTCTCTTCTCAATCACAGTTTTGTTGGTCATGCCCCTGTGCTCTATTGCCAGGTGTACACATATTTAGTTCTTATGTCCTACCCAGTACATGTTCAACCTTTTGACAATGCAAAATGGCATTATCATGTACAAAATTTACACTCAAGAACTGTACAACTGGGTTACCAAAAACAAACAAAAACCACCTTAAAACCCCTACATATTTTCAATAGATTTACAATTCTTTTTCAGAGGAGTATGAAAACACAGTTCCCCAATACCACAAATCATGCAGTTGAGTTTCCCACATTTGGGGAAATTACAGGGGTCAGCACATTCAGAGTGCAATGGATAAGCCTCACCCTGGGAAAACTACCTTGATGATCATGTTCTCTCCCCCACCAGGTAAGTATATAAATTTACAATTTTGTATTGAACCACATGTGGCAAGATGTGACCAGCAGGCCACAGGTTGGACATGTAGTCTATTAAAGTCTGCTTTCCCAGAAATTAATACAGCTAACTGCAACTTTGATTTATGTTAAAAGGTATGAACACATCTATCATTATATCTCAACCTGTGTGAGTCTTCATGTGCAAACTGGCTTCTTGTTCAGAACTGGGAGTCATCTACCACATGTCTCTGACTTTTCTTTAGGGTAGGAGAACCAACATCTGTTTATCCCTGAAAAAGAACCAAGGAAAGACCAAATAAAACTGCACATGAAAGATGTGTCCCTGAATATCTCTGTTGACCTTCCAGGAAGTTCCACAGGAGAGTTCCAAGCAGTTTTATATCACTTGCCTACTGCTTTTATAACCTTGGGGAGAGGCCTTATGAATTTTGTAACTGCATTAATTTGTAAAACCTTGTAAATTTTGTTTACATCCTGAGTCTTACTAGCTTCCTCCTCCCTGCAGGAGGGAATGTTTCAGTTAAGAGAAAATTCTGCATAACAGATGTTTGATTTTTATTTAATGATGTGATACCTACCTCATAGTGGACCCATTAAATTTTATCAGCTAATGGGAACTCTGTTTGTGATACACTCGATGATGTTAAAATAAATAGATGATAGATAACATAGTAGTAGATGATAGATAGAAGATAGAGGATAGATAGACAGATAGAGATAGATAGATGATAGAAGATAGATAGATAGATATACATAGATGATAGAAGATAGAAGATAGATGATCAATAGACAGATGATAGATAGATAGATGATAGATGATAGATAGATAGATACATACATACATAGATAAAAGATAGATAGATAGATAGGCAGATGATAGATGGATAGATAGATAGGCAGATGATTGATGATAGATGATAGATAGATAGATAGATAGATAGATAGATAGATAGATAGAGAACACATAAGAGGAATTACTTTTACTTCATAGGATTAGGAGATCCACAAAGGCTATCTTTAAACACAAGGCCCTGGGGTATTGTAGTGCAGCTTAGTGCATGTTTGGAAGTCTCAGAACCAGGGACTATAATGACATAACTGAGCATAAGGCTGAAAGCTTGTGTACTTGGGGGGCACCAATACAATTATGCAGTCCAATGTCCAGAGACCTGCCAATAGCCAAAGGCAAAACAAAGGTGTCCCAGTGCCATGAAAGAGAGAGACAGTCTGTTTCACCCCTTAACTGTGCTATTCCAGGCTCCCATCAGTTGAATGGTGCCAACCTAGTCTGTTCAGTCTCACACGCCTGTCTCCTAGGAAACACTCTTACAGATGTACCCAGAAGTAAGGATCTATCAGCTGCCTCAGTATTCCTAATCCAGTCCAGTTGAAACCTACAGTTAATGGTACAGACACCTTACATTAAAAGAGAAATCAAACATTAGAATATGGACCAATGAAGTGCTCATAATAGTTGTCTTAGTGTATGTTGTGGTGCTATAACATAACACCTGACCCTGTGCAATTTATAATGAATCATGATTGGTTTATAGCTCTGGAGCCTGTGAAGCCCAAAATCAAGGAATGTACCTGGCAGAGGCTTTATTGCTGCATCATTCCAAGGCAGAAGGGCAAAAGAAGCAGGGTGAGAGAGACAGAGTCAAAAGGGGGTCAATCTCAGCCTCATCCTTCCATGAGGAACCCACACCTTTACTAGGGAACCTACCCCCCCCCCGCAAAGTGGCAGTGATCCATTCATGGCAGCAGCACCTGGGGCCTAATCACTGCTGTTTAAGACTGCTACAAGGACAAGTCCCAACATGACTTTGAGAGGGAACAATGTTCAAACTACAGCAGCAAACCCATTTTTGAAAGAAGAGCCCTAGCATTTATATATCCTTAATTCATGAAATTTCACTCTAACTGTATATGCTAAAGAAACCTTTGTGAAGTAAGATGACTCTCTCCCAAATGTACAAAACAGCAGTTTCTTAGCAGCCAAAAACTAGAAACAACATAAATTTCCATCAGCAACAGAATAGATAGATTTCAACAACTGTAGGATGGAATGTTGCAAAGCAAAAAGTATTGGTAGTACAGCCATGGGGATCAACACAGATCAATCATAGATGTATAATTTTGAGCAAAATAAGCGAGCCACGGAGGATTTCTTGTAGTAGGATTCTATTCATATGAATTTCAAAAGGAGGCAAAATCAAACTTCCTATTTAAATATTCATGCCTAGATGATAAAATCGTATTTACAAAGGAAAGGGAATAGTGTAACAAATGCCAAAACTAGCTCCAGGGAAAGTGGGGTAAGATACAACTGGGAATCAGTCAGTGGTGCTTGTGGTGGAAATGAAATCTTACTTTCTAATCTAAGTAACAGTTACATACATACTCAGATCATTATTGTTATCCAAATTTACCTATATTGTTTCTGTATTCTTTCATATTATTCTGATTAATAGTCTCCATGTTAGACAGTAAAATAAAGAGTGATTCTTCATGTTATTAAGGCATAGAGAACATAGCGTACTGATGAAACAGAGGGAAAGTTTCAACAGTGGGGGAGTTTCAACAGTAGGAGTTGATTTTGAACACATAGATTCTCAACAATGTGAAGGAGGAATTTAGATGTTATGCAAGAAAATGGAGTGACATTTAGATAGAAAAACCAAGAGAGGGACTGGAGAAATGGCTCAGCAGTTAAGAGCACTGACTACTCTTGCAGAGGACCCGGATTCAATTCCCAGCACCCATGTGGTGGCTAACAACCACCCATAACTCAAGTTCCAGGAGATCTGACACCTTCTTCTGACCTCTGCATGCATTGTACAACACGAGTGCTCTTACACACATGCAAGCAATACACTCATACACATAAAATAAAAATAATAGATAATTTAAATTATTATTATTTTTTTATGCGTACACATATATTACCTGCATGTATTGCTTGCATGTAGGTAAGTGCACCCATGTCATGCAGTGCCCACGGAGGACAGAAGAGCCTGTCGGATCCCCTGGAACTGGAGTCACAGACTGTTGTTAGCTGCCATGTGGGTGCTGGGATTCGAACCCAGGTCATTTGCAAGAACACTGAGTGTTCTTAACCGCTGAGCAATCTCTCCAGCCCCATATTATTTTTATTTTTTGTGTATGAGTGTATTGCCTGCATGTATGTAAGTGCACCCATGTCGTGCAATGCCCATGGAGGTCAGAAAAAGGTGTTGGATCCCTAGAACTTGAGTTACGGACCGTTGTTAGTCTAAAATATTTAAAAAAAAAAAAAAAAGACTTAGAAGGTGCTGTGACATGCGTGGACATGCGTCTCAGAGCCTGGAGGAATACACAGCTGTTTCACTTGAAACTATACCAAGGAAGTGTAGCTGACACTCAGTACTCCTCTTCAGGAGTTAAAGGATAACTCTCAGACAATAAGACTCTTCAGAGATTTGGTATAAATCACTAAGGAAAAGGCAAGATCTCACTCAAGTCTAAGTATAAGACACATAAAAGCAGATTGTTTACATAGCCAAATAGAATCCTTGGAGTTTAGGGAAACAACTACAATAGAGTAATGTGACAGATAGTTTTTGTTAACTTGATACAAACTGGAGTAACCTGGGAAAAAGGAATCTCAACTAAAGAAATTTCCTTGATTAGACGGGCTGTGGGCATGTCTGTGAGGTATTTGTTTATTGATGCCCTCCTTAGGCATCCTTAGGCAAGGAGGCCTGAACCTGTGTAAGAACACTGCTGAGAAAGCCAGGGGGAGCAAGCCAGGAAACAGCCTTCCTCCATAGCCTCTTCTTCAGTTCCTGCTTCTTCTCCTGCCCTGACTTCCATCAATGATGAGCTGTCACCTGGACATGTAACATGCAATAAATCCCTTCCTCCCCAGATTGCTTCTGGTCATGGTGTTTATCACAGCAATATAGAAACCAAACTAATATAAGTAATATCCAAAAACTAAAGAAAGCGAGTATGTCTGGGAAATCGCAAAGATTTAAATAGGTTCTGGAGGGCTCATTTCTCTAGGAATGTCATACTCTTCCACAGCCCATGTGATGAATCATGACAGAAAGGCAATCCTTGCCAACTCTGGAAGGACAAGTGTAAGGCTGACTCCTAAATCTCAAAGCTAAATCCACACGCTTCTTTAATCTTACCTTTGGATTTTGATTGTAACCTATAATTTGCTTCTCAATGGTAGAATCAGGCAATGATGGCTCATTCTACGGTTACTTTACATAATGGTGTAGGTGTAGTCTTTCTTGCTGGCATACCTTCTCCCTTGCTGCTTTTATTATTCATGCCCATTCAAAACTTCTCTAACAAAGGACACAGTCACAGAGTGGCTCCAACCAGCAGCCAGAAAGATATGCCAGCCCTCAGGTGTACAAAAGATAGAATAATCAAAAGCATCATGTTACCAGTTGATTGCTTGATCCTACTCAGCAGAGTTTGCAAGGCATAATTAAACAAAGGATCTAGCTATACACAACAGGATACATGCACAGCTATGTTTACCATCACAGCCACACAGGCACACACACACACACACTGAAGTTTTCCTTGTCCATAAAGAAGAAAATTATGTGAGTAGCAGGAAAACTGATGGAACTACAGGTTATTATGTTAAGTGAAATGAGTCAGACTCAGAGACAGTTGTGACACGTTTTCTATCATATGTAGAGTCTATATTTAAAAGAGATAAGAAAGTAGAAAGAACACTATTTGGGAAGGGCAAGCAAGAGAGAGAGAGAGAGAAAGAAAGAAAGAAAAAAGAAAGAAAGAAAGGGCAAGGGATGGAAGAGGGAGGATAAGAAGAAGGTGAGAATTCATAGAATACCTATAGATATGGAAATGTCATAGTAAAATTCACTGTTTACCATAATAAAATTTGGGTGGTCTCTGTTGTTCAGGACTATTACCATTTCTTCCATGTCATAAACTCATTAAAGAATTGTTTTATCATCCTATAATGTAAATAGTTCATTAAAAATAATACCTCTTTCATTGTTTTTTAATAATTATTTTATTTCTCTTTATGCGTGTATGGGTACATGTACATGTGGAAACCAGAAGAAAACAGCAGATCCCCTGTCGCTGGAGTTACAGGCAGTTGCGAACCACCTGATGTGGGTGCTGGGACATGAACTTGGGTCCTCTGAAAGCACAGCACATGTGCTCAGCCACTGAGCCATCACTCCAGCCCATCATTCTTGTCTACGTCTGGAGGACAGACCAGTCATATTCAGCTTTATCCAGTGCAGTTAAAGTCAAATTAGATGACAAGCTTTACGAAAATTAGGTTAAACAATAATAAATTCTAAAAACAAAAGAAAAATTATAAAGAAAGCTAAGAAGTTCTACTTCTAGAATATTGACTTGAAGACTTTGGCAAACCAATTTCCTCATGAAATCTGTCAGGAGTATAAGCAAGGCAGCTGTGGTTAAAATGATGCTAAGAGTGTGTAGTAAGTAAAGAACAAAATCCAAAAGAAATCCCACTGAAATTCATAAAAGGAGCGTCTACGCACCTGAGTCACAACGGTCCCTAACCACACAGCTTGTGTTGAAGAATCTACTCCAAATCAGTTCAGCCATGAGCTTCTGGCTCCCTTTCTCTCAGCTACAATTCACAGGCCAGGACTCCTTCCCAGGAGTAGACCATGAATAGCTTTCATTTTGCCCACCAGAGGCTCTGCTCTGGTGACTACGTCTTGAATTCCTCCTTCTATTCAGCCCCGACCAGCTATGTAGATCTGCCAGGGGGGTAGTACCGAAAACACTGGGGTCCTGATCAGCTGCATCTTGTATTATTTATAAGGCAGTGGTTTCCAGTCAAGAGAGATCATCAAGAAAGACCAGCGACTCCTGATCCCATGTGAGCAATTAGGTCCTGAAGCACAGCTGTCACTGAAAGGTCGATGTAGCACTGGGCCTATCCAAGCCCTACCTGTGAAAAGGAGCCCGGGATTCATTAGATTGGGCTGTGGAGCAATTACTGACCAGCAAAATATTAAAACTGAAAGGTAAGTAGTCAGGGGTTAGTGGAGCCTAACAACTGACTATGGTGTGGAAAAAGGAGAGAGAACTCTGATAAAGCCATTGTCACCTCACCCATGCATGTCTACAGGTGAGCCATCTGAAGAGAGCATCATCAGAGCCTTCACAGTTGGGAATGCTCACTTCACAAAATAACTCAGTGGGTCATTAGAAAAATTTGAAAAATTACAGTGATAATGGTGAGGGTTTGAGAGTAGCAGGGCCTTTCGTGGCCCAGCCCGCATCCTTCACCTAAGACTGGAGACACTCAGGATCATCAAAGATCAACCTGGGACAGTGACTCGGAATTATTTTTCTCAGCACAATGAAGAGTAATAGTTTGGATGCTAATGTAAATAAGAAAAGCTGCAGCAGATGTTATTATGAATTATAGAAAGTGAGAAATTAAGGAAAAGTGAGAGTAACGCCTAAGAGAGAAAGGAGTTCTCAAAAGAAAAGAAAAAGCTAACTGTTGTCTACGGGCTTCACAGGGCCATAGCAGAAACTGGGCAAAGTCTGAGATAATCTCCATCCAGATTGCTTAATTCTCTGGGCTACCATGGGTAGCTATGGTAACTCTCTGCCTTTTGCCCTGACCCAACCAGGGAAATGATCATATGCCACCCTTTTAGTGGTAGCTGAGGGCCCACTTTGTGCATCTCTGACTTGTGCATTGGTAGCTGACAACTGTCTGCTATTAGTCACTGGCTGGTGCACCTACCTCTGACTTGCAGGTGTCTCCTGTGCTGTCAATTATACTAATATCTCTTTCTTCTCACGTTTATATGGCCAGTTAAAAGCTCTACCATGTTAGAGAGTTGACTCTATCACAGCCATGAAAATGTAGCTGCAGTTGTTCTTGGGTATTTTTTATTTAGTTTCTTGACTATGAGGTGCTCTGGAGACTCTTTCCTGAAAGGGATACAGACTTGTTAGAAGCCATCATTACTTAAAACTTAGTCTGTTATAATTGGCTACATAGAAGCAAGAGTATGTAAAAGAGAGGGCTGGAGAGATGGCTCAGCGGTTAAGATGCAGGCTGCTCTTGCAGAGGACAGGGATTTGATTCCCAGCACCCACATGGTAACTAACAACTATCCTGAGCTCCAATTCCAGAATATCTGACGCCCTCTTCTGACATCTAAGGATGTTGCACTGTATGACAATATACTCATACACATAAAAGGAAAATAATAAATAAAATATATTTTAAAAGAATATGTAAAAGAGAAATAGTCTCTAGTATATATTACCCAGAGGGTCTCCTGGAAGCTGACCAGCTGGCCTGGCAACACTGGCCTTGTTCCTTAGAGCCTGTCTCTCTGTGTCTTACCAGGGCTGCTTGGCTGTTCCATACACAGCTCCAAGATTTTTGTCTCACATCCTCCGTCCTCTTGGCCTTGCTGTTTTAATATTAACTTCACTTTTAACTAACACCCATTCCCAATGTAACCTCTACAGAGAAACTTGTGATTCTGCCCCAGGCCCTTTTCCCTTACTACCTATAGAGAGCTGTCTCCTGCATCAGTAACATGCTCAGGGATATGATCAGTACTCAGACTTACTAGAATAGATTAGCTATTCTATTCAATTTCCAAGTGTGTATTATGAAATATACAAAGAAATAGGAACATGAACACCTGAGAAGAGAATAAAACAGAATCGCACATGAACTCAAAGTTGTATTTACAAGATTTTAGAGTACTTATAAATGTGCTTAAGGAACTAAAGGGAATCATAAGGGAGTCAGGGCAGCTTACAGCAACTTTTATCAAAATGGAAATATCGGTAAAGTAGAAATAACAGAGAAATCACAGAAAAACCTAGACTATGGTAGTGTGATAACTACAATAGAAATTCAGTAGAGTATTTCAACTGGCAGAAGAAAAAAATAATCAAATTGAAGTTAGGTTAAATGAGGTTATACAGTCTGGAAAGAAGAGAGGGAAGAAACTCAGCATACTTCAGAGAAATGTCAATAGCATTATGTACAACACCATAGGTGTCATGAGAGGCCTAGAGGAGAGAAGAGAGTAAAAGCAGGAAAAAGTGTTGAAGAAATAATGGTTGAAAATACCTAATATGGGAAGAAAAATATTAATCAATACATATATAGAAAACTAAACAAATTTCAAGTAGAATATACCCATTGATGCACATGCAGCTGTACCATGGTAAAAACACTGAAAACTAAAGACAAGGGAATAATTTTGAAGGTAGCAATTGGAAAATGATTTGTTTTTTACAGGGAACTCCAGGGTTAGCACTAAATTCTGAGACCCAGCAAGATCACTATTTTAGCCTGTTTTCATGAACTGTAATAGAATGCTGTGAACTAGACAATTTATAATGGACAAAAAATTTAATAAACTATATTTAATAGTTATTTGGGAATTTCATACATGCATACAGTATATCATATTCACCAAGCCGATGAGCTTAAGTTGTCTGCTAGCTGTTAGTCACTGGGTGGTGCTGCCAACACCTCCCAGAGACACTATGACCTTCATGTCCTCTTTTTTGTAACCCACCAAGTCCAATTTATACTGGTCATGTATTCATGGGTGTGGGGTCATTCAATGGAGTATGATCAACCTACCAGGAGCCATACCCTTAAAAGTACACTTCATATATATGTATATATATCATTCCAAAAGCCATCAGCTCTCAGTAGCTCCTCGGCTAGTATAAGCAACCCCTCCCCCATACTGGAAAGTTGATGGCTTGCTCTTGTGTAGGTCTCGTGCAGGCATCCACAGCTGTTCACGACTTCAAAGATCCTTTCATGTCCAGAAGATAGTTTTGTCTCAGTCATCCTAACTTCAAGTTCTTAGAATCTTTCCCCCTCCTCTTCAGCAATGGTCCCTGAGCCTTAGGGAAAGTGTGCGATACAGCGTTCTATTATGGCTGAGCATTCCACAGAAACTTGTTCTCTACACTTTGACCAGTTGTGAATTTCTGCATTAACTGTTTTCCATTGCACAGAGAACCTTCTCTGATGTGGTCTGAGAGTTGTACTAATCTGCAGCTGTAGATATGTGAAATTATTGGGTAGTTTGATACTATGTCCATTTACCAGAATAATACTAGTAGGTTCAGTCCAGGGGCCTAGGAGCTTCCCAGACATGTGTTCTTGATCAGATTTACAGTACCATGCATGAATTTCCTCATGTGGAGCGGCCTGTAATGCCAATCAGAAAGCAGTCAGTTACCTGTATAACATTCATGCCACTATTACACCAGTAGAGATACCTTGCCTTATTGGTAGTTATTATAGCTTGCAGGGTTTGTGGGAAAAGGCAAGAAAGATCTTGAGGAAGGGGGGAAAAATAAGTGATATGAAAGGGGAATATGGGGAGGGAGATTTCAATGAAGAGAGGGATAGGAAGATAATACAGAGGAGGGGTGGGGGAAGAAGGGGGAGGAATAACTAACTAAATAATAACTAAGGATATTTGAAAAAGCAATATGGAAACATAGTATTCTATAAGCTTCATATACATGTGTGTGTGTGTGTGTGTGTGTGTGTGTGTATGATTGGAATTATCCTACCCCAGGGGATAATTCTCTTCCCAGAACACATGGTTCACTAAATAAAAAGTCCATTGCTAGGTGTGGAATACCACCTTCGAATTGTTACTCAAGGGAATCCCAGAGACTCCTAAAATAATAGAGGATATTGCCACTGCCCTTGGCTGCCCAGCAGATCGTGATGGTAAGACCCTATTGCTGAAGATACCACACACCTTGGGTCACAAGACATGGAGAAATCAAGTTGGTACTGACCAAAAACCTTCCTCCCTGCTGGATAGCTTTCATAGACCCAGAAGGTGCTAAGCAGGCTGCTGAGGAGAAAAGCCAAAATAAAAATTACTTCCCCACAATTCTAGAGACTGGGAGTTTGGGAGGGGGCACTAACACCTCCTGAGGATTCTATGCTATGTTTACAAAGAGTGAAAATGTGAGGAAGCTGATTCTATTTGTGAATGAGGGGCCCGTTGACTACAACACAGGCTGAAGGCCTGGTCTCCTACTAATATCATATAGTTAGTACCTGAGTTTTGAAGGAGTCAGAGTTAAGGAATAGCACTTATTTAAAATGCTCACAATGGGGTCTGGAGAGATGGCTCAGCAGTTAAGAACACTGGCTATTCTTACAGAAGAACCTGGTTCAAGTCCCAACACCCACATGGCAGCTAATAACTATCCATAACTCCAGTTCCAGGGGATCCGATAGCCTCTTCTGTCCTCCACAGGCATTGAATGACATGGGTGCACTTACCTACATGCAGGCAATACACAAATACACGTAAAAATAATGAATAAA
>NW_008352325.1:1787825-1789423 GCF_000622305.1 Nannospalax galili | reverse complement strand
AGGAGTCCCTTTGGCCATCCTGGCCAACAACTAAAAAGAAGGTATCTCCTATCTGGCATCGTTGCTTGTTACATAGCCTTTAGCTATACATATGGACTCTTAAAAAATTATATTGTCCACTTTAATCTTTGCTTATACTTTCCTTTTGGGTGTATAAGGCCATACAGTTGGCCCAGATAAACCAATTTATTTTTGCTTTTAAGGTTGTTTGAGGATCTGTTCCGTCTTATAATTGGGTTACTTCTTGTCTTGATTCTTTGTTTTTTTAGTTCGTTATATATTCTGGATATTAAACCTCTATCAGATGTGTTGCTGGTGGATTTACTCATATTTGGGTCTTCAATTTTGTTCCATTGATCTATGGGTCTATTTTTGTGCCAGTACCATGTTGTTTTTAAGACTAGGGCTCCATAACACAGCTTAAAATCTGGTATAGTAATCCCTCTGGCATTGCTCTTAGTGCTCAGGGTTGCTTTGGCTATGCGAGGACCTTTGTACTTCCATATGAATCTTAGGATTTTTTTTTCCAATTCTGTGAAAAATGTCATGGGGATTTTGATTGGCATTGCACTGAATCTATAAATGGCTTTTGGTAGGATGGTTATTTTCACATTATTAATTCTTCCAATCCATGTGCATGGGAGGTCCATCCATCTTCTGATGTCTTCTTCAATTGCTTTCTTTAAAGATTTAAAATTTTCATTGTAGAAGTCTTTAATGTCTTTGGTCAGGTTTATTCCGTGATATTTTATTTTTTTGCAGCTATTGTGAAGGGGAGGGGTTCCATGTGCTCTTTATCTGATTGCTTGTTATTGGTATATAGAAAGGCTACAGTCTTTTTTAGGTTAATTTTATAACCTGTCACTTTACTGAACATGTTAATAATTTCTAGTTTTCTGGTTGAATCTTTGGCATGTCTTAGATATAATATATCATCTGCAAAAAAGGGATAATTTGATCTCTACTTTTCCAATTATGACTCCCTTAATTTCCTTCTCTTATGTTATTGCTCTTGCAAGAGTTTTAAGCACTATGTTAAAGAGAAGTGGGTAGTGGACAGCCTTCACTGGTTCCTGAATTCAGTGGGAATGTTTCCAGTTTTTCTCCATTTAGAATGATGCTTGCTGTGGGTTTGTTATATATGGATTTAATTAGGTTGATGTATGTTCCCTCCAGTCCAATTCCCGCTAGGACTTTGAACATAAGTGCATGTTGAATTTTGTTACAGGACTTCTCTGCAGCTATTGAGATGACCATGTGGTTCTTGTCTTTGAGCCCATTTATATGAGTTATGATGTTTATTGACTTACATATATCGAACCATCCCTGCATCTCTGGGATAAAGCCGACTTGATTATGGTGGATGATCTTTTAGATGTGTGTCTGTATGCGGTTTGCAAGTATTTTGTTGAGAATTTTTGCATCTATGTTCACTAAGGATATGGATCTATAGTTTCTTTTTTGGTTGTGTCTTTATCCAGTTTGCATATTAGAGTGATGCTGGCTTCATAGAAGGAATTTGTGAGTTCTTCCTCTGTTTCTATCAATTTGAATCATTTAGGAAGTATTGGTTGGAAGTCTTCCTTAAATTTCTGGTA
>NW_008352325.1:1786693-1787560 GCF_000622305.1 Nannospalax galili | reverse complement strand
TGTGATGTTTCCCATTTAATCTCTGATATTGTTGATTTGGAGTTGCTCTTTCTTTCTTTTGGTTAATTGGGCTATCAGTCTGTTAATCTTGTTTATCTTTTCAAAGAAGCAGCTCTTGGATTTGCTGATTCTTTGTATTATTTTCTTTGTTTTGATATCATTAATTTCTGCCCTGATTTTTGTTACTTCTTCTTGTCTGCTGGGTTGGGGATTCATTTGTTGTTGTTTTTCAAGTGTCTTGAGTTGCAATTGGAAGTCATTTATTTGTGTTCTTTCCAATTTTTTGATGTAGGCACTTAGAGCTATAAACTTCCCTCTAAGGACAGCTTTCAGCATGTCCCAGAGTTTTTGTTGTGTTCTATTTTCCTTTGCATGTAGTTCCAGGAAAACTTTTCTTTCTTAATTTCTCTTTTGACCCATTAATCATTTAGGAGTGTGTTGTTTAATCTCCATGTGTTCATGTGGTGATTAGGGCTTCTTCCGGTGTTGATTGCAAGCGTTATTGCATTGTGGTCTGATAGAATGCATGGAATTATTTCAATCTTTTTGTATTTGTTGGGGTTTGTTTTGTGCCCCAGTATATGGTCGATTTGGGGGAAGGTTCTATGGGGTGCTGTGTAGAAAGTATGTCCTTTGGTGCTTGAGTGGAATACTCAGTAGATGTGTGTCAAGTCCATTTGATATATGGTATTCTTTAATTCAGATGTCTCTATCTTAGCTCTCTGCCCTGTTGACCTATCTAATGGATACAGTGGGGTACTGAAGCTCCATATTATTAATGAGTTGGGATTAATCGGCATCTTAAAGTCCTGTAGTATTTTTTATGAAGTTGGGTGCACCAGAGTTTGTTGAATATATGTTCGTGAA
>NW_008352325.1:1743847-1786540 GCF_000622305.1 Nannospalax galili | reverse complement strand
TGATTAGTTTTAGTTTAAAGTCTATTTTGTCAGATATTAGAATTGAAACGCTTGCTTTTTGCTAAGTACCATTTTCTTGGTATATTTTTTTCCATCCTTTCACTTTAAGACAGTGTCTATCCTTGAAAGTGAGATGAGTTTCTTGCAGACAACAAAAAGATGGATTTTGTTTCTCAATCCATTCACCTAGTCTGTGTCTTTTGACTGGGGACTTTAGTCCATTAATATTTAAAGTTATAAATGAAAGATGAGTATTGAATCCTGTAATTTTTATTTCTGTTTACATTCTTTGTATAGCTGTACTTTTCCACAGTTATACCTTCTTTGAATTTCTTTCCACAACCCCTTGGGTACAGTCATTCCTTTCTTCAGTTCTTTGTTGCTTCCAGAACTCTCTGAAGGGGTGGTTTTGTGAACATGAATTCCTTCAGCCTATTAATCTCATGGAAGATTTTTCTTCCCCCTTCGACTATAATAGACATTTTGGCTGGATGTAGTAATCTGGGTTGGCATCTGTGGTCATTTAAAACTGGGAATACTTTGGTCCAGGCTCTTCTGGCTTTCATAGTTTGCACTGAAAAGTCAGCTGTAATCCTAATGGGTTTCCCTTTATATGTGACTTGTTGTTTCTCTTTTGTAGCTTTCAGTTTTGTCTCTCTGTTTTGTATGTTTAGTGTTTTTACTATGATGTACCGTGGAGAGTTTCTTTTCTGGTCCTGTCTGTTTGGTGTTCTATATGCTTCTTGTATTTGTGTGGGCATGTCTTTCTTTAATTTTGGGAAATTTTCTTCCATGATTCTTTTGAAGATCTAGTCCATGCCATTATCTTGGGATTCATCTACTTCCTGTATGCCTATGATTCATAAGTTTGTTCTTTTTATGGTGTCACACAATTCCTGCATATTCCATTCTTGTGATTTCTTAAATTTTTCATAACCCTTGCTTGAGTGGTCTAGTTCGTCCACTTTATCTTCCAGTCTTGATATTCTGTTTTCCATTTCATTCATCCTATTTGTGAGGCTTTCTTCTGTTGTTTCTAATTGGCTAAGTGTTTCACTTTCTTCTTCATTGCAGCCTGAGTAGTCATTCATAAGTTTATCCCTCTCTTCCTTCAGTTCTTCGGTTTTTTTCTTTATGTGTTCTTTAAATTCACTGAATTCTTTTATCATGTTTATAATTGTTCTTTTGAGTTCCATGTCCTGCAGTATCTCTAGGGGGTTCTCATTGTACTCCTCTAGAGGACTATTCATATTTGGTGGGGATACATTATTTTGGTTTTCGTGTTGTTATTTTTTTCTCTGTGATTTTGACATGTGAATTTCTTTGTACCTTATCATTCTTGTGTAAGACTCAAGCCTTCAAGTTTAGGTCTGCTTCTTTTTGTAAACTTTATGTGTCTTTGTGGTTTACCTTTTGCGCATGAAAAGCTGGTTCCTCTAAGCTTCCAGTTCTCTCTTTTGATTTTATATTGGAGTGGCCAGATTAGTTTTGTCTTCAGGAGTTCCCACACAGGCCCAAATCAGATGAGGATCACATGCTCTCAGGCTTTCTCCCAACTTCTGGATCCCTCCAGTAAGATTTTGGCCTCAGGAATTTGTAGGATGGACTGGCCTTGGAGTAAGGCCCAGGAAAGATGCTGGTCTAGGGCAGCTGGTGGCCATGCCACCCAGAGATGCAAAGGGAGATGGAGGTGGAAAAAAGGCCTCAAAGGCTCCTGGGGACTGCACTTAGGAACTGGATTGGTCTGGATGCAAAGGATCAGGAAGAGGAAAGTTCAGACCCAGTGTCCAGGATTGAGGCTGGTGGATTGTGCAGCCCAGGAAAGCATAGGTAGGTGGGGGTGGGACCAGGCCCTGAGGGCTCCTGGGAGAGAGGCTGGTGGGTTGTGCAGACCAGGGAAGCAGAGGGAAGTGAGGGCAGACCCAGGCCCAGAGGGCTCCTGGGGACCCCAGAGGGAACTGGGTTGGTCTGGATGCAAAGGATCAGGAAGCAGTGGTGGTTCTCCAGTGTCTGGGGTGCCAAGTCAAGGAATGGGACAGGTCCCAGGCTAGGAGGAGAGACAGGAGAGGGAGATGGGAGGGTGAATGAGGCTTGGGGAGTCAAGGCACAGAGGGATTGATGGACTTATCCCAGAGGGAGGCCTGTAGGTCAGAGAGAGGCCTGCAGGTCATGCAGGCCCAGAGAAGCAGAGGGGGGTCATAAATAAAATATTTTTAAAAAAACAAAATAAATTAATGCTCACAATGTTCAAAATAACAAAATCTATAAGCTGTCTTAGTTCCAACAGAACCACTCTTCAAAACTCAAGTGAACAAAAGAGTCAATTGCTTTAGAAGCAATTCCAAAGAGTTCTTCAGTATAAAAGAATGTGACCTCAAGGTCTAGTAAACATGTATAAGAAACAGTAAAATGCACCAGTGAAGGAAATTAATGTGATACAACATACACACATATATAGGTATATATATGCATATGTTCCATGTATATATGTATATCCCACTGAAATTTTTTTCTTAAATTTTATTGAGATGCATATAAAATAGTCTGGAGGTTGCTGAGGGCTAGAGAGATGTGGATCAGTAAGAATAAAAGCTAGTAGATAAATGGCACAGAATTTCCTTTCCAGATAACAAAAAATGTTCTAAAATTCATGGTGTTTATTATTTTACGGGTCCATGTTTACACAAAACCACTTAACTGTGTAAACAGAGTAGAGATAAATAGATACAGAGGGTCACCCAAATGCATTAATATTCAATGTAGTTATTATACAAGTAAAATAACAAACATTTAAAATTAGTGGATAAACTAATAGGAGTAATTTCTTTATTCCCAAAATTGCTGGAAACATTTATCATTTTTTTAATGAATAAAGATAATCATTTTAGGGCCTGGAGAAATGGCTCATCAATTAAGAACGTAAACTGTTTCTGCAAGTCATGGGTCGCACAATTACTTGAATCTGCAGCTCCAGGAGATCTGAAGCCCACTTTTGGCCTCCACTGACTTTGCATTCACATAAACATGTACACACACACACATATATAATTAAAATATCTTTAAAAATAATAGTCATTTAAGCCATTTTGCAACATTACTTTTATTTTGGGAGGAAAAATTATTACTTATTGATAATACAAAATATTGCTTAAGAGATATAGGTCAAGTATGCCTTTATAGAATTTGGGTCCTTTCTCCTTGTGAAATGTCATGGGAAGCAAAGATTTATTACATAAGGCACTGACTAAGCATTTGCATGCATGACTGGATGGTCTTTCTTCCATTCCATGGATGAAGAAATTGAAAAAAAATAGGAAGTGAACTTGCTCAATAGTGCGAAACTTGTAAGTTAAAAAGTCAAGATTTGCTCTCAGAAAGCTTGTCTCTCTCATGGTCCTATTTGATGATCAACCACACAGGTGTCTCTAGAGTCCAAAGATCCAAAGTCTAACCACAGCTAAATTCATTATTTACCAATTTCTAGGTTTATACTTTAAAGTCAAATCATGTCAGATGTATGTATAAGATAATTGTACAAATTAAACTCAACCTTCACTACATAAGTAAACTACTTCTGACCATGGACTCTACATGTCATGTCTCTATTGAAAGAACATGCATTGTTAAAACCAAGGCTTGTCCCAAGTTTGTCAGATCATCATTAATTCATCTGCTAACTGCCTCAATTATACCTTTAGTTTAAGAATGTTTAAAATTGTGACTGTATGAAAATTGACTTTTTCAGTCATCTGGAAAATTTGTCCACATAATGTGTATTTTAAAATTGTATTTCAAAATCAGTGGATTTTCCCCGTATTTAGTATAAATGAATAATTCACAAAAAAGTAAAGAAACTACCAATTATTGATGAATAAGTGTTGGTTAGGGTTAGGAGAATTAAGTTATTAAACAGCCATAATAATACTGAAATGTAGGAGCTACTGCACAAAGGCAGGAAAGGGATCTTGTGTAACCTCCCAGAAGCCAAGGGTTGCTAAATTAAAAACCCATTGCCAAGTGTGGAACACCACCCTTGAGTTGTTGGTCAAGGGAATTCCAGGGACCCCTAAAATAATACAAGGCATTGCCATTGCCTTTGGCTCTTCATGGTAAGACCTTATAGCTGAAGACACTGCACACTTTGGGTCATAAGACATGGAGAAATCAAGTTAGGACTGACCAAGAAACTTCCTCCCTGCTTGATGGCTTTCATAGAACCAGAAGATACTAGACAGGCTACTGAGGAGAAAGGCCAGAATAAAAATAAATTCCTCACAGTTCTAGAGACTGGGAGTTTGGGAGGAGGGCACTGATACCTCATGAGGATTTTGTGCTATGTTTACACAAAGTGAAAACACGAGGGAACTGTGCAATGCACCTGCTGCCCTGTTGCATGGTGCAGGTTTCCTTGCATCTCAGCACATCATCTTGATTAAGGTGGGAAGTTAATGCTGACTTATTCATTACTCATGGCTACATGAGAAGACATAGTGACACACCATGATGTGAAGTGGGGTAAAAATGTTAATTCTATAGTTTCCACCTTCTCTCTTTCTGGGTTGTTCTATCTCATCTTTTAAATAAAGAAATAAAACAGGAAGACAAGTGGAAAGAAGAAAGGGAAAAGGAAGGAAAGAGACAAGACTTGGTAAGCAGCTTCTGTGGAAGAATTCCCAGTGACAACTTGCCTCCCTACTACAGATCTTCAAGACTACAGTTACTTATAGGTGTTTATTGTGCTTACATCTTGTGTATATGCCAGGTGAAAAGTGCCCACCAATAGCCTTACCTCTACTCCTCAATTTCTTCTCTGGATTCCCATTGAAGACTCAAGTATATCTCTCTGGAGGTCAACACACTCAGCTTGCACAAGGAACTAGCATGTCTCAGCACATAAAACCCAATGAAGCAACACAGAGACCTTTGAGGAGTTCTCATCCTGTCTGTGGAAATGAACCAGGACACAGCCCGCCTCAATCCAGGATGGGGCTACAACACGGGGCTCTGCAAAACTGCTCAGAGAAATCACAGTCTTTGCAGGTGTGGAAGATCCTATCCTAGGTCTGATATTTACAATGCTAGGTAACACTGACCATCTGTGAACTCCTCTTTGAAGAAATTCCATAGAAATTCACAGTGCATGCAAATATTAAACTACCACAACCACACTATGGAGAGCTTTGTCATTCAAGAATGTGTTTGCAAAATGGAAATGTACACTAGACCAGAACTGGTTACTAGGTGCTATAATTATAAAAATACAAATTTCCTGTTCTCTTTCTCATCATTTCTAAGGAGGTGGTCAAGTCCCCAGGATAGATCATTAGTAATAATATTCATTATTTGGGTATCACCAAAATGAAATTATTGTTTTTAGAAGTTAAAACAGGTAAATTTTTGTCTGCCAACCACATTATCTTCAGATAAATTAGCCACTAACAAAAATATCTTGGAAGGCAGTGTGAAGGATCAAACCTATAATCCTAGCACTTGGGAGGTAGAGACCAGAGGATCTTGAGTTTGAGGTGTGTCTGACCTGCATAGCAATAACCAAGAACCAATAAAACAAAAACAAAAAAAATACCAACAAAACCAAGAAAACCCCTTAAAAAACCAAAACCAAGAAACAAATAAAACTAAACTAAATTGAAAGGAAAAAAAAGATAAAAAATTATTCTGGCAATATATCAATAAGGATTACTTATATCATGAGAAGCCCTCCATAAATAGCCTATAAATGAGCTTTTCTTTGTCTACTTTACATTAGTTTTCAAAAAAATAATTAGTACTGAAAACCTCATTTTAACTTATTCATCTCTCTAAAGATGATATCTCCAAACTTAATAACACTTTATAGTACTGAGGATTTATCCTTCAATATGTGAGTTTGGGGACGGATGTAAGCTGTTATCTGTCATCTGTCTCTCGTTTATCATCTTCCATTGTACTCATCTGTGCAATTTTTATATTTATCATTCCTCTGTATGCCATCTAGTTTTCAAGTTTATCTTTTTAAAACCTGAGGTGGCATAAAATTGAAGATACTTAAAAGTATTTATATATTACACACAATGGATATTAATATGTTAACATGACCCTCTGTATTGGTTTTCAGTAGAAATTATTTTTTGAAAAGTATTGTAAAGTAGACATTCATAGAAAAACACATTCATAGGCCTTTTTATGCAGGGGTCCACACTATAAGTAGTCTTTATACAGACCCTCTCTTTACACAGTTAAGTGGTTTCATGTGTACATAGAACTGTACAATAATTAACACCATCAACTTGAGAACATTTTTCATTACCTGAAAGGAAACTGTATGCCATTTAGCTCTCAATCTTACTGTCTCTCTAGCCCTAGGCAACCTTCAGACTATTTTATGTCTCAAAAATTTATAATCATATGCATATCTTAATGTAATTTAGGAACTAGGTTTAAGAAGGGAAATAAAGCTTTCCAGTACAGTTTATTTTCCTTATGCATTACCTTAATTATTTTCACTGTTTCTTACATATTTGAACTAGTGTCTGAAGTCACTTATTTTTTCTTGAAAATCTCTTTGGAATTGCTACTAAAGCAATTTTGTTCACTTGAATTTTGCATAATTTTTGTATAATTTTGTTATATTTTGTTCACTTGAATTTTGAAAAGTGGTTGTGTTAGAAGTAAGAGGGCTTATGGATTTTGTTGTTTGAACATTGTGAGCATTTTGAATAAGTGCTATGATTTAACTCTGACTCCTTTGAGACTCAGGTACTGGCCATGTGATGTTAGTAGGAGGACAAGCCTTCTGCCTGTGTTCCAGCCAATGGGCTCCTCCCTCACAAGTTCCCTCGTGTTTTCCTTCATGTTTTCATTTCACATCATGGTGTGTCACTGTGTCTTCTCATGTAGCCATGAGTAACGAATAAGTCAGCATTAACTTCCCACCCTAACCAAGATGATGTGCTGAGACGCAAGGAAATCTGCACCATGCAACAGGGCAGCAGGTGCATTGCACAGTTGCAAGCAGAAGTCAACAGAGACAGGAGAGAAAAGGCTCCTGAGAGGATTTCTCTGCATCCTTCTTATACAGCATCAACACCTCTCAACCAAATCTTCAACACAAGAGATATGTGAGCTTTCTGCTAACTCTGTGAAAACAAATCCATCCTGGGAATCTTTTTATTTATTTTTATTTTGAAATCACTGATACCTTATGGTGCTTACTAAATTCCAGTGGGTTTTGTATATATGCTCTATCTATATAGCAAAAATTGCAATAGCTCAATTTCTTAAATGAAAGAGAAAAATTTGTATAAAACAATATTAAACAAAATATAATTAACTATAAGGGGAAATCTATAGCTATCATATGTTCAACTTTGTATAAACAGCCACTTAATTATCTTCTAAGTATATAGTTATAAACTTAATACATGGCATGACAAATATTATATGTTAAACACATTAAATGTAAAATAAAACAAAGTTAAATAACAATTATTAGAAATGGTTATTTTGTGGCTGGGATGTAGATTACTTGGTAGAGTAATTGCCTAGAATGCATGACACCCTGTGTTAGATTACCAGCACTACATAAACCAGGTGTTGGCAATGCATGTATGTAATCATGACACTTCAGGGGGTAGAGGCAGGAGAATGAGAAACTGAAAGTCACAGGGCTAGGAGGTGGCTCAATGGGTATAATACTTGCCACTAAAGTTCAAGGACCTGAGTTGGGATGACCAGATCCCACTTAAATCCAGATGCAAAAGAAGTATCTGTAATTCTACAGAAGATGGGAGACAGGAACTGCCTCAGACACTGGATGGCCAGCTAGCCTGGGTTACACAGTGGCAAACAAGAAGAAACCCCTTTTGAAGCAAAGTGGACCTTGAGGACCAACACCTGAGGTTGTCCTCTGACCTCCATGTACATGCCTGTGATACTGGTGCACCAGCATCCATACTTGTGAACATGTACACACATATTATACACTCAAAAATAAGTCAAGAACATCTGTGACTACCAGAACTTACATGAAATCCTATCTCAAAATGGATATTTTCATTTCCATTTATTCTTTACTATCAAATATTTTAACTTAAAGGAAAAAATACAAAATGCAATAGAAAAAAATTCTACATAACAACAAGATTTAAAACATTGGTGTTCTGCACCTTTATTTCAGATTCCCCACTTTTTCCTTTTCTTTTGCTTTTCACTTACTTTCTTTACTTTTTTTCCTTATAAAAATTTAACTTTTGGATGTATAGGTGAGTTCTACAATTCAACCACTCAATTTATCTGCTTTCACTTTTTTAAAAACATTTTCACAGCATGTTTTTGAAAATTTGACTTAAGGTTTTTTTCATTTTTACTTTAAACATCTTTACTAAATTTTTACAATTTTCGTACAATATAATTTGATAGCATTTTCAGCCCCTCCCTATCTACACCTCCCCTATTGTCCCCCACCCAATTAAATGTACTGCACTATATATACAATATGGTCTATAGAGTCTTATTTGTGTCCACACATGTCACTCAGCATGGGTCCATCCACTGGAACCTGGTCAACTTACCAAGAGTCCTGTCCCTGAAAGAGAGTATCTCTCAGCCCCTACCAGCAGCCATCAGTTGCCAAAAGTTTCTTAGGTTGGGTTCAGGATGTCTATCCACTTCCCCATGTCTATGCTTGGATTGTGTCTGGTTTGAGCTTCCGTGAGACTTGTACATGCTGTCATCATTGTTGTAAGTTCAGACTAGTAAATGACCAGCTGTCTGGAAAGCTCTATTTCCTTGTGGTCCTCAACCCCCTCTGGCTCTTGCAATCTTTCCTCTCTTATTCCAAAATGATCACTGAGCCTTGGGAGGCAGAAGTTTGAAATAGGAGTTCTCTTCAGGGATGAGCAACCTGCATCCTCTTGTCCTCTGCACATTGGCCAGTTGTGGTTAATCATCATCTGTTGCATAAAGAAATCTTTCTGGTGAGAGTTAGAGATGCATTCAAGTTTCGCTGAAGTTGTATCACTTAGGGCTAAGCAAGCATCTAACAGATACTAATTCTCTGGGTTTGACCAGTTATGGAACTCTGTATTAGTCTCCAACTATTGCATAAAGAAGCTTCTTTGATGAGTGGTAAGAGATGCACTTGTCTGCAAATATGAGGATTCACATTTGTAATACAGTAAGAAATTACATCAGTCTAGGTATGTGGCAAAAGTAGTTTTTTTTCTAGGATCTGTGACCTCTCCAGTCAAATGTATTTGTCTTATTTTTTAAAGATGTATTTATTTTTATTTTATATGTATGTGTGAGTGCCTACATGCATGTATGATACTGTGTGTATACTGATACATGATGATGGTTTTTGTTTCCCTGGACCTGGAGTTACAGGTGGTTGTGAACCATCACATAGGTGTTGGGAACTGAGCCCATTTTCTTCTGAAAAAGCAGCATTGTTCTTAACTGCTGAGCCATCTCTCCAACCCCAATTTATTGTTTAGTTGATATAATTTTTATTCTGTCACAAATTCACACATGTGTGTAATGAACTTTAGTCTTTCTCACTGCCTGTTACCCTGCTTCACCCTCCCTCTTCTCCCACTAAAACTATTTTTCATCTATATTTTGTATGTAAGTAATACAGTGTTTTGTTTTGTGACTCTTAGAAGTTTCTTGGAATTGGTGTGGGGGGTTATGTGCATGTTTACTGAGTATGGAATATGTTTTATATGTCTGTGCTACATATACCTACACATTTCACTGCATACATGTCTTCTGTTCCTATTTTCATTTTCATCACCTCAGGTACAATTTGATCACCTTAGACACCTCTTGCTGTGCAACTGTCCTGGGTGGTAAGCTATAAGGATGCATCTCACCTTATCCTCCCCACCAGCTCCCATTTGTGGCCCTTCCAACTAGCTCAGCACTCTCTGATCCTCAGCTTTTGTCTCTAGTTTTAAAGAATTCTCTCTTCACATCTCCCTCATGCTCCTTCCTCTAGAAGCCAGCTCTGGATTGTGCTTCCTTTTTTTCTGGAGATGTTCATTATTTAAATCAAGATGTCCTGTAGCCCAGGCTCATTTCAAACTGAATAACTGTGTATGTAGCCCAAAACGCCCTTAAACTCCTGATCTTCCTACATCTGCCACCTGGGTGGCTAAGCCTGGCTCACATTTCCATTTTTATAGATACAAAAGCTGTATGTGTCATTTGGCAACTCCTCTAAAACAGTGGAGCTGAAAAGTGTCTCAGTGGAATTTAGAGTTGGAGCACAGCCCTCCACCAAGGTGCATGTTCTTCCATTAACCCCACTCCTGCTACAAATTTCATCATTTTGGAAGCTAACGTTGTTGGCTTGTTTCAGCTCAAACATCCTCCCCAGCATGATGAAGGATGGAACATGGGATTATTAATGGCTATGTGTCAGAGGATCAGTGCTCTTATTTTCCTTCTCACTGGGGCTTTAGTTATACGAGCAATACTCTCAACCATATGTGTCCACTGGGGACAAGTAAAACTTTGGGATTCATGTAAGGTGCAGCTTCCACCAGATTTCTGCACCTAAACCTTCTCTGCACACAGCCTGGGCTGGCACTTCCTGCAGAGACATGTATCCATCTTCCTCTCTATCCTGGAGCTTGCATTCTGTGAGCTGCTGGCAGGGCACTGCATCTCACACTGGAGGAATGACTTCAGCATCCTGCATTAGACTCAGAGTATCTGACTCTGACTGACCTCAGCTCTTACTTAAGCTCACAAAATATGACCTGCTGCTTTCAGCTAAAAGCGTCTCCCAAACAACCTGAACCAAATCCTTGCTAACTCTACTGCATTAAGCCAGGGACAGTGCTGGTCTTTGAAAAGTATGAGAAGTGAGAAAGGTATACTCAGCTTAAGCTCAGCTGCATTGATTATCTATAATATATCAGTGTGTTAATTAGAAACGTGCTACTTTTTTGAGAAAGAGAACATTCTACAGCACTTGGAAAATGTCTTCCTCTTTCTGTAGGAATCAATGTCTGTTGTGGCTTAAATGGGAAAAGTCCCCCATCAGCTCATACATGTGAACACTTGGTCCCTGATCTGGAAAATTGTGGAATCTTAGGAGGAAGAGACTCTCACAGGGTGAAGTGAGTCACTGGGGGTCAAGTTTGAGGCTTCTTAGCTTGGCCCCATTTTCTGTTCATTCTCTACTTCCTATTCTGCCAAGATGTGCAGTGAGGAGTCTGAACTGTGCACTCCAGCCTTCGTGGGATGGCCTGGCCTTCCCCACCATAACAGATGGTAGGTAGCCTCAGACTGTGAGCCATGGGTCAGCCTGCTTCTGTGCCTTCCCCGCTACAATGACTGGCACCCCTCAAACTGCAAGCCAAAATAAACACTTCAGTTGATTTTGTCAGGTAATTTGTAAAAGCAATGAGAAAAGTAGCTAATATGATATCCAAGTAATTCCTCACTTCATTTACATGTTCATCATCCTTGAGACACTGAGGAGATGCTGTGTGGCAAACAACAGCTGAGGCTCCTGATTCTGTAGTGCTTCCCTGGCTATGTAGGGCTCCGTTCTATAAGTCAGCAGTCTTATTAGCCAACTAGGGCTGCTGTAACAAAACACCACAGACCAGGCTTCTTGAATTTATTCCACTTGTGACCCCTTTTTACTCTTAAGATTTTTATGAAACACTCAGTATATAGGTATATAAAATAGGTATACAAATACAATATTTACTTATAATGAATCATAAAGAAATTTTCTTTTAAAAATTTCTTGGTATGCATCTAACTTACCATTTATTAAAGATGAAAACATATTTTCATTCTAAGAATAAAATGCTTATTTTTTTATTTTTTGCTTCTTTATTTTTATTTTTACATGATTCTTGGTTGAAACTGTGTGACATAGAACATCTTCAAAGTTTTTCAGGATTGATTAACATTTTTATATAAAAACCATAAATTCATAAAATACCACTTTACCTAAAGACCTAGTACAAAATAGCAGATGTGTATTTAGGGCCATTTCACAAATTGTTATAACTTCTGTCCTTATCCCAATCAAAAATTCATTTAATGATATTTAATCACAGTGAAGTCAGGAATTCAGACAGCAATTTTGAAAATAAAGCATTCTAACCCAACCAATCCAAAGGCATATTAATTTGATATTTACATACTAAGTAATAACAGTAGGAAAATGTTAACATTTTTGTTCCCTGTAATTAAAACATTATGTTTCTATAAGAGTGAAAACCTTTGTTTATAAAAAACACTGCAGCTCATGACTTACTGCCTTAGATACTCTCTTACTGATGTGACAAAAATTCCCTCACAAAAGCAACTTAATAGACAACAACTTTATTTTGGCTCACGCTTCCAGATGGATGCTGTGATAGTTTTGTCAACTTGATACAAACTGAGATGCCCAGGAAGACGTCATTCAAGCTTGTGAACTGACAGATGAAGAGTTTCAGGGCTGGTAATGCTTTTATACCACATGGCAACATCAGACCCCAAATAATTTAAAGTAAAGATGGTTCCAAAAAAAAAAAAAAACTTGAATATGAATGATGTACCTGACCAACATCTCAACAAAAAGAATTGGCCCAAGGGGTATCATGTCCTGACAATCTTGTCAAATGAGCCAAGGGTAAAGTTCAGCAAAGCTGGAAAGAATAAGGACCCAGATACTATAACTAGGACAAAAACAACTCCATCCAAAAGAAAGAATGAATGGAGCCCAAGTCCCTACAACTCCTGGGAAGAAGCTTACAGCCTTACTTGGTTCTGCAAAAGAAGCCAGAACAGGGAGGAGTTAAGCATACACAGCCATCATCGAGGAGTTGGTGGGACTGTAATTAGTGCTTGGCTTTTGGACATCTAGTCTGGCATTCTCCACCCATATGTATGCTGTCATGGTATCTCAGCAAATATGCATGATTATTCCTAACCCCAGGATCACCCTGCAGCTGTTTTCTAATTGTATAAGTTTGTAGAAAATAATCTATTTGTGCAAATTTGCATTCTTGTTCCCTCGGTCCATCTACAAACAAAAACAAGAATCCTTCAATCTCTTCCATACCGAATTTCAGGCCTATGTGGTTACTGAGAACAGAGAGATGGGATCCCATCCAGAGGCCAAGAATGCCAATGGCAGCAACCAGGAGACACATGGAACATGGAACAGACACAAAACGTAACAAGAATGTAAAACCCAGAGTGAAATTGAGGGCTCAGAGAGAAAGATGAGAAGTTAGGGAAGACAACTAAGGATCTTTGGGACAGATCTAGGTATGGGCAGGAAGCAATTCCAAGAAGATACCAGCTCCTTCCAGATGGACACAGGGATGTTGACTATGAGGTCTAGCCATGCCTTGTAGGCTTGCCAGCATGAGAATTAAAGAGGTTTTTCCAAAGTTTGCTGAGCAGCTTTCTTTCTTGTAGCATGTGCCCTAGCAGCCCGGGACTCTCTCAGTGGTGCCCCTGATGCTCCTATCTCATGACTGTAGAACTGAATCAGAAATGAGCTCTGTGTCAGACCAGCTTCTTATGACAAGGCGTTTCTGATCCTTGTGATGAAGGTGAGGCCCCATCCACCCACCTCAGCAGAGCACTCAGCTTCCAAGTGCTGAATCTCTGTGTTTTATATTTCTATTCCTCAGCATTATCAGATTCAAACTCTAGCATCCTCCCTTGTCCACTTTATTCCAAGTAAAGAAATATCCAACTTGCCCCTGCTCAGCTGACATGAGCAGTACTGTAGGAGGGAACCTGCTGACAAGACAGGGCCTCTGCTCCCTTCTAAACAAACTTCAATCCTTTTTCTGGAATTGGACAGCTCTCCAAAGGACAAATTGCCTGGTCCATCAAGCAGAAGGAATGAACACAACTTTCAAATGAAACTTTCTGAATTTAAATCCTGGCAAGTTAAATATCTCTTCTTACCCACAGTGTGAAGTGGAGCAAATTAGTAATAAAAGGTGTAAGGATCTGTCTATGGGAGTATAATGAAAAGGAGTAATTACTACACTTACTGCCAGCCAGTTTTCCCAAAGGTAGAATTTTTATCCTCTTGACAACACAAATTTCGACTAGAACCTGGCTTTGTTTTTGGAAGTCCCTGGTCATACTGGATTTTTTTCTTTACATAGTCTCTATATAGAGACATCCATGTACATTCATATGGACAGACCTCCTAAAACATACATCCATTTGGTCAGAAATTCTTACATATATTTTTGTGTAGGGATTCCTTTATAAAGCAACCTCCTTACCCATAGATTCATGTGTACATCTCCCACATAAAACTGCAGTGTCCTCTCCCAGTCACACTGGGTAGACACCCCCTTCCTTAGGTTCAGGCCAGGTCTTCATCCCACCTAACCCTAGAATTCAAGAAGCAAGTCACTGAAAATCCAATACCACAAACCCCTTAAATGATTACCGAGTTATAAAAGCTATCACTGAGCCAAACTTTCTGCTGAGAACATGAAAAATGTATGTGCATAATCCCTAAAGAAATATTATATGGAAGGCAGAGGCTAAAATTTCCCCTTCTGCTGAACCCCAAGTCTGTAATTCACAGAGGATTTTGTAAAAATGCATTACACGTTTCAAAATTTTCATATCACAAGTTCTTATTCACATATAGAGAGACAGGAATAAATAGAAATAAGAATATTTTAAATTTATACACACCTTCTTCAAATCTTGCTTCATTTACATCTGAATTACTTGACTTTTAAGATCCTGTTTCCTCCTCTAGAAAATGGAAGTGTAAATAAGATGCTTCACTAACACTGTGGACAAAACATAAGGTCATGTACCTTCATGGTTCCTGCTACAAAGCAGGCCCATATTACCCACAGCACACTCTTTCTTGCCTTTCATAAATAAGGGACTAAAAACATCGAAATTATACTCTTTTCTCAAACATTGTTATTTATTGTATGGTCTCTTTTTAAAACTAAATCTCTCATAGTTAAAAGAAGATCAGAACTACTAATTATTTTTTCTTCTGAGACGAAATTAGTCTGGTCCAATTTCCAAGGCAACAAATGGAAACTGTACAGAAGAGGAATTTAATTATTAAATGAATGTCTTATTCTAGATAAGAGCTGGTGAAAGCTTATGAAAGAAGATGTATGGGGGAGAGAGCATAAACAGTACATAGAATCCAAGGAGTGGAACCAGTTTGAAAAATAAAAGGACCCCAAAGAAATGTTGTTGAGGCCAGGTCTGGCTCACACAGGAATCCAAATGTATTTCTCCGTCTCATACAGATGCTCCCCTCCCTCAGGACTTGCCTGCTACCACAGATGAGGAATAGGTTTCTGTGCTGCTGTCCCAGACTGAACCCATGCAACGGACCAAGCTGGAGCTGCAGGATGTAGCACTGAGGGCCTGAGTATTGTGCATCTCACAGCCATTCTCTTTCCATCTACAGATATTTTCTGACCCTGCTATACATTTTAGATTCCTTAGGTCTCCCAACCTGGAAAGGAAGATGGAAAGAGAATCTTTGGGGAGGAGCATATTCAAGTTCTGTCTTCTACAGCCCATGCTTCTAGATTCAGCTATCCTTGAACATAGCTCATTGGGCAGGTCAGGGCAGAGAGAGGGTGGAGAGTGAGAATAGAAAGACTGATCAGGATTCAATATCCAGGAAAAGTCAACGGGATTTCCGCCAACCCACTCAGGAAGTGTAAGACAACATTTTTTTTCAGTTTTATTTATTAATTTTATTTTATGTGTATGTGTGTATTGCTTCCATGTAGGTAAGTACACCCATGTCGTGCAATGCCTGCAGAGGTCAGAAGAGGCTGTCAAATACCCTGGGACTGGAGTTACAGACAGTTGTTCACTGCCATGAGGGTGCTGGGATTCAAACCCGGGTCAGTCTATTAAAAGTGAAACGCAAAGTTATGTTTAGTTTACTCAAAACAAAGGGAAAACTTTTAAAGGAATGTAGAGTTTATATAAATTCAAGTATATAAATATATTCACGTATTAGAGAATTATTTATATCAATAAAAATGCATCTTTCCTTTGACTGAGGAAATGCCTCATTTGCTGCTTGCAAACACCAAGAATTGAGTTTGGATTGCCAAAACTCATTTAAGAAGGTGACATAGCAACATGCCTCGAACCCTAGCACTGGAAAGTTGAAGACTAGAAGATCCCTGAGGATAACTGGCCAGTCAGTCTAGAACTAGTGAGCCACAAGTTTACTGAGAGATCTAGTCTCACAAAATAAAGGTGAAATGTGATGAAGGAAAGATTCCCAAAGTCAACCTCTTGCTTCCATATGCACACACGTGTATGCATACACCCACAGAAAAAAGTAACTATAACACAAAATACAACACACATACACACACACACACACACACACACACACACACACACTCCACAATTGTCTAATAGATATAGGAACACCTTCAGAGTCAAAGCAACATGTGAGCCTTGCAATGACTACAAGAGGTCTGGTGGGGGATGTGGGAGGCATAGCTGCATGAGGAGTCTACATTTTATTAAGAACTGTTGCATGAAATTTATAAAAGCTCAAAAAATTACTTTTTTTGAAAGGTTGGTCTCTGGGTATAGGCATATGCTGTCAATCTTGATGACCTAAGTTTCATCTCCATAATTCTGATAGCAGAGGGAGAGAAGGGATTATGACAAGTTGTTCCCTGAGCTCCACACATGTGCTGTGACATGCACTCATGGAGAGAGAGAGAGAGAGAGAGAGAGAGAGAGAGAGAGAGAGAGAGAGAGAGAGAGTTATGGATACTGCCTTGAACTGCATTCATGTGTGGAAATCCTAAACCCCAATGTATGGCATCTGAGGAGAGCCTTCGGAAAGTGATTAGGCTTTTATGAAGTCATGAGGGTGGTACTCTTGTGATGAGATTAGTGTCCCCATAGGAAGACATCAGAGAATTTGAAACCCCTTTGCCCTCTCTCACACATATTACCATAGAGTAAAAATCTGGTTATCCACAAAATAAGAAGGGAAGCTCACTGAGGAGTAAAATTAGACAGCATCTTGATCTGGACTTCTCCATCCAGGCTCTAAAACACTGAGAAACAGACTCTTGTTCTCTAAGCTACCGGGTTGTGATGGGTTCTTATGGTAGTCCAGACTGACCAAGGGAAGCATGCACTAGTGACCTAGGAGTCTCTCTCACATGGATCACTATGATGTGAGGATTTCTAGAGTAGAAGAAACATCGGCAGTTGAGCCTTGGAAGGAAGATCTATAAACATCACAAGCTTGGGTCACTCTAAGTAGAAAGATGTACTCAGTGCTAAAGTATCTAAATAGCAGTCTCCAAAGCCTTACCTTCCTTTCTTTCTAATGGAAAGTCTCACAATCACCAGCCATGACTGAATACACGGATGCACAGGGGGACAGTAACACTGGTCTCTGAACTGTACTCCAAGGCTTGCACAAGGAAAAAGGATGCTAGATCACTGGATCGCTGTTGAAGTGATTAGGATGAGTGTCTGTGGGAGCTGTGATGTCAGAATATGCTCGGTCAGAACCCAGCGAGGCCACCAACAATGTGGAGTCTGACCCAGAAAGACCTTTATACAATCACCAAGAACAGGAGTCCTACTCATTTGAGAATCAACAACTCAAAAGAAGAAAGCCTAACTGATCAAGCACAAAGAAAGGAATCCAAGAAACAAAGAACAAAAACTTGAAGACCCTGAATGAGATTCAGACAACATGACAAGGAAATTTAAGATTAAGAAAATAGGAAACGAAGAAAGAATTCTTGCTATTTTCACATGTCTAATGAAGCTGGTAGAATTGTGTATTACTAAATAAACTCTGTAAAAAAAAAGTGAATAATGATTTAGAAAAGTTTTTGTCAAATACTAGCCATGGGGCAAATTCCGAGAAGCTTTTATATGTCTATCAAGCAGATGTGTGTGAACCATGATGACAATTATTTAAAATGACACCTATGTGGAATGAGCTACAAAATGAAAGGACTGAGCATATGTGAAAAATCAAGGCAAAAAAAAAAAACAAGGTGCCTCTAAAAAGACAGGCAATTCCATGTCAAATGAGATTATTTAAAGCCAGTTTGAATATTCATGGGTATGTTAGCTATTTTACTGTTCCTGTGATAAAAATAACCTGAAAAAGCAAGTTAAGGAAGAAAGGGTTTATTTTGGCTTACAGTTCCAGAGCAGATGCAATCCATCATGGTGGGGTAGGCATGGCAGCAGGAGTGTGAGACCAGCCTGACAGAACGCAGAGTGGTGAGATCTCATTCTCACATAGGAAACCAAGAGACCAGAAAGAAGGGCCAGTCTATAAAACCTCAAAGCCTATCCGCAGTGACGAACTTCCTCCAGAAACGCTCCACCTCCTAAAGGTTCCAAAATCTTCCCAAACAGCGCTACCAGCTAGGGACCTGGTTTCATGTAAGCCAATGTGGGACATTTCTCATTCAGATCATAAAATTCCACAGCTATCCTCTTTAGGCTCATGATCATCTCATAAAGCAAAATGAATTTAGTACAACTTCAAAAATCTCCAGTCTTTAACAGTCTCAAACACTATTCAAAAGTCCAAAGTCTTTTCTGAGATTCAAGATAATCTCTTACTACAACCCCCTCCTACCTCCCCCCATAAAAATAAAATAATAAAAACTTCTAACACACAATGACACAGAATATATATTTCCATTTGAAAATGGAGGACTAGTGGCATAGCAAGGCAAGTTGAACCAAAGCAAGACCAAAACCCAACAGGGGCTTCAGTTCCAAAGGGCTTAGGTGGCTCTGGCCCTCTAGTCTTGGTGCTTGCACCATTCATTCTCTCTCTCTCTCTCTCTCTCTCTCTCTCTCTTTCTCTCTCCTTCCTGTAGTCAGCTCTTCTTGGCAGATAACCCATGACTCTGGCAATTCCAACATTTTGGGGTCTGTATCACCACCCAGGCTTCACCTTCCCTGCTTCACCCGTGCCTCTCAGGGCCTCACGGAGGAAGAATCAATAACTGCTGATATCTTTCAGGCCTCGAAAGTCACTGTCAAGTTCTGCTCAGTTTGAGATGAAGCCTCGTCCGCTTGAACTACACTTGCAGCAGCCTCTGTACACTGAAACTGCCAAATGTTTCCCTAGGTATTTGCTTTCTAGGAGCATACAGCCCCTTAGGCTTTCTCTTTTCACAAGCTGGAGGCATATCTGGGTGGGTTCTTCGCTTAAAGCATCTTTCCTATTGTTCAGGAGGCTTCTCTTTAATGGTGCTAAACTCTTTAATAATTACAGCCTCTTTCTCAGCACCTTATTTGTGTGTAATCTTAAGCTTCCTAGTATTCATTCCTAGTAAAGCTACAGGTTTCTTATTTCCTTTGCCTTACTTGTTGCTCTTTTCCATTGCAGATTTTCATAAGAATGACCAGCAATGACCATATTGCAGACTCGGTGTTATGCCTTTTGAAATTTCCTCCATGAAATAAATTAATCCATTACTTTTCATTTCAGTCTCATGCACATTCTCAGGGCATGGTCAGAATGCAGCCGTATTTTTTCTGAAAATATCACAAGAATGTCTTCTAGCCTAGTTGATAATAGAGTTCTTGTTTCTCTCTAAACCTCATGAGCTGAGCACCATTGTCCATGTTATTCTCCACACGTCTGTCTTCCAAGCTCCCTCCAGAACAGCCCATTAACTTCTGCCTGCAGCACTCCATACATTTCTGTCTCAAAATTCAAAACTCTTCCATATTCTTCCAAAAGCAAAGTCAAACAAAATATGATCAGTTTAATCACAGCAATAAGCAAGCTTCTTTTGTATTAATTTCCATATTACTTTTCTATTGTTGTGATAAAATACCTTGACAAAAAGCAAGTGAAAGAAGAAAGTGTTTATTTTGGCTATAGTTCCAGAGGGATATAGCCCATTATGGTGACATGGTAGCAGGAGTGTGAGGCTAGCTGGCAGGCAGGATGCAGAATGATCACATTTCATCTACACACAAGAAGAAGAAAAGAAGTGGTGTCAGGCTATAAAGCATCAGTGACCCATCCCAAATGATACACTTCCTCCAGAATACTTGACTTACTAAAGGTTCCATAACCTTTCCAAACAGCACCACCTGACTGGGGGCCAAGGAGTCACATTCATGAACCCATAGGGAACATTTCTTATTCAAACCACACAAAGGGTCATTACCTAAAGTAGTTAATTGTTGTGTTGTTCTGACCATGTTTTTGACAGTGAGCCGCTTAAGGGAAGAAAAGTTTATCTCAGTACAGTTTGAAAATTATTCCGTTATGGAGGGAAGGCATGACACAGACAGCTCCACAGTGGCTAAGACTCATCATTTCACATCTTGGTGAAACTAGAAGAAAGAGCAGCATGATGTGGGGTCAGGCTAAGAAACCTCAATGTTCACTCATAGTGAACCACATCCTATAGCTAGGCCTAACACAAAGCTTACCCTGTGCTGGGTAACGGGTGTTAGAACACATGAACTTATAGGAGATATTTGACATTCAAACTGCAATATTCCACCCCTGTCCCCCATATGATCATTATCATCTCATAGTACAAAATATATTCACTCTGATTTCAAGTCTCCATAGTCTTTAATAGCCCCAACACCGATCAAAGAGTCAAAGTCTTTCCTGAACCTCAAGAAAATAGTGATCCCATGCAAAATAAAAAGAAACAAAACTGGACTTTGTCGTGCACATCTTTAATCCCAGGACTCGGGGCGCAGAGGCAGGTGGATCTCTGTGATACTGAACCCAGTCTAGTATACATAGCTAGATCCAGGTCACCTGGGATTACTCAGAGATCCTGTCTCAAAAAAAACAAAGAAAGAGAGAGGGGAGAATGGAGGGAGAGAGGGAGGGAGGGAGAAAGAAAGAAGAAAGAAAGAAAGAAAGAAAGAAAGAAAGAAAGAAAGAAAGAAAGAAAGAAAGAAAGAAAGAGGAAGGAAGGAAGGAAGGAAGGAAGGAAGCAAGGAAGGAAGGAAGGAAGGAAGGAAGGAAGGAAGGAAGGAAGGAAGGAAGGTTACATGCTTTTTAGAAACAATGGCATTTTCCTTTCAAATTGAGGAGCAAATGCATAGAAAAAAAAAGGTCATATCAAAGAGAATTAAAGCTCTGCAGGTCAAGCACTTGCATCTCCATGTCCAATACCTTGGGCTTCTGATGTACTCATCTGGGCTCTGACAGCCTTGGGCAGCCCTGTCCCTTCACCCCTGAAGGCTGAGCAAACATGGCTCCTCTCTTGTACCAGTTCCCTATACCTGCAACTTTCCTTGGCAGATATACCATTGTCCTGGCATCTCCAACATCCTGTGGTCTCCAGTGCAGTGTAGCTTTACCCAATGACCTCTCACAGCCTCTGCTCAGGGACCCCAACCTTGACATATATTACCTGTCCTCAGAGCCTCTCTGAAACCTTGGTGCAAAAGTTCTTGGACCTCTCATACTTATATTTTGCTTGCCTACAAAACCACCCCATATGGACAATGCTGCCAAGCTTCACTGCTAATTTGAGAAATAGCCTAAACACTTTAGGCCACAGGTAGCATGTGCCCTATACGCTTTGGTGACAACATTTCTGAAAATGCATTATTAGGCAGTTGTTTATAAACAAGGGACAATTTTGTGGTGGCTTGTAGGTAATGCACTGCCGGTAGGGGTTATGGGGGTTCTGGAAAAGAGAAGAACATTATTTCATTAAGGAATAATTATTCCACCTATCCCTTTGGCATGGCCTAATGTGAGCCCCCACCTCCTAGGTCAGATGATTGATTTTCCAAACTGAATTAACTTGGAAGGGAAGAGACAATAGTTTGTGTCCACCTAGAGGGAGATTGCATTCTTTACTATAAAAATCTCGTTAATAAAAGAAATTAGAAAGAGACTCAGAAGGAAGCAGAAGGACAATTTTATTATTTGGAGCAGTCAACCTGCAAACCTCAGCAACTGTCAAGAGAAACGACAAGAAGAAAGGGAAGAGAGAAAGCCTTTCCCTTTGAGTGAGGAGCCAAGAAAGCAGCAGGCTCAGCACTGGAGATCAGCAAGCAGAAGGTGGGCAGGAGGGGAGATATTTTAGCAGGTATTCTGAATCAGGAAGCTCAGTATGTCTAAGAAAAAACGTATGCCCAGGCTTTGGCTAGTACTCAAAGGAAGACAGGATAAAAAAGGAGAATAAGAAAGTTATGCTTTTCTTAGTAACTCAAAAAAACAGGCAGGCTCTGTGGTGCCGCATACAAGTGACTACACAGGGGTGGAGTTTCTAAGCAGGAAAAGCACATTGTCTTCTGAAGAAGATATTATTCCTTCCCTCTCCTTAGCATGTCTTCAGGTAAATCTACTTTCCTCTCGTGTGGACTCCTGGCCAGGTGATTGGCAGGTCCTGCTGGATTAACTCTTCAAGGGAGAAAACATTGGCATACAATGTTCTAGCCTTTGGAGCTGAGGAGACTGTCATGTCTCTACCCAGGACCAAAGGTATTTTATTCTTTTGGCCAGAAGGCCTTAGGAGTGGCAAAGCTGGTGTTTGCAATTCCACTGTTACCAGGGAAATGAGAAGTGGTGTCAAAGCTGATCCTGAGGAAAGAATCAGTCCTCAGTGGCCTCTAAAGTTATTGTAATAAGATGACAGGGCATTATTAATGATTCCAATCATTACTCCTTTCAAATTGATCTCCTGTCCACAACTTCTTTAATTATTACTTTTACTAAGTAAGATTCTCAATTAAGTGCAAAAGGGAATGGTTTGTGCTTGTACTAGTCAATGTCACATTGGCAGAAGTGATTTATTAAGAAAATTTCCAATGAAAATCATTCTGATCTATGTCATATATCACCCAGTGCTAGGCAATGAAGCTCTGTAGTTTAAAACAATTGCCAGCTATAGGCAATACCTTGGTACCCACCATGAATAAATGGGGTGTACCAGTGCTGGTGAAATATGGTGGGGGATATTCATAAGCATCTCTAGAGGGTTTGGTATGTGGCAACTATTTTCTCCATCCTGTATCACAGGGTTGCTAAAACAAGAAGTGGGGGCTAGGAGTGGGAAAAAGGCCTGGTTCAGTAGAGACGGGCACTGAGTAGCATTTCAGTTGGGGCATCTGCTTTGTTTTCCCTGGCTGCTGTAGTGTTACTAACCACTAAAGTTATTCCTGAATAAAGAATCAGCCTGACTCTGCATAGAGGCCAACAGCAGACCTGAACTCTGAGAATCACCCATTCCTTCTGATGTCTCAGGGAACTGTGCTCTGGAGCCAGAACTCACCCATAATTTTATTCAGTCTCTTCAGCATGTACTGGCGAACTAAAAGCTTGGTTCCACCCTTATTTTATCAGAAACTCTTGCCCTTTGATGCCAAGGCCTAAATACCCCATGCAAACAATGTAAATCATACTTCTCAATTCTCACTGCTTCCAATAAGGATACGAATGGGCTGCTTTCAGTGCTTTGATATGCTAATTCAAGCACACACTCATTCACTATCTTGGGTGGAGGGCAAAGTGGGGTCCAGAGAGATCAAAATCAGGTACTCATGTACTCATGTCACAAGAGCACAGGGATCAGTGAGCTTGTTTACATTATAAACAGTAGCTTTTGTGCAAAATAAGTAAAAGTCACTAGCTCAGATTATGTTCATATTGTAAGTTAGTCCTATAGGCCACTATGTTAGGGATTCAACTCCAGGTATCAGCAGGGAGGGGAGTATAGAGAAACTATTAACACCAGACAGACAACAACTCTAAGGAGACTTCAGGTCCGAGTGGAAGAGTGGGGGTCACTTGTTACACATCTAAGAGGAAGAGAGAGGCTTCATGCCTTGTGGTTGATGAGAAGTCCCTGGTATTGCTTGTAGTCAAGCTCTTTCTGATTCCACGGTGGCTGATAAGAAGACAGGTCTTGTGTTACAGATAAGGAATATGTAGACCTAAAGACATAGGGCAGGTGGGGAAGAAGTTAGAGTTAGTTATGGTACACTCATTTTACCAAAGAACCCTGATGTCTTGAAATCTGATAGCCTGAAAGCCTGATAGCCTTGAGAAAGTGAAAATTAGAGTGCCTGCTATTCTGGAATTCCTGCACCTGGGGAGTTCTCTGAGAGTGTTAGATTGATTCATAGATAGCCACCCCCAACCTCAGTTGGCTTGTCATTTCATTTCCAGCATCTGGGAAGACAAAAGGAAAGAGAGGCTGCTGCAGGTGAGCAAGGCCTGATTAATCTCTAGCCCCAAGCTTAACAAAGCTTCCAAATAACTCCACGGTATGAACATTTTTACTTTCATTTTATCAGTCATATAAAAACATGATGTGTGGCGTATGAGCTCCTTGCTGCCATTTTCCTAAGGCCTCATACTTTCACCTTGTCCTGGTGAACACAAGACTCAGAAAGTGGTCTCAACTTCTTTTTTCCATATATATCGTAAGTAGTAACATGCAATTTCTTTTCCCTTGTTTCTTGTCAGGGAATATAATCTTAAGCTCTTTTCTATATATTTCCTTTCTCACAGTAAGATGTTCCTGTCTATATTCATGAATGGTGGACTGAGATTCTTCATGTTGTCCATTCCACCAGCCACCAGTACTGACTGCTGGGTTAATTTCAACCATCAAACGTCAGCTGCTTGAAACACAATGAAGTTGGAACTCAGCCACACTAGACTGTCTTGCTTGCACTGTGTGTCCATGTTATCTGGTGGTGTTGTGGCTCATTTATTTTAAGGATCAGTGTGAACCTGCTACTGCATTGTCGAAGATGCTATTTGCTTCTTTCAGTGAAATTCCATTTATGAATTTTCAGCAGGACCCTGGAGGATGGGGTCTCTCAGCAGACCTATGTGCAGAGGTCATGGTCTCTATTTAGGATTGTAAGGGAACACAATGGTGCCAGGTAAGGTCATGCATGAAGAAATAAGTCTGAGCGAGAAAACAAAAAAACACATAAGAATGAAAGATGAAGATTTGGGTATTGAGCTGTTTCCCCACACGTCCCCTGCAGACATCTTCTGGTATGGCCCAGAGGTACATGAAGGGAGGGAAGGGAGGGCACCTCTAGCCACCTCCACTTTGTACCCACAGTCTCACTCTGGAGACTGACTAAGGTCACTGTGACTTGATAGCCAGATCCCATGTAGCTTCATGACACAATAAAAATAAAAAAAAACTAGAGAAAGTATCAAAATGTGAGGACTTTATGATCTTTAGCACTGCCAAGAGTATTTTACATCATTTTGTGGGGGTTTTATCTTGTCTTGGTGTTCTTTGAAAAGAACAGTTGAATTGTGGAAGGAACACTGCCACGCTAAAGCCATAGCCCCCTTTGTGGTGTTTAATGACAGGCATAACTTTTCCTCCACTGGATGCCAAAAAAGTCCATTTCCAATAAAAGCAAAACTTGTTTCTTTTAGCAGCACCAATTTTACCAGACAGGAGCCAATGGTACAAGTCAAAGTGAGGCACTGCACTGTGAGTTCCACCTCAAAGGTGCTTGTGCTGAGGGCTTAGCAGTGCCGTTCCTATTGTAGACAAATTTGCACTTGGGTACTTTAGTTTTTGTTTCTTCAGTCAGAAATGAAAAAACAAGAAGTGTGCACAGTGTGAGAAAATGAACGTACCATATCCCAAGGTGTGATGTCACACAGCGGAAAATCCTCCATGAGACTTCCTCACCTGTGGGTCACTTACTTAACTTGCTAACATATCAGACACCTGCCAGTGGGTTTTGTGCATTGTCTACTATTTTTTTCTTTCATTTGTATTTTTAGTACACTATTTTAGAAGTAGGACTGGAGAGAGATTGAAGAGCGAATTTCCATATACCTTCTAACCCCCACCCCAGGTTCTCCTACTAGTTTCTTGCTTTATTTTGCAACATATGCCATGGATTGTATTATAATATTGATATGCTATTATTAACAGACTAAATCCATAGTTTATGTTAAGGTCCTCTCTTTGTGCTGTATGATGATTTTAATGAAAGGATGAGAGTGTTCTACCATTATAGACTCATACGGAACTGTTTCATTGATACAAAGTTCCCCATATTCTGTCCATTCTTTCTTGTCTCTCCATTTCCAGAAACCTTACATTTTAGGATTAATGAAATTTCTTTATTCATCTAATAATATACATTTAGAGTTCCCCCAAGCCTCTCCATGACAGGACCCTTTGTTTCTTTTCTATCACTGAGTAATATTCCACTGTGTGGCTATACCACAGCTTGTTTATTTACATACTTTGCTCTAAATTTTGACAATTCTGAATAAAATATGCTATAAATATTCACAAACCAATTTTAGTGTGGGCATACGTTTTCAGTTCTTTTTGGTAAACAGCAAAGAATGTGATTACCAATTTTATAATATGATCAATTTTTTAAGGAACTATTAAACTTCCTTCTGGAATGACTGTACTATTTCCCATCCCACTACCTCTGAGGGCATCTCTGTTGTTTCATGTGTTCATCCGCATATGCGGTGAGCATGTTGAATTTCAGACATTCTGTTAGGTGTGTAGTGCTATCTCAGTGTAGTTCCTTAATGGTATGTGACCTGTGTGTGGTATATGTATGTACAAGTTCTTGTGTTTGTACATATGTGTGCCCATACAGAAACTTTTCATGTGTTTATCATCAGTATGTCTTCTTTGTGAAGACTCTAGATTCTTTTCTTCCTTTTAAATTGTTTTTCTTCTGCATTTCTGCTTTGTTTTAGTTTGTGCTTTGCATTTTCTCAGTATTGGAGGAGAAACTCACTACCTTGTGCATGCTAGGCAAGCTCTCTACCATGAAGCTTTATTCTCAGGCCCTGTTTATTTTCTTTTTTTTAAAAAAAAAAAATTATTGAGCTTTTGTAATCTCATACAACAATTCTCAATCAAATTTAGACTCTGTCTCCCATCCTTGCCTCCCCATCTCCCTGACCAGACCTCATGCATTCCACCATACATGTCAAGCCCCATCCAATTAAGCATCCACACCCAGATGTCCCTCGGTGCAAAACTGTCCACTGGCAGCTAGTCAGCCCATCAGGAGATACTATGTAAGGCCTACTCTCCCTCAGCCAGCAGCAATCAGTCTCTAATAGTTCTCAGTCTAGTGCTGACTACCACCCATTTTTCTCCTTCCCTCTGGGCTCTTGTCTGATTGAGTTGGCATGGGTCCTGTGCTCGATGCCACCATTGCCACAAGTTCACATGTGCAAGCTTCCAGCGGCCTGAAAGCCTCTGCTTCCCTGTGTTTGTGAACCAGTCCCGGCTCTTAATTTTTAAAATATTTTTTGATGTAAAGTCTCTCTGAATGGTACAGATTGGCCTTAGACTCACTGTATATCCAAGACCTGAATATGTGGTCTGTCAGCCTTAGCCTCTTCAGAGCTAGAACTAAAGGCTACACCACCAGGCTCAATTTCTCCTTGTTGTGTTTGAAGTAAGCTTTATATATTTTGAACAACAGTTCTGTAAAAGATAGGTGTGCTGAAAATGTTTTCTCTGTGTCTTATTTTCTTTGTTCTTTTTTCACTTAAAAGTGTTTTATGAATTCTCTAATAATTTCATATAATGCATTCTTATCATATTCACCCCCTCCCCAAATTTCTGAGATCCATACCCCTTCCCTACCCATCCAACTTTATGTCCAATTTGTATTGCCATTGCCCTTGAGCATGGGGCCATCCACTGGAGCATGGTGAACCTATCAGGGGCCATACTCTTAAAAAAACTGACTTTCTCTCTCCTACTAATTATGAATTGCCAATAGCTACTCGGCTTTCGGTAGGACTTTGTGACCACCTCCCCTCTCCATACTGGGATTTCGTCTAGCTTGAGTTTGCACAGGTCATGTGATTGCTGTCACAACTGCTGTGAGTTCATACATGCAACTGACCTGTTGTATCCAGAAAACATGGTTTCACTGTAGTCATTCACTGCCTTAGCTCTTACAATGTTTCTGCCCCCTCTTCTAAGATGATCCCTAATCCTTGAGAGGAGAGTTTGTAATATAGATGTCACATTTGTAATATAGATGTCACATTTAGCACATGTCTCTGTGCTAATCTCTACGCACTGCAAAAAGAAGCTTCTCTGATGAGGATTGAGAGACAAACTCATGAATATAGTGATGTTTGTTTGTTAATTTACACAGGTTTCATACTATCAAAACTGGCATAGAGCTCACTATGTAACCAATTCTGACCTCAAACTCAAAACAATCCGCCTACCTCAGCATGCCTAGTGTTGGGATTATAGGCAAGAGTCAGCACTTCCAAAGGCTTTATTTCTTAGTGTCTATCACAGAGCAGAATTGTTTGAGGCCCCAGTTATCAATATTTCCTGCAGCTATCATGTGTTTTGGTGCTGTATTTTAGAAGGCATTAACATACGCAAAGTCCTCTAGATTTTCTTCTATGCCATCTTTGGGAGGTTTTACAGTTTTGTATTTTGCATACCAGCATAGAGCCATTCTACACATGAGGATGTCTGACTGTAGATGTCTGATTGAAAGCACTACATTCTTCCATTAAATTATCTTTGCCCCTTTACTTCATACTTCAGAATAATTTCATATAAAAACAAGTCAAAATTATCTTATGATCACTTTACAAAACTTGGAAGATAAAACTTACTTGGAAAATAAGACAAATCATTTGGCTTTAAGAGAAAAAGCTGCAATCAACCAGTAAACAGTGTGACCAGGTGTGAGCCAGTTTCTTAGCCTGTTTCTGCCCTGCCTTGACTCAGTATTTCCCTGAGGGAGGCTAGTGGGAGGCAAAATTTCCTGGTTAAGCTAAGTTTGAGAAATAACACATAATTGCTCCTTCCTCAGAGATTCAAAATATGCATTTGCCTGCAGCAAAGAACCCTGCCGAGCGTGGGAAGCAGTGTCTCCCTTGTACCATGGGCCAATCTTTGATGCTGCCTCCAACGTAACTCACTGTCTACAGAGCACAGTCAGTGCTCTGGACCAGTGCTGACTTGGCCCTACTCTCAGGCCACACTTTGTTTCTCTCTGAAGTGAACAGAGCAGCAAATTCTTTGTTCTCCCTCTGCTCTGACATTGTGAGGCACTTGTTACATCTCACCTGACATCACCAGTTCTCTACCCCAAGGTTTCTGGACAGAAATCATTGCTTTTATATTGGAGAAAAATAAAAATAGTCTTCTTCTATGAAGAGTTCATGGCAATAGAAGCACAGTCTTGTCTGCATGCTGGCCAAACCTTCACTGAGAGGAGGGGACAATTCATACATAACTCACAAGCTGCTGCTCCAAATAACTGCCCTGGGACCACCACAGGTAAACATTGGCTTCAAAGTGACTAATGTGGTTGTTGTGATCGGAGGAGCTGTCCAGGACCACATGACTTATCCAGGGGTGGGCAAGATCAGGATCTCCTGTAGAGGGGGCTGACTGCAACTGGGAAGCTGTGAGTCACTGTTCCTGAAAAGATGCTTTGAAGACTCCAGGACCATTCCCATCAGCCTGCACTTAGTTGGCCTTAACTGGAGCAAATTATTTCTGCTCTCCTTGCCTCGGAAATTGATCCATGCTGAGGGTACCAGACAAAGAGCCAGGTAAAATAAAAGGAAGTCCTTCACTGCTCTGAACACAGAAAGTAAATGCTTCAGCTTCCTTTTGTGGTGAAATATTGACATTCAGTGCTGACTGCAAAGTCCGTTTTTAAACATCTCTTTCCAGTTCAGAGGTGTATGTAAGTTCTACTCTGTGCAGGGACCATCAGACACAATGTTTCCTGGGAACTCTAAGACGGGGGAATATAAGCCTGAAATCCTCACTAGCAGTGCTCCTGGGACCTGCACACCTGGGATATAGTCATTACCCCAAGCTGGATGGTAATATCCCTATCATGGAATGGGCTGACAAGTGCTGAGGAAAACTGAATCCACTGAACATCTTCTATGTTTGGCACTAACAGAAAACAAAGTATGCAGAAAAGTAATCTTCATTTATGCACAAATTTCAAATCTATAATTAATACTTTCCTTTCTAACAATTTTCATTCAGTTGCCACGGCCTATTCAACATGAATATATGTATAAAGTTCAAATGTTTAGCTCTCCATCCACAAACTTCCATGTAAGCAGATGTTCACCATGATTATTGACTGATTGCATCCCTACTTAGAGTGGGTCAATGGGCTCTGAACACCTGTTATTATGTCATGCATGTCCCCACCTGACTAGTTGGAAGAAGAGCTAAGCTATGAGATGCTAGAGTAGCCAACATAAATATGTCAGATCCAAATTGATAACCAAGGCTGTAGTCACTGATGATGGCAAGACTCCACTCTGCTCCCTTTTCTCAGAAAGAAAGGTATAGCAGTTGAGGATCAGGCAGAGTAGCATAGACTGGAGCGGGGGTGCTCTAGAATGGGGATCCAAACAAATGGCTTCTCTGGTGTTGTGGTTTCAGAAGGAATGCTAGGAATGAAAAAGAAGTCAGTAGAGAACTTGACTGCAAATCTGTCCTCAGTGAATTTCTTCTATGTCTCCATAAGGAGATATCAGCAGAGGCATGTACAACAATCTCAGATAACAAAACCAAAGAACAATGTCACCTAGCCGAGTTGCACAAATATATTTGTTGACTTTGGGGCTTGAGGCATGTGATGGCTATATCCCTGCAAAGACTGTAATCCACCGAGTTCAGCTTGTCTGTGGAATCTGAAAGGTAAACTTTTCCCAACTACCCATGCTTGGCCTGAGGAATCACACCTCAGCTTTTTGATTGAGTGACAAATCTCCAGGCACAGACAGAAGAGCATATAATTGTATGGTCTGTTTCCCCATGAAAAACTGGGAGGAAATTTTTAGAATATTGGTAATTATTATGGTTCGAACCTGCAATAGGCTCATGTCTTTTGCATTTGATTCTGAGCTTGTAATGTTGTTTTGAAGTCAGAGGAGCCTTTAGGATGTGGGACTTGGCTGGCAGAGCAGGTCATCAGAGGTCCAATCCCATTCCCAGCCAGTGCTCTCTACTTCCTGGTCCTCCACAATATAAGCCACAGCTGGCACACACTCCTGGATGGAGCTGCTTCGCCATGCCCACTATGAAGGATTGAAATCCATCTGAAACTGTGAACCAAAATAACTCTTCCCTCTCTTAAATTTTTTCTGTCAGGTGTTCTGTCAAAACAGACGATGCTAAAGTAGCTAAAAGAGTAATCTAAAGAGGGGATGGACCAACAGAGGAAAGAGAAGGAAAGAAATGGAAACTGATAATACCAGAAAGGGAAGCAAAATCAGATGCAAACTGGGCTCTAAACTGGCTGGTAAAATGTGGGTCCTGGTTTGAGAGATCTTATCTGTGCAGCCAGGGGAGCTCAGTGAAGGCAATTTAGCATCATCAATGACCAATGATCATGACAAGGTGTTTCAGTCCTAGAAGTGAGGCAGGCCAAAGATCTCTACTACAGGAACCTGAGAATCTTAAAAACATAGAAAGCACAAAGGACAGAAAGTGGGAAGGAGAGTCAGGCTGAGGTAGGACTAGGGCAATTTGTCAAAGTACATGAAAGATGCTCACTCTGCATTCCCAGCCATATGACAAAGAGAACAGTGTCAAGGGGCTTTTGATAAACTTCCAACAAAGAAGTCACGGTAACTTTCAAAGGAGCTGCTTTAAAGTACTATTTACTATGTTCTTTTAATTTTACTATTTTTATTTTCTTATAAATCTGTTACTGAATTTTGTTGTTTTTCTTTTTATTGATTTTTTAAAATTTCATATAATATATTTTGATCATTTTAGAGCCTCTTCCCTATCTGAATCCCTCTTACTGCCCTCTACTCAATTTCACATGCTATATTATATATAATATATACACCTATAGAGTCTTATTTGTGTTCCCAAATAGCCTTTGATGTGGGTCTATTTGCTGGAACTTGGTTAACCTACCAAGAGTCATAATCTTAAAAGAGACTGATTCTCCCCTTCACAGTAGTCATCAGTTTCCAATAGTTCTTCAGGTACAGTTTGGTTTCTTACCCACTTCCCCACATCTGTCCTGGAATATTGTGAGTTCATTTGAGTAACTGAACAGCTCTGTAGAAAACTCTGTTTCCTTGTGGTCATTCACCACCTCTGGCTTTTACACTCTTTCTGCCCCCTCTTCAACAATGATTCCTGTGCGTTGGACAACAGAAGTTTGATATAGGTATCTTATTCAGGGCTAAGCACTCTGCAACCTCTTGTTCTTTACACGTTGACCAGTTGTGGGTTTCTATGTTAATTACTATTTGCTGCATTAGGAAGTGTTTCTGGTGAGAGCTGAGAGATGTATTGGTCTAAGAATAAAACACTAAATCAGTAAGAGTAGCTTTAATACTATATTTTTCTGGCAGAATGCTAGTTTTAGACTCTTCCCTATGGCCTGTGGCCTGTGTAGCCTTATGCTCCTAGGCCTGTTTTTAATATCAGGTGTGAACTCCATTTTATAACATTAATCCTAAATCCAATTAGAAAGTGATTGGTTACTCCCATAATATTCATGCCACTATTTGTACCAGAGGTCATATTTTGCCAGGCCAGTTGTTGTATAAGCATTCAGGATTAATAGCCAGGTAAGGTTAATGATTAATTTGTACTTCTGGAAGCATGCATTGAACCTTCTAGCATTATGAAAGTTAGCCAATAGAAATGAAGCTTTGAAGTCAGTACAATTTTATTTCTCCTTGTTTTTTCTATGATTCATGTATGTAGTGTCTTCAGCAATAGAGTCTTACCATCAAGTTCTAGTCATTAACTCAGAGTAGGGCAATGGCTAGTATTCTTTGAGGGTCTATTAGGCTCCAGTCAACAGCTCCAAAGAAAGAGTGCTTTGGGGCATCAGGGTTTAACTTTGTTAGTCTGTGGTGTCCATGGGCAATGTCCTCCTGTTATAAAGTAACTCCCTAAAGGTGTTGTCTCTAGTCACACTAAGCTCTACCTCTGAAATGTGGCACCACTTTTCACAGCACAGCATGGGAACCAAGATTTCAGCACAGGGACCTTGGCAAGTCAAACTACAGAGAATCCTATAGGAAAGAGTCTATAATCCTGGGAAGCATCAGCCGTTGACTTTCCCTGGAACTAAACATTCTCTCAAACCAAACCATGGCCTAAATATTCCAGGAGGTCATTACATAAAAGGGTTTAGAATTTATAGTAATTATAATGATAATCATGTTCAGTTTTTATTTGTCACTTTCTCTATATAGAATTGACACAGAATATGTGCTTTGCAGGAGTTAACTCTTTTAATGCTGGTGTTCACCTCATTTTGTTTAGATGTGTAAGTGAAATTATCTTTTTATACTAAATGTTATATTTTATAGGAATGGAAGTTGAGGCACAGAGAGGCAAATTAGTTCACAACAGTAGCTGGCAGAATGGTCTCAGGGCTCTGGACTTATCTCATGCACTGGGTGCTGTGTGCTATGATTGTGTCTTCACACACTATGGCTCCCATTTCTTTCCCTCAAGCAATTCAACCCCCAACTCCTACTGGCTCTTCATGGCTTCACTAGCCATTGCTTCCATTCCTGTGCTTATTTCTTTATCACCACTTAGGTCCCATGGCTAGTCTGGACCTGCACATTCTAGATGTGTTCTGTCAACCCAGGACTCCTTTGCCGAAGCCCAGTATGAACCCAGATGTCCCTGCTCACCCCCACCTACCCATTGTCCAGCCCCCTGTGGCTATGCCAAATCTGCCCATCCAGATGGCCAAGGCTTGAAAGAGACAGGTAATATTCTCTCAAGAAGCAAGATTCTCATAACTGGTGCCCGGCACTGTGGCATACAGTTCACACATGTGATCCAATTTGATCTTCACCACAAAAAGGATAGAATCTTGGTTTTTGTTTGGTATCCTTTCATTTTTATTTGCGGTGGCTGTTTTGTTGTTTCTCTGTGGAGTTCAGGTGCCTGGGAAAAGACGAATCATAATCCTGAATTCCTAATATACTCACTGTCTCATTGTGGGCAGCTTAGTTAGCATGGTGGTTTAGACATGATAACAATGTTGCCTAAAAAGCCATATGTATAAGCTTGATTTCCAGGTTAGAGGTATGAAAAGGGCCCATGACCTTGAGGAAGCAGCATCTATGGAAAGACTATAGATGTTCTATCCCTACCACCAGCATGGATTGAGGTGCTGGCTGCCCTCCTCTCTCTCTTTCTGCTCTGGTTTGGAAGCTGAGCATTTTGCTTCAGCCGGCACATCCCACCTTTGGCATGTGCGTCCTCTGGTGATATTCATGTAGAATATCAGTTGATTTTAGACATGCAAGTCTGTGAGCTAAATGAGCCTTTTCACTTTAAACAGTTATTAGCAAGTGACTCAGATACTTTATTGTAGTAATACAAACCTGACTAATACAATAACTTGCTGGAATGTTATATGGAGTCCCTGGCATTCCCCAGCTACCACAAATCAAACCCAGGACATGACACCTTAACAGCATCCCATACTTACTATACAATATGATGATGGCACCCACTTTCCTCCCTTTTCACCCCCCTAAGTGACAGATTCTGAGTGCCAAGTCCATCATCCCCTTTACTTTTCCCATTTTCACATATGTTGATATCATTGTATATATTTCAAAGTTACCAGTAAATGTGCATATTTGTATATGTACATATAAATATACATATGCACATACACGTACATTGAATGCTGCTAGTCTGAAAACCCAAAACCAAAATGTTCCCACATCTAAAACTTTCAGACCCTGAACATGACACCAGTAAAAACTTTCACACCTTTAAAACTTCTTTTCATACACAAAATTGCTAAAAATATTTGAACAAATTATCTTCAAACTGCTGCATAAGGTGTATATGCAAAGATATATCTCCAAGGCATATAATTATACATATGCAAATATTATAAAATCTGAAAAAAATTCAGGAAGTCAAAACACTCCTGGTCTCAAATATTTCAGATAAGGGATAATTAATCTGAATATATACATATATATGTATATGTATATATGTGTATCCATATATGCATGGGCATATACATACAAATGAGTATACTTATAGACCTATACAGATGAGCACAAAGAATGTATGTTATTTAAAATACTGTGTGATACCACATCATGTATAGTCTTTAGGTAATTCCACTTACTATGGAGTTGGGATGATTCCTAAATAGTTTTGCCTACTGGTAGCACGTAGCTGTTTGGACTGCAGATGGCTATCCTACCATAGGAATGTACCACAACTAATAAACCCATCCTCCAGGTGATATGCACCTGTAGTTGCTAGGTTTTGCTCTTGTAAACAAGGATGCTGTGGAGTTTCTTGTTCTGTTCTTTTGTACAAGTGTACCCATTTCTTTCAAGAATATCTGAATAAGTACAACTGCAAAGATTTCAGGACTTGGAGATGTTTTGCATTGAGAAATAAAGTTTGCCTGTTTCCTAGAGATGTCGCAACAAGATTCTTCCACCAGAAGTGTGTCTGTGCTCTCTGGAAAGGAAATTTGCAAACTCTGTCTGGACCTACCACAGAACTCTGGTGGGACCTTGCTCATATGAACCTACAGCAATAGTGTCAGCATGCGTAAGACCCATGCAAACTCAAGCAGACAAAAACCCAGCACAGAATTGTAGAAATGGGTAGCAGACCCCAACCTTACCAGGAGAACTATTGGCAGCTGATAACTCCTGGGTGAGGAAGAGCTGATCTCCTTAAAGGGAAAGACTAGGTAGGCTAACTAGACCTCAGTGGAGAACTTGCACTGAGGGAAATTTGGGACACTAATTTGACATGATGGGCCCTTAACACAGATGACAGAATGCATGAAATCCAGTGGGGGGACTGTAGTAGGGTGCTGATGAAGAAGGGGGTATAAAGATAATTAAGATATTCTGAATGAAATACACAAAAATTCAATAACTTTTTAAAAGTAACCCAAATCTTTCATGTTCTTATTTCTCATTTCTGTATTCACTAATGATGCTGAAGGCTGCCTCATGGATTTATTGGACATGCATTTGGGTTTTTAAAACATCTTTTCAGGTCTCTTTCCATCTTTCCATTGACCATTCATGCCAGTAATGAGCTTGTCACCATAGAAATTGCTTCTGTATCTCCTCCTTCAGGAAGCAGTCAGGAGCACAACTGTTTCTGAGTCCCTAACTGATTCCTCTCACTACTGGTACATGTGATGAGCTTCACTGTTGGAGGGTTTAAGGCAAGTCATCTTCACACTGAAGAAAACTGAAGGCAGGTGAAGAAAAGGGTGAAATTGAAGGCTGGTCCAGGAAATGCCCTGGAAGACTATTTTACACATCTCATCAGGTTCCAGTGATTGCCTTGAAGTTTGTGGTGGGTGAATCACTCTAAAACTTCAAGTTTTGTACACTTTGAGATTTCATTCAGCAGACAAGCAGCTTGTACTCAGAGAATAAAAGCATCAGGAAATAATGAAGGACTTATGAGAATCCATCCTCTACAATGAGCAGGGCAGGTGGGAGCAAGCCAGGATGATGGCTCTCCAGAGGCAGGAGCAAGTGGGTCTGGGGGACCTGGAAAAGAAACTGGCCTGGACTGGAACATAAAGTCCATGAAGGACATAGTGGATTACACAAATTAATGGGGAAAGGATGAGATTGCCTCCAGGTGGGAATTAGAGGGACCCTGGACAACCATCTGTCAAACAGAAGAATAACTTTCTAAAATAAAGGACCCAGGACTGACTGACAGACAAGGGTTTCATGGGTGCACATTGTTTTCCAGGAGTTGTGAGCTATGTATTCCAGTGAGGACCAGTGGTTATGTACATACATCATATACATTCATGCATATATATATATGTGTGTGTGTGTATATATATATATGTATGCATATATGCATATATAACACACAAATACAGAGGGCCAGTGGCTCTATACATACATCATATGCATTCATTCATATAAACACACATATACATATATACATACATATAACATGCACATACATACGTGTAGAAATTCCCAAGATGCATGTTTTGAGCGCTAATTGAGACATAGTATTTGTATATGCCTGTGAGGTTCAGTATGGTATAGTTTCTGCCTCAGTCAAGACTGACTCAAAAACTGATGAGTGCTTCACATGGGAAGGCTCTTTGTGAGAAAGTATGGGAAGAAAAAATAATTTGTGTTAATGATTTTTTTCACACTTAGTTTATTCCAAGTAGCTGACATTGTTCAGCAAACAGAGTTCAATAACATGTGGCATCTGGTCTCGAGTTGCCTAAAACTATAAATATAAACTCTGTAAGCAGCATTACTTTCTGTACTAAACACATTTCACAGAACATCTTTTGTGTATGTGCGTGTGGGGGAGTGTTTTCATTTTCTTACAGGCATATACCATAGACTGAGCATAGTCACCCACCAGTCTGTTCCCCCACACACACACCCTCCCTTTTCTTGATCTTCTGACTGTTAATCCCCTTTGATTCCCTGGACAATTTCATTTCTACCTTCATTTATAGTATGTATATATATATATATACATACAGTATATATAGTTTAGTATAGATATATATGTACACATATATATCATATATAACATATATACATGTTTTTAGTGACTATATAAAATCTAGGAACTAGAACTTAGAGAAAAGATAGAGGATGTGCCTTCCATGATGCTGGCTTAAGTGCTGGCTTACACCACTCAAGAAAATAGTCTTCATTTTCATCCATTTTTCCTGAAGACAACATAACTACATTCTTCTTTATGTCTGAAAAACATTCCATTGTGCAAAATGCCACGTGTTTCCTAACCATTCCCCTGTTGAGCACTGTGTGTGCTTCCATAGCTTCATTATTGAGAATAGTTGTGCAGTAAACATTGATGGGCAAGGATCTCAGTGACATATTGACCTGAAGTGCCCTTTTTTTAAATAAATAATTTATTGAGAATTTCATGCATGCATATAAGGTGTTTTGATCAAATCCGTGCCCATTCCCTCCCACACAACTCCTCCCATGTCTCCTATTCACTTTTTATCTGATAACTTCATGTACTCTTTCTTCTTTGATTTATTTATGTTTTTTTAACTTTAATAACCACATGATTAGAAGAACCATTTCATTTCAACATTAACATATTCAATAACAATTTCCAGAGCAAAGATGCATATCTTTCAAAATTGGCTGTAATTTTTAGGTTCACAGTTGAATTAATACAGTTATACAATGTTGAACTCAGTGTAAACCCTATAAGACATAAAGTTGAATGAGGTTTTAATCTTTAAAAAAGATCTCCATTGCATTGTAAAATATACTGTCTTATACAGAAAAACTCATGTTAATGCTACTAACATTTAGATGTTTGCATATGTTTCTCTAATTTCTATATAACTGATTATTGCTAGTCACCATCAGTTATTTTCTGAGATCCACCTGAGCATGGATATAAAACCATAGGGTAGATTTCAATGGTAATGTGTTTCACCTATATTAACATGGAGCAAATTTTTATGCTTCTCCAAATATATCTCATTTTTAAAAATTTGTTGATTTTTTGTGTGTATTTCATATGGCACATCCCAAACACTCTTATTCATCCATATGCCCACATCACAAATGGCACCCTCCCATGGTCTCCTCCACCACTGGCACCCATATACTCTGTAATCCCTATTACTGTCCACTGTGTTGTCAGCGCCCCCAGCCGTTCTCCAGTGCTTGTCCATCCACTGAATCTAGTCAGTCTATCTAGAGATCCTTGTTTTAGGAAGATCAGCACTTCCTCATCAAGCAGCAATCCGTTGCCAATATTCCTTTAGATAAGATTGGGGTCTGTTGTTCATTTTTCCAGTTCTATGCTGGGTTACTGTCTGGGAGTCTCTTGGTCCACCCTGGCCAACTCAAAGAAAGGTATCTCTTGTCTGGCATTGTTTCTTGTTACGTAGCTTTTAGCTATACACATGGACTCTTAAAGAATTATATTTATCCCTTTAATCTTTGGTTATACTTTCCCTTTGGGTGTGTAAGATCATACAGCTGGCCCAGATAAACCAATTTATTTTTACTCTTAAGGTCTTTTGAGGATCTGTTCCTCAGGGGTCACATGGGCTTGGGAGAAGACCCCGGCTCCTTTCTTTTATCAGTTCCATCTATGTGAAGATAAGTCAAAGGTCCTGCTTGACCATGGCTGGCTTCACTTGGAAGCATAGAGGAAATATAGCCTCTGTGTTGACTCTCCTCTTTGTAGACTGGACACTGGTTCAAGTCTATTTGGTGGGGTCTCCATGGCCTCCTTGACCAAGAGGACAGCTGACACACCACAGTTACAGGACATTTTGAGAGATGCTCATAGTCCCCTGGAGCTTTGTCGACCAAGGAGAGAAACAAGCAAAATCTGTCCTTTATGTCCCATGACCAATTTAGTATAGGCCTCAAAGTATGGCTGTTAGACATCCAAGAATATTATCTCCATGAGTCTGACACAATTTGTCAGTAGGTTGTTTGCTTAATATGGTTCCTTCTGTGGTTTCTACTGTGGTTTCCCCATTTAAAGTGCCCCCATTTTTCCCATTTCTCCCTTAATAATACCCTACTCCTATGGTCCCACCTTTCTTAAGCTCCTTCTTTCCTTTTATTCCCAAGGTTCCTTCTATAACCCTGCCCCCCCCATTAAAATTACCCCATGTTTATCCATATCTCCATTATTAATGCCCATTTCCTACTGTTCTTTTCTTTCAGATTCTTTCTTTTCCTTTATTTCCCTGGGCCCTCTTCATTATCCTGGTTCCTGTAGTTCTTTCTGGATACATACTTACTTATAAGGATTTGGTGCTAGGATCCACATATGAGGGAGAACATGCATCATTTTTTTGTTTGTTTTTGTTTTTTCTCAGTCTGTGTTACTTCACGTGATATAACAATTTCTAGTTCCATCTATTTACCTGAAAATTTCATGATTTCATCTTTCTCTACTTCTGAGTAAAATTCCATCGTATAAATGAAGCACATTTTCATTGTCCACTTGTAAGTTAAGGGACACTTAGATTGCTTCAAGCTCTTAGCTACTGTGAAAAGAGCAGCAACAAACATGGATGTACAAGTGTCTCTGCAATAGGAGGAGTTCTTTGGGTATATGCCAAGGAGTGGTATAACTGGGTCAAATGGTAGATTCATTTGTAATTTTTTAAGAGTTCTCCACACTGCTTTCCATAGGAGTTGAACAAGTTTGCAATCCCACAAGCAGTGGATGAGCATTCCCCTTTCCCCACATCCTCTCCAACATTTGGAATCATTTGTTCTCTTGATCTTAGTCAGTCTGACTGGGATAAGATGAAATCTTAAAGTGCTTTAAATTTGTGTTTCCCTAATTACTAATAATGTTGAACACCTTGTAAATTGCTTCTTAGCCATCTTTATTTCTTCTTTTGAGAACTCTGTTCAGATCCTCAGTCCATCTTTTAATTGGATTACTTCCTTTCTTGATTCATTGTTTTTTTTTTTTAGTTCATTATGTATTCTGAATGTTAAACCTCTGTCAGATGTGTTGATGGTGAAGATTCTCTTCCATTCTGTGGGTTTTCTCTTCATTTCCTTGTTTGCTTCTTTTTATGTACAGAAGCTTTTAAGTTTAATGAGGCTCCATTTTTTGATTCTTGCTCTCGTTTCCTGAGCAATTGATGTCCAGTTTAGAAAATCCTTTCCTACACCTATATCCTGTAGGTTATTGCCATTGTTTCCTTCTAACCATTTCAGAGTTTGAGGCTTCACATTGAGGTCTTTGATCCATTTGGAGTTGACTTTTGTGCAAGGTGAAAAATAGGGGCTTAGTGTCATTCTTCTACAGGCAGAGATCCAGTTTTGCCAGCACCATTTGCTGAACATGCTGTCTTTCCTCTATTGTGTGTTCTTGGCCTCTTTGTCAAATATCAGGTATGGCTGAAACTGCATGGACTCATATTTGGGTCTTCAATTTTGTCCCATTGATCTATGGGTCTATTTTGTTGCTAGTACCATGTTGTGTTCATGACTAAAGCTCTGTAATACAGTTTAAAGTCTGGTATAGTAATGCCCCAAGCATTACTCTTAGTGCTCAGGGTTGCTGTGGCTGTCTGAGGTCTTTTGTGCTTCCATATGAATCTTAGGATGGTTTGTTCTAACTCTGTGAAGAATATCATGGGGATTTTGTTTGGTATTGCACTGAATCTATAAATGGCTTTTGGTAGGATGGTCATTTCACAATAGTAATTCTTCCAATCCACGTGTATGAGAGGTCCTTCCATATTCTGTTGTCTTCCTCAATCTCTTTCTTTAAAGATTTAAAATTTTCATTGTAGAGGTCTTTAATGTCCCTGGTTGGGTTATTCCAAGATATGTTTGGGGTTTTTTTTTGCAGCTATTGTGAAAGGGAATGTTTCCATATACTCTTTCTCTGATTGATTGTTATTGATATATAGAAAGGATACAGACTTTTGTAGATTAAGTTGGCAACCTGCCAGTTTACTGAAAGTGTTGATCATTTCTGGGAGTTTTCTGATAGAATTTTTGTCATCACTTAGGTATAATATCATATCATCTGCAAAGGGGATAATTTGATCTCTTCTTTTTGAACTATTACTGTTGGTTGGGGTGTGGGACTTGCTGCTGGGCGGGTCTCTGGCTCTCCGCGGCGGGGAGTGCAAGCTCTGTGCCAAGGCAGGCTGCCGGGTGAGCTCTGCGGGCTGCAGGTGGGCTACGCCAATCTGCAGGGGGCTCAGGCTAGCTGCGAGGCGCTCCCCCTTGGTTCGTGGGTCGTTGGCCACCGAACCACGAGGGCGGGGGAGGTGCAGGAATGGCGAACGCAGAAGCTACACGAGGGAGGGTTGAACGAAGGATAGCTTCTTCCGGGAAGACTGCTCACAGGCTGGTCCCAGGTGCAATGAAACACAGGATACAGCTCAGTCAGACTCAGTGATACAGCTCCGTTATACTCAGTGATACAGCTCTGGTTTATTAGGGTGAAACTAGAAGATTTATAGTGTGGGGGCAGTAGCAAAAGCCTCAGCTGATAGGTGCTCTGTAGGATACTATACATGTGGCGGTGGGCTTCTATCAATCAGGCTGTCAGACAATGCCTGATTATCATATAGAAAAAACCTGGTAGTTTTTATGCCAGAGGTCATGTTTCAGGTAAGGCATCTGTGGCGGCCCCTCCAAAGTGAGCCAGGAAGAAAGCAGGAGGCGCCCTGCTGAAAAGGGGAGACTTTCCATCAAACGCTGAGCCGGCTCACGGCTATCTGGACATGGAGAGACTGCGACCCTAACAGCAGGGTTCTCCAACATCTCCCCCTGTTTGATTTAAAATGGAGAAGTGCCATCACAAGCCCTAAGAGCCAACTCATCTATCTCAGGAGAATCCAAAGTCTGATAATTTACCATGACCTGTTTTGTAGGGATTTTAGCAATGGCAGTAAATTGTCAACAAAGAAATCTTATAAAACAGTGAGCAAGCATCAAAATAACACACAACATGACCAGGGGGCCAACAAAGGGTAGGAGCCATGAAAACAAAGGATCGCTAAACCAACCTAATTGTTCGGTGGATTGAAATCTTGAAAATAGATCATTACGAAGTTTTTTGAGAGTGTTAACATTGGTTTCAACAACATTTGATTCATTTACAAAAAAACATCATTCCTCTCCCAATACCACACACGTCCCCCCATGTTCAGCAG
>NW_008352325.1:1742060-1743298 GCF_000622305.1 Nannospalax galili | reverse complement strand
AAAAGAAGTTAAACATTGAGGTAGGTGGTGAAGGGAAGAAAGTTAGACTTGTTCCAGGACATAGTTGATTTTATCTGGTCCTCTGTTTGTCTTTCCTGTAGAATAATATTATGAGTTAGCACAGACTTAGCTGCAGGTACAAGCTGTCGAGAGACATGAAAGTCAGCTGTAGGGTACCTAGAGAATGCACCTGAGTAGAACTTTTCTATTACTCCAGTACACCAGCGATCATCCCACGGATCTGATTTTTTCCTTGAAATATTTCTCTGACATAAAATCTCTAGAGCATGGTATTAGGGAGAGTGGGGGTTGGCTGAAGTGCTGCTGTTAAGCTGGGTAAAGACAGCCATGAGGATGACAGAGAAAGAAGCTCTGGGGGGGCATCTGCGGCGAGCAGTCTCCACTAGGTCATGGATCTCTTTCCACGTGATCCGGTGTGGCTTTGGGTGTCATTTCCACCTCTTTCTTTTCTTTGTCTCTGACAGGGTCATGCAAGCCATCTTTTTTGTGGGCGGGGAGGTGTCAGACATTTCTGGCTGGAACCCAGATAGGCTTTGGTTGATCCTTTGAGAAAACATAAGCAAATCCTCTCCCTGTGGTCAGCAATGGATCTGGTCCTTTCCAGAGTCCATCAAAGGGGTCCCTCCATCTAACCATGATGGGTGGTACTGGGTGTGTCTGGGCCCAGTGTCAGGTGATGGGGGGAGCATCAGTCCCTCGATATACATTAAGTACATTAAGGGTAAACAAGGCTAATGTTAATTGAATATTGGGAGAATATGTTGTTTGAGCCTGTCTTTTTAGTTGGTCTTTTAAGGTTTTATGTGACCTTTCCACAATGGCTTGCCCTTGTGGGTTGTATGGGATGCCAGTGTGACGGGTGATTTTCCAGGCTTCACAAAAAATTTTAAACGGGGAGCTGGTAAATGCTGGGCCATTATCTGTCTTTAGTTGTGCAGGGAGGCCCATGATGGCAAAGGATGAAAACATATGATTTATTAGCTTTTTTGAACCTTCACCAATCTGGGCAGTAGCCCAGAGGAAGTGAGAGTAAGTGTCTATAGTTACAAGTACATATTTCTGTCTGCCGAATTGGGGGACATGAGTTACATCAATTTGCCAGAGGGCATTAGATTTTAGTCCTCTAGGATTGGTGCCCATCTGTTGCATAGCAGGGGTATGTATCATTGACGCATAAGAAGAGCAGGTTCTAACAATGCGTTTAAGTTGTTTGAGGG
>NW_008352325.1:1740555-1741513 GCF_000622305.1 Nannospalax galili | reverse complement strand
CGAGGTGGGAGCCAGCGAAACACTGGAATAACTGACATCCATTTATCTTTGGGATAGTGATTATCAATTTGTCCTGGGAAGCCTATTAAGCTAATTGCAAAAGAGGAATGATGTTTTAGGAGCCATTGTACATCTGATAATCGGAAGGGGATAATAAGGGTATCAGGCTCTTTGCCTACAATTTGTAGAGCCCTTTCTCTTCCTTGGTGGATCATAGATGCAAGAGTGTCTACTTCTGTAAGAAAGCGAGGAGCCCCCCCTGCTGGCGTGTGAAGCCATTCTAGTACTCCATGTGGCTGATGAATTGCTCCTACCATGGTGGGAGAGGAATTAAATATTAAGAGTTGAACCAGTAGCTTGGGGTCATATCTGGCTAGTGATGCCTTTTGGAAGTGGTTATTTATTATTTGGAGAGCCTTTTTTGCATCTGGGTTTAGATACTGTCTGGAGGCTGGGTTTTCGTCTCCCTTTAAAAGATCAAAGAGTGGCTGTAATTGACTTGTGGGGATGGAAAGCCAGGACCTTAGCCAATTAATATTGCCTAGAAAACTCTGAAGTGAATTAAGGGTGACATCCAGGACAGGTTTAAGGGGCCTAACAGCAGTGGGCGTTATTTCAGTCCCCAGGAAGGTAATGGGGGGGGACTGATTGTATTTTATTTGTTGCTATTACAAAACCTTTTGTCTCTAGGGTGTTTATCATAGCATCTTTTAGGTCTTCTAGAGAGGAATCCTCATCTTGCCAGACCAAGAGGTCATCCATGTAATGATAAACATGTAGGCCCCTTTTTAAAAGGGGTGCCAGTGCATTTGCAATGGCCTCCTGGCATATTGTAGGGCTATTTGCCATACCCTGTGGCAGAGCTCGCCATTCATATAGATCAGCTGGCCCAGAATTGTTAATTTTTGGAACTGAGAAGGCAAAATATTGGCAATCATTATTGTGTAAACAGATGGGG
>NW_008352325.1:1739558-1740056 GCF_000622305.1 Nannospalax galili | reverse complement strand
GGAAATCTTTAGGGTCTTTTTGAACCCTCCCCTTTATTATTTCCTGGTGCTTGTAAGTTTTCCTCGATCTTAGGTGGGTTTCCTAAGCATTGTTGGATGGCTGCTATTATGGGGAGAAAGGAAAGGGGAAAATTGTGTCTTTCCTGGGTTTCCTTTTTATGAACCAGATATGCAATGTTAGTCCAGACCTCTGGATCAGAAATGTCTGCTGACAGGATCCAGGGTGCAAATTGAGATACTTCATTCCAAAATTTTGAGCTTTCTTTTTGGGAAATCTTAAGTCCTCTTGATTTAAGCAGGGCTCTAAGGGAGCGAATTTGGAGGTTTTTTTTTTGGCGTGATGCTGAATTACCCATTATAAAAAGGAAAGTAGTGTTGTCTAGCATTTATTGTTCCTGGAGCAGTCTGCCACCAGGGGATTGAAATGCTCTGACGAACACAAACCTAGCCGCAGATTTAAGGTTTACAGGAGAAAAATGGTTTTTAAAATCTTTGTTT
>NW_008352325.1:1731770-1739358 GCF_000622305.1 Nannospalax galili | reverse complement strand
CAGGGGCTAGTTAATTTAAATTCTCACCTAACTGGTTTTAGCTTTGGTTTGAGTACCCCAGGGGCAAGATAACAAAACAGATTAGGGAAGTTTATTTTAGAAGTTGACTTTAAGGCTTATGTGAAGATCCCTTAGAACTTTGGGGATTTTTTTCTAGTGGTGTTAAGATAGGAAAGGAAAGTGGGGTGAATTGCTGATTTCTAAGGGAACATTTCTGGGGTCAAAATCTCAAGATATTCCACTTTAGTCCACAGCATAAGCCTGCCCGCAGGTTTAAGGAACTGGCAACTGTCCTTGTGACTTTTAACTGGTTGCTGCATTACCAGATTTTTGTATTAGAAAGATGTATATATATGAGGTCTTTGTCTACACCCGTGCAGGCTGTCGGGGTCCGTTAAGAGGACTCAAGAGCCTTCAGCTTACGTCAAGGAGTAGCCTTGACCAGAAAGCTTCAGTTGCTTCTTTGTCTTTAACGGTCCCACGTGAAGACTTAGACCGAAAATAAAAGGAGGAAAAGAGAAGAGACTGCCAGGCCCCAAGAGTGGGGTGGCTTGGAGGCAAAGCTGCCTTTTAATCTCCTGATGGGAGATGAAAGAAAGATTTCCAATCCTGCAAAGATGGGGATGGCTTAAAGGCAAAGCTGCCTTTTAATCTCCTGATGGGAGATGAAGGAAAAAGATTTTTGATGCTCTCCTGTTGGGAGATATGCTCACGATGTCCCCCTGATTGGGCAGACACTCCACTCCTGACAGGAGAAAGGGATTGCTGATGCCCTTCTGATGGAAGGGATACTCATGAATTCTGCGCATTCCAGGAGCTGCACGTTCGGGTGCCAGCTGATGGTTGGGGTGTGGGTCTCGCTGCTGGGCAGGTCTCTGGCTCTCCGCAGCAGGGAGTGCAGGCTCTGTGCCAAGGCAGGCTGCCGGGTGAGCTCTGCGGGCTGCAGGAGGGCTGCACCAATCTGCAGGGGGCTCAGGCTAGCTGCAGGGCACTCCCCCTCGGTTCATGGGTCGTTGGCCACCAAACCACGAGGGCAGGGGAGGTGCAGGAATGGCGAATGCAGAAGCTACGCGAGTGAGTGTTGACGGAAGGATAGCTTCTTCTGGGAAGACTGCTCACAGGCTGGTCCCAGGCACAGTGAAACACAGGATACAGCTCAGTCAGACTCAGTGATACAGCTCTGGTTTATTAGGGTAAAGCTAGAAGATTTATAGTGTGGAGGCAGTAGCAAAAGCCTCAGCTGATAGGTGCTCTGTAGTATGTTTTATTTACATATGGAGGTGGGCTTCTATCAATCAGGCTGTCACACAATGCCTGATTCTCATATAGAAAAAACCCGGTAGTTTTTATTCCAGAGGTCATGTTTCAGGTGAGGCATCTGTGGTGGCCCCTTCAAAGTGAGCCAGGAAGAAAGCAGGAGGCGCCCTGCTGTAAAGGGGAGTCTTTCCATCAAACACCAAGCCAGCTCGCGGCTATCCGGACATGGAGAGACTGTGACCCTAACAGCAGGGTTCCCCAACATATTACTCCTTTAATTTCCTTCTCTTGTATTGCTCTTGCAAGAGTTTCAAACACTCTGTTAAAGAGAAGTGGAAATAGTGGACAGCCTTGCCTGGTTCCTGATTTTCATGGGAATGCTTCCAGTTTTTCTCCATTTAGAATGATGTTGGCTGTGGGTTTGTTGTATATGGCTTTAATTATGTTACAGTATGTTCCTTTCAGTCCAATTCCCTCTATGACTTTGAATATAAATGCATGTTGAATTTTCTCAAAGGCCTTCTCTGCATCTATTGAGATGACCATGTGGTTTTTGTCTTTGAGTCCATTTATATGATTTATGACATTTACTGACTTACGTATCTTGAACCATCCCTCCATCTCTGGAATAAAGTCAGCTTGATCATGGTAGATGAACTATTTCATGTGTGTCTGCATGTGGTTTGCAAGTATTTTGTTGAGAAGTTTTGCATCTCTGTTCATTAAGGATATGGGTCTATAGTTTTCTTTTTTGGTTGTATCTTTACCTGTCTTTGGTATTAGAGTGATGCTGGCTTCATAGAAGGAATGTGGAAGTTTTCCCTCCATTTGTATCTTTTCGAATAAATTAAGTAGCATTGGATGTAGATCTTCTTTAAATGTCTAATAAAATTCTCCTGTAAATCTTTCTAGTCCTGGGCTTTTTTAGCCAGGAAATTTTGTATTACTATTTCAATTTCCTTATGTGTTATTGGTCTGTTTAAGCTGTTGATCTCTTGGTTTAGTTCTGGTGGTTCCCATGCTTTTAGATACCTGTCCATTTCTTTTAGGTTTTCAAATTTAGTTGAATATAGGTTTTTAAAGTATTCCCTTATAATGTCCTGGATCTTTCTGCTGTCTGCTGTAATGTTTCCCCTTTCATCTCTGATTTTGCTGATTTGGAGGTCATCTTTCTTTCTTTTGGTTAACTGGTCTAGCAGTCTGTCAATCTTGTTTATCTTTTCAAAGAACAATCTCTTGGGTTCATTGATTTTTTTTTTGTATTATTTTCTTTGTTCTCTTTCATTAATTTCTGCTTTGATTTTTGTTATTTCTTCTTGGCTGCTGGGTTTTGGTTTCATTTGCTGTTGCTTTTCAAGTGTATTGAGTTGCAATGTTGTCATTTATTTCTGTTCTTTCTGATTTTTTAGTGTAGGCACTTAGAACCTTAACCTTTCCTCTAAAGACTGCTTTCAACATGCCTCAGAGGTTTTGTTGTGTTGTATTGCGCTTTTCATTTAGTTCCAAGAATACTTTTATTTCTTTCTTAATTTCTCCTATGACACATTCATCATTCATGAGTGTCTTTTTTAATCTCCATGTGTTCATGTAGTTACTAGAATTTCTTCTGGTGATGTTTTTAAGCTTTACTGCATTATGTTCTGATAGAATGCATGGAATTATGTCAATCTTTTTGTATTTGGTGAGGTTTGTTTTGTGCCCCAGTGTATGGTCAGTTTTGGAGAAAGTTCCATGGGGCTCCGAATAGAAAGTATATTCTTTGGTACTTGGGTGGAATATTTGGTGGATGTCTGTTAGGCCTATTTGATGTATGGTATTGTTTAATTCAGCTGTCTCTCTGTTAATTCTCTGTCCTGTTGACCTATCTAATGGAGACAATGGGGTATTGAAGTCCCCAGTATTAATGAGTTGGGGTTAATATGGTTCTTAAAGTTCTATAGTACTGATTTTATGAAGTCAGGTACACCACAGTTTGGTAAATATATGTTCATGATTTGAATATCTTCTTGGTGAATTTTTCCTTTGATCAGAATGAAGCGGTCTTCTTTATCTCTTCCGATTAGTTTTAGTTTAAAGTCTATTTTGTCAGATATTAGAATTGCAATGCCTGCTTTTTTCTTAGTAGCATTTGCTTGGTGTATTTTTTTTCCATCCTTTCACCTTAAGGTACTGCCTGTCTTTGAAAATGAGATGAGTTTCTTGCAGACAACAAAAAGATGGGTTTTGTTTCTTTTTTCTTAATATTTACGTGTATGAGTGTATTGCCTGCCTGTATGTGAGTGCACCCATGTCGAGCAATACCTCAGAGGTCAGAACAGGTGTCAGATTCCCCTGGAACTGGAGTTAAGGATGGTTCATAGCCACCTTGTGGGTGCTGGAAATCAGACCCGGGTCCTCTGCAAGAGCACTCAGTGCTCTTAACCTCTGAGCCATCTCTCCATCCCTGGTTTTGTTTCTTAATCCATTCAACTAGTCTGTGTCTTTTGACTGGGGAATTCAGTCCATTGATATTTAAAGTTATTAATGAAAGATGTGTATTAATTCCTGTCATTTTTATTTCTGTTCACATTCTTGGTGTAGCTGTGCGTTTTCATAGTTATATCTTCATTTAGTTTTCTTCCATAACCCCTTGGGTATAGTCGTTCTTTTCTTCAGTTTTATGTATTGCTCCAAGAACTCTCTGAATGGCTGGTTTTGTGGACATGGTTCTTTCAGCCTATTTATATCATGGAAAATTTTTCTTTCCCATTCTACTATAATAGACATTTTGGCTGGGTAAAGTAATCTGGGTTGGCATTTGTGGTCATTTAGAACTTGGAATACTTCGGTCTAGGCTCTTCTGGCATTCATAGTTTGCACTAAAAAGTCAACTATAATTCTGATGGGTTTTTCTTTATGTGACTTGTTTTTCTTTTGCAATTTTCATTATTCTTTGTTCTGTACATTTAGTGCTTTTACTATGATGTTCCGTGGAGTTTCTTTTCGGGTCCTGTCTATCTGGTGTTCTATATGTTTCTTGTATTTGTATGGGCACCACTTTCTTTAGTTTTGGAAAATTTTCTTCTGCAGTCCTGTTGACGATCTGGTCTATGCCATTATCCTGAGATTCTTCTCCTTCCTGCATGCCTATGATTCATAAGTTTGGTCTTTTTATGGTATCACACAGTTCCTGCATACCCCATTCTCTTCTTAAACTTTTCATAATCTTTGCTTGAGAGGTCTAATTCATCCACTTTATCTTCCAGTCTTGATATTCTGTTTTCTATTTCATTCATCCTGTTGGTGAGGCTTTCTCCTGTCATTTCTAATTGGCTTACTGAGTGTTTCACTTCCTTCTTCATTTCAGCCTGAGTGTTCTTCAATAATTCTCTTTTCTGAATTCATTCAACAGTTTATCCCTACCTTCTTTCAGCTCTTTGATTTCTTAGTTTGTGTGTTCTTTAAATTCACTAAATTATTTTATCATGTTTATAACTGTTCTTTTGAATTCCATGCCTTGTGTTATCTCTAGGGGGTTCACATTGTACTCCTCTAGGAGACAGATTGAACTTTCTCTGTGATTTTGACATGTGGATTTCTTTTGTAGATTCTGGTTCTTGTGTGAGACACACACCTTCCTTTGTTGAGTTTAGGTCTGCTTCTTTTTGTAAACTTTATGTGCTTCTGTGGTTTAGTTGTTGCGCATGAAAATCTGGTTGGTCTAGGCTTCAGGTTCTCTCTTGTGATTTTATATTGGGGTGGCCAAATTGCTTTCGTCTTGCTGCTCAGGAATTCCCACAGGGGCCCAAGTCAGATGAGGATCAGATGCTCTCAGGCTTGCTCCTAAGGTCTGGATCGCACCAGAATGATGCTGGCCTCAGAAATTTGAGGGCTGGCCTGGCCTGGGAGCAGGACCCAGGAAAGAAGCTGGCCCCCAGGGATGCAAAGGGAGGTCAGGATGAGAAGAGGCCCGAGGGCTCCTGGGGACTATAGGGAGGAATTTGGTTGGTCTGGATGCAAAGGATCAGGAAGCAGTGGAGATTTGGGGCCAAGAGGTCAATTCAGTGGTCTGGGGAACCAAGACAGGAAATGTGCCAGTACCCCAGCTAGAAGGAGATATGTGGTGAGATATCTGGGAGGGTGAATGAGGCTGGGGGAGTCAAGGCACAGTGGGCACAGCCAAACTTACCCAGGCAAGCTGCTGGATCCAGGAAGCTGTGGGGCTGGGCTGCCCAGAGATACAAAGGCAATTTATTTATGTTTTTATGCGGCGTTTGGCTACTATAACATTCCCCTTCTAGGGAGATACCCCTAAAATCTTTTAAGGATTAGATAAAAGCTCCCAAATATTTTTGACATTTTTGGCCTTTGGAACACAGTATGTTGCTAAGAGGCCCAAGGACAATGTGAGTTTTAGCCAAGAAACTGGCTATTTTCTTTGGGCTTTTTTACCCTAACTGTCCATCCAGTTCCTACCTCCTATTCTTATCACACCATCCTCTGCAGAGGTAACCCATATTGCCAACAGGTAATTGGGTCGCAGACTGCTCTGGCATCTTCGATGCTGAACAGGGATGCAGGGTAAGAACTGGAGTACCCCTTCAGTGGGTCTATCTAAAAGACTCCCAAGTTGCATAACTCTTATCTCTAGGGGACAAAGAAAGTCCCTGAATTGTGAATAGGAGATGTGAAGGAGAAGTAGAGGTAAGAGTAATGATCATTGCAAGTTCTTGATAGGGAGCTAGAAAAAAGTCAGAACAGGCCAATTTTCAAATATTCATATGAAAGTCCATTGGAATTTCTTGACAAGGGCTTCCAAAAGCATCCCTTTATTGGGTTCCTCCTCATTTTTCTTTTGTCTTCCAAGGCTGGACTCTAGAGTGATGGATCTGGGATTTGATTTCAGGTATTTTGATAGCTGTTGTAGTGGTTCAAAACAGTGTCAGTTCCCTCCCAAACTCTTCTAGATGGGGGAGAAAACAAATTTATCCATCATTTTAGAACAATAGCTGGTTGTCTCCCTTAGCTACAAGTGGGCACTCTAGTATTGGAGACCAAGATTTGAAGTCTTACATCTAAGCAGCACTCTCTGGTTGGGAACAAAATAATCAATGAGAAAGAATCGATTAAATAACTTTTTATATAGTCTTAAGCCTAATGTCTGGGAAGTGTAATCACTTGAACTCTTTAAGAAATATACTGATGACTTCACTCTTTGGTTATACTTTCATTTTGGGTGTTTAAGACCATACAGTTGTCCCAAATAAATCAATTTATTTTTACACTTAAAGTCATTTGAGGATCTGTTCCTCTGGGGTTACATGGGCTTGGGAGGAGCTCCTAGCATCTTTTTTTTCACCAGTTCCATTTTTGTGATGATAACTCAAAGGTCCTGCTTGACCATATCTGACTTCACTTGGAAGTATGAATGAGATGTTTCCTCTGAGTTGACCCTCCTCTTTGTAGACTGGATACTGGTTCAAGTCCATCTCATGGGGTCTCCATGTTCTCCCTGAACTGGAGGACAGGCAACTCACCACATTTACAGGACATTTTGAGAGGTGTTCCATAGTTCCCTGGAACTTAGTAGACCTTGGAGGGCAAAGGACAAAAATTGTCCTTTAAATCTGTGCTGGATAGCTTTAGTGTCAACTTGACACATCTGGGTTGAGGGAGCCTCAGTTGGGGAATTGCCTTTATTGGACTGGCCTGTGGCCATGTCTGATAAACATCCAATAAGGTTAGTTCCACCACTCTGGTACTTTTAATTATCATGTGCTGATAAGGCTTGGGTAAAAAAAAAAATATTCTCAGATAAACCTTGACTAGATTTATATTTTATTCCTTAAAGAAGCCAGTAAGCAGCATTCCTCCATGGCCTATGCTCCAACTCCTGCCTCCAGATTCCTGCCCTGAGTTCCTACCTTGGGTTCCCATATGAACTGTGACCCAGAATTTATAAGCTAAATAAACCCTTTCCTCCCCAAGTTGGTATTGGTCAGAGTGTTTCGTCACGCAATGGAGAGACAAACAAGGGCAGAAAGTGGTGCCAGAGAGTGGGATATTGCTGAGACAGACCTGACTTTTGTGTTTTGGGGAGGACTGTGGAAGTGTTTGGAACTTTGAGCTAGAAAAGCTATTGCATGCTCAGAGTTAGTTGGTGTGGAGCTTGGAAAAGCTATGTTGAAAGAGTTGTAGATGATGGAGGTCTGGCTTGTGAAGCTTCAAAGGGAAGCGGACACTATCAGGACTGTTCCTGTGATATTTTTAATTGAGACTCTGTGGGTTCTGGTTGGCTGGGGCTGAAGAATCAGCTGTGATTAAGAAGAGACCAGAACCTGAAGTAAAACCT
>NW_008352325.1:1729105-1730290 GCF_000622305.1 Nannospalax galili | reverse complement strand
TTTGTCTCATCCTTTACACCTACACAGACCTTCATCACTTGCTTAGGCTTTTTCATTTTTTTCTGTCTATTTTGGAAAATATCTCCATTCCCATATCCATTTAACATCTTTTACATTCTCATTTTCTTTTTTTTAAATAATAATGAGACATAATAACATTAACAAATAAATTTTCTGTCTGTTGTGCAACTTCTTTTCCTGGGGATGCTAAGCAATGCTTATCCATTTTAAGGCTCTAGTGTCAAGCCAATGTTTTGATTAAAGTTTTTCTGGGGGACTAATGAATTTATTGAGCTTCCTTACCAGGATAACTGAGGGGTTGCTGAGGTGTATGTATGAACCAAGGGTATGCACACTGGAAAGCTTTACCCAGCATGGGTCATGTCTTCTCTTCCTAGCCTCCCCCAGATTGTATACTTTAGCCCTCCCCAGATCCAGGAGGCCATGTGTGATTAGGACCAAATTACATACAGTGGCTGGATAATTGACAGCTGATGCTGGTTAGCTGGGGCTGAAAAATCAGCTGTAAGTAACAAGATACAGCATCACTGTGGTGAAACCTTCTGGGAGGTATTTCCTCAGGGTCAGCACAGAGATGGGACCCGCACCTCTATTTCAAGCTAAAAGCAGGACTTGGTAATGTGTCAGAGTCTCCTGCATGGTTCTGGTGTTAAAAGCATGAAGTGGTCACAGAAAGCAGCTGAGGCTTGGCATGCAGAGGCCAGGAAAGGACGTAGGTGAAAGTGCAGCTTCAGTTGCAGCAAAGACCCCAGGCCTGAAGGGGTCATGGAGAGAATCTGAGGCTTTGCACCCTAAGAGGCAAGAAGAGGCCATTGGTGAAGGTGTAGCCTCAGTTTCAGTGGAGACCCCAGCTTTTTAGAGATGCTGGGACCGTGGGATGACCACCAATGACAGCAGTAGGTGTGGAATGGAGCTGGCTTGGATCTGCTAGACAAGTTGTGTGTGCTGTGGACAGGAGAGTCAGAGAAATGGAGCTGCCAGAACTTTTTGGAGTCCAGAAGATCATGAGTGAATCCCTGATGTCCAGCCTTGAGCTACGTTGCTGGACTTTGGTTTTGCTTAGGTGTGCACGATTCTTTCCTTTGAAATAGGACAGTGTTTGTTTTGGATTTTACAGAAAACCACCCACAGTTAAGAGATTTTTAAACGGGACTATATACTTTA
>NW_008352325.1:1692236-1727602 GCF_000622305.1 Nannospalax galili | reverse complement strand
GACCCTGCTTGGCCCTCCTTTAATGAATGAGCACAACCATCAACAAGCCCAATTGTGGTGATGTTTAGCAATCAGGCTCAGCTGAAGTCGTGATGGTGTACTGCTATATAGCATCATCTTATTAAAAGGACCACTATGTGGAGGCAGGATTCGGGGGTTCTCAGGCAGTCCCCTGCATTCTCAGGCCCTCTGCAGAGGGAGGCCAGGACTCAGCACTCTCTGGCAGTCTGTTCTCATTTTTAGATTTTTTTTTAAGAGTTCTCCACACTGCTTTCCATAGGGGTTGCATGAGTTTTCAATCCCACTGGCAGTGGATGAGTGTTCCCCTTTCCCCACATGCCTCAGTTTCAGTGGAGACCCCAGCTTTTTGGAGATGCCAGGACCGTGGGATGACCACCAATGACAGCAGTAGGTGTGGAATGGAGCTGGCCTGGGTCTACAGGATGAGCTGTGTGTGCTGTAGAAGGCAGAGTCAGAGAAGTGGAGCTGCCAAAACCCTACAGAGCCCAGAAGATCGAAGTCAAACTCCATCGTATAAATGAACTACATTTTCATTATCCTCTCATCAGTTGAGGGACACTTAGGTTTCTTCCATCTCTTAGCTATTGTAAAAAGAACAGCAACAAATATGGTTGTACAAGTGTCTATAATAGGATGAGTCCTTTGGATATATGCCAAGGCATGGTATAACCGAGTCTATGGTAGGTTCATTTTTACTTGTGGGGTTTTTAAGGTTGTACTGTCTTATGTTGTGATATTAACATCATATCATTGTGACAGAAATTGGAAAGTTATGGTTTAATACTGATCTCCACACTGTTTTCCGTAGGGGTTGCACAAGTTTGCAATCCCACCAGCAGTGAATGAGGGCTCCTTTTTCTCCACATCCTTGTCAGCGTTTGGTATCATTTGTTCTCTTGATCTTAGCCAGTATGACTGGGGTAAGATGAAATCTTATGCTGGTTTTAATGTCTCAGTTGGGGAATTGCCTCTATTGGAGTGGCCTGTGGCCATGTCTGAGGGTCATGTTCTTGATAAGTGATGTGCATGTGCGAGGGCCCAGACCGCTGTGGGTGGTGCCACCTCTGGGCAGGCGGCCCTGTGTTGCATAAGAAAGAATGCTGAGCATGGGCCAGGGGACCAAGCCAGTAAGCAGCATTCCTCCATGGCCTATGCTCCAGCTCCCGCCTCCAGGTTCCTGCCCTGAGTTCCTACCTTGGGCTCCCAGATGATCTGTGACCCAGGATATATAAGCTAAATAAACCCTTTCCTCCACAAGTTGGTATTGGTCAGAGTGTTTTGTTACAGCAATGGAGAGACAAACCAGGACAAAGTCCCTCTGACCACATTAGTATAGGCCGCAAACTATAGCTTTTAAACATCCAATAAGGTTAGTTCACCACTCTGGTATTTTTAATCATCATGTGCTCTCATCTTTATTGAGGATCTCTTGAGGACTCTCTGTTTAGATCCTTAGCCCATAAAAACTTCATGACATTCTTCACAGAATTCAAAAAAAAATCCTAAAATTCATATGGAAGCACAAATGGTCCCAGATAGCCAAACCAACCCTAAACACAAAGAGCAATGCTGGGGGGATTACTATACCAGATTTCAGGACTCTGTAATATACTGTATTACAAAACTATAGTCATAAAAACAGCATGGTACTGGCAAAAATAGACCCATAGATTATAGATCAATGGAACATAGTTGAAGACCCAAATATGAGTGCATGCAATTTCAGCCATCTGATATTTGACAAACAGGCTAAGAACACATAGTAGAGGAAAGACAGCATCTTCAACAAATGGTGCTGGCAAAACTGTATCCCCATCTGTAGAAGAACGAAACTAGACTCTTACTGATCACCTCGCAAAAAAAAGTCAACTCCAAATGGATCAAAGACCTCAATGTGAAACCTGAAACTCTGAAACTGTAAGAAACGTTGGTAATAACCTACAGGATATAGGTATAGGAAAGGACTTTCTAAATCAGACATCAATTGCTCAGGAATTAAGGTCAAGAATCAACAAATGGACATCATTAAACTAAAAAGCTTCTGTACAGCAAAAGAAACAACCAAAGAAATGAAGAAAAAACTCAAGGAGTAAGAGACAAATCTTCACCAGTGTCCCATCTGACAGAGGTTTAACATCCAGACTATATAAAGAACTCAAAAAACAAAGAATCAAGTAAGCAAGTGACCCAAATTCTTATTTTTTCTCCTTTTTTTTAGAAGAAGCATTTCATTCTTCTTTTTAGAAGAAGAATGGTGAGCATTGCTGCCTTCCAAATTCTTTTTTAAAATATCATTTTTATATATTTTTGAAAATTTCATAAATGTATATGATGTAGCTGAATTATATTCATCCCCTACACCACATTTCAACTTCCACACAGGCCCCCAACACATCTCTCCCCAACGTTCATGTCCCTTTAAAAAAAAACTCACTTAGTACAATTAGTGCTGCCATATGTGCATGGGAATGAGACCTGCACTGGAGCGTGGGTAACCTACCAGTGATGGCTCTCCCAAGGAAACTGCCAATAGCTCCTCAGCTAGGAGTAGGCCTTATAAGCCCCTTTGTCATCCATGTTGGAATTTAACTAACTTATTCTTGTATATGTCTTCTGCAGGTAACCACTGTGAGTTCATACGTGCAACAGCCACACCATGTTCAGAAAAAGCACTTCACTGTAGCCCTCGTCCTCTGGCTCTTACACCCTTTCTGCTGACCTCTACTTTGACGTCCCCTGAATCTTTTTGGCCCATATTATTCAGAAAAATTCTCGTTTGCGTTGCCTAGGAGGCTGCTAAATCTATCAACTTAATTCTTAAATAGTAAAATAATATTTATTCAGTTCTAGAATTTTACTTTTTATACAAATTCTAATTATATGGTAACGTCTCAATTTTTAGACATTTTATTCATCTTTTCTACATTTGTTTCATAATTATAGCTCTTAAAGAATTATTTCATAATTAAAAGCTTTAATTATCTGGAATTTTATCTCTATACTACTTTTAATTTTGGATGATACAATTCTGGACTACGATGTATCTAATAACTTTTAATATGTACTAGACACCCACAAAAACTGTGCAAATGGGCATGTTCAAGAAGATCATAAAAAATCATTTTCAACAGCAGCCATCATAGTACATGAAAATTAGATTCATTATATGTTACCATCAGAGTAAGTTTTCATTCTGTTATACATTGGAACACTATGCAGAAATGAGGAGCAATTATTTCTAAGCTGAAATTGCACATACTCAGGTTTGGATCTTCAATCTTCCATTGATCTATGTGTCTGTTTTTGCACCAGTACCATGCTGCTTTTATGACTATGGCTCTGTGAGATCTGGTATAGTAATCTTTGTGTTGCTTTTTGTGCTCAGGGTTGCTTTGGCTATCTGGAGTTTTCTGTGCCTCCAAATGAATTTAAGGATGCATTTTTCTAATTCTGTGAAGTATGTCATCAGGATTTTGATTGGGATTGCATTGAGTCTATATATTGTTTTTGGTAGGATGGTCATTTTAACAATATCAATTCTTCCAATTCATGAACATGGGAGGCCCTTTCATCTCCTGGTGTCTTCCTCAATCTCTTCCTTTAACAATTTAAAATTTTCATTGTAGACATCTTTGGTGACTTTTGTCAGATTTATTCCAAGATATTTTATTTTTTTTTTGTGGATTGTGAATGGGAGGGTTTTTGTGCGTTTTTGCAGCAATTGTGAATGGGAGCATTTCCTTGTATTCTTTTTTTTTTAATTTTTACAAACACTTTATTGGGAATTTCATACATGCATATAAGGTGTTTTGATCAAATCCATGCCCATTCCCTCCCCTCCAACATTCCCCCCTCTGAAGAGGTAACCCTAAAATCTTTTAAGGATTAGATACAAGCTCCCAAATACTTTTTACATTTTTGGCTTTGGAACAGAGTATGTTGCGAACGGGCCCAAGGACATTTTGACTTTTAGCCAAAAAACTGGCTACATTTCTTTGGGTTCTTTTTACCCTAACTGCCTAGCCAATTCCTACCTCCTATTCTTATCACGCCATCCTCTAAAGGGGTTACCCAAATTGCCAATAGGGAATAGGGATGCCTACCACTCTGGTTTCTTCCATGCTGAACAGGGACACAGGGTGAGTCGATTGATGTACCCCTTCAGTGGGTCTCTCTAAAAGACCCCCAAATTGTATAACTTTTGTCTCTAAGGTGAGAAGAAAGTCCTTGAGTCATGAATGGGAGATGTGAAGGAGAAGTAAAGGCAAGACTAATTAGCATTAGAAGTTCTAGACAGGTAACTAAAAAAAGTCATAATGTCAATTTTCCAAATGTTCATATGAGAGTCCATTGGAGTTTCTTGACAAGGGCTTCCAAAAGTATCCCTCTATAAGGCATTTCCTTGTAAACCAGCCATGATCACGTCAATGGATTGTTATTGATATATAGAAAGGCTATTGATTTTTGTAGATTGATTTTATAACCTGCCACTATACTGAAAGTGTTGATCAGTTTTAGGAGCTTTTGGGATCTCTTAGGTATAATATCATATCCTCTGCAGCAAGTGATAGTTTGACCTCTTCTTTTCCAGTTAGTACTCCTTTAATTTTCTTCTCCTGTCTTACTGCTCTAGCAAGAGTTTCAAGCACTATGTTTAAAAGGATCAGTTCTAGGAGTTTTCTGGTAGAACTTTTGGGCTCTCTTAGGTATGGTACCATATCATCTGCAAAAAGTGATAGTTTGACCTCTTCTTTTCCAGTTAGTACTCCTTTAATTTTCTTCTCCTGTCTTACTGCTCTAGCAAGAGTTTCAAGCACTATGTTTAAAAGGAGGGGAGAGAGTGAACATCCTTGTCTGGTTCCTGATTTTAATAGGAATTCTTCCAGTCTTTCTCCATTTAGAATAATGTTGGCTGTGAGTTTGTTGTATACAGCTTTTATAAAATCTGTTTTATTTATCCATATATTTCTTTCTTTCTTTATTCATTTAATTTTGTGTGTTTGTGTATGAATGTATTGCCTGCATGTATGTGAGTAAACCTGTGTCGTGCAATGCCACGGAGGTCAGAAGTGGGCTTCAGATTCCCCTGGTACTGGAGTTAAGGACGGTTTGTAGCTGCCATATGGTTGCTGGGAATTGAACCTGGGTCCACTGCAAGAGCAGTCAGTGCTCGTAACCACGGAGCCGTCTCTCCAGCTCCAGTTTAATTATGGTGAGGTATGTTCCCTCCAGTCCAGTTCCCTCTAGGACTTTGAACATAAATGCACCCTGAATTGTGTCAAAAGCCTTTTCTGCATCTATTGAGATGACAATGTGGTTTTTGTCTTTGAGTCCATTTATATGATTTATGACATTTACTGACTTATGTATCTTGAACCATCCCTGCATTTCTGGGATAAAGCCTACTTGATCATGGTGAATAATCTTTTTGATGTGTGTCTGTATGTGGTTTGCAAGTGTTTTGTTGAGAATTTTTGCATCTATGTTCATTAAGGATATAGCTTTATAGTTTTCTTTTTTGGTTGTATCTTTACTCAGTTTGGGTATTAGAGTGATGCTGGCTTCATAGAAGGAATTTGGGATTTCTCCCTCTGTTTCTATCATTTTGAATAATTTAAGTAGTATTGGTTGGAGGTCTTTGAATGTCTTGTAGAATTCTGTAAATCCATCTGGGCCTGGATTTTTTTTTTAGTTGGGAGGTTTTGTATTACTGTTTCAAGTCCTTGTATGTTATGGGTCTGTTTAAACTGTTGATCACTTCTTGGTTTAACTTTGTTGGTTCCCATGATGCTAGATATCCATCCATTTCTTTTAGAGTTCCAAATTTAGTAGCATATAGGTTTTTAAAATGTTCCCTTATAATGGTCTGGATCTTTTGGGTGTCTGTTGTGATGTTTTCCCTTTCATCTCTGATTATGCTGATTTGGATTTACTTTTTCTTTCTTTTGGTTACCTGGGCTAAGCGTCTGTCTATCTTGTTTAGATCTTCAAAGAACCAGCTCTTAGATTCATTGATTCTTTGTATTGTTTTCTTTGTTTCTATTTCATTAATTTCTTCTCTGATTTTTTCCATTTCTTCTCTTCTGCTGGGCTTGGGTTTCATTTCTTCTTGCCTTCCCAGCATCTTGAGTTGCAGTGTTAGGTCAATTATTTGGGCTCTTTCTAATTCTTTAATGTAGGCACTTAGAGCTATAAACTTCCCTCTTAGGACTGCTTTGAAAGTGCCCCAGAGGTCCTTTGTGTTGAATTCCAGAAATTCTTTTATTTCTTTCTTAATTTCTCCTTTGACCCAGTCAGTTTAGGAGTGTGTTGTTCAAGTGCCACGAGTTCATGTAATGACTAGGGCTTTGTTCAGTGTTGATTTTATTGGTTATGTAAAGCTGGTTAGTACAGGGTTCAGGTTCTCTCAGGTTTAATTTGGAGGGAACTGATGGCTTCAGATCAGCTATTCAGTAGTACCCTCAGAAGCCCAATTCAGGTTCCAGTCAGGTACACTCAGGCTTCCTTCACCACGTGGAGGCAAGATCCAGGCACTCTCAGGCAGTCCCCTGCATTCTCTATGCCAAAGGGAGGCCAGAGGGAGGCTGGAACTCAGCACTATCTGGTGGTATGTTGTGATCAGAGTGACTACACCAATGGAGGTTGGAATCCACCATCTCAGGTTTGACCTGGAGTGCCTTATTAATCCCAGAACACCTAAAGCAAGCACTGATATTTTCTCCATCTTTTTAAATGAGGGCATTGAGGCTTAGAATCTGTCAGTGTCCAATGCTCAGAAATGATAATATTGGAGGGTGTGGGAATATTGATTACTTTTATCTGATTATCATACCTTGTACAAACAAATCAAATTACTGTACTGTGTTTCTATAACTATATACAAATCTCATGTGTTAAATAAAATGTAAGAATATTTAAAATGCACAATACACACAAAAACTTAAGAAACATTCCCCAAGGCCACCAAAGACTCAGCAGATGAGGACCAATTAGCACCTAAGTAGTTGGAGTCCAAAGACTTGACCACCAGCCAGCCTGTCTTTCCCAAACATTGTCTTTATCAAATGGAGAGAAATCATGATGCTCTCCCTTCCTGGGCTGTTCTGTTAGCCATCAATAAACAAAGACCACAAATTCTTCTCCATCAAATAAAATAAGGATCACATCTACTGAAAATAGTCAAGCCAGAAAACCAAGAATTTAGCTTGCACAAATGAGTGCATAAATGAGGCAGAGGATGTAGTTTTGAGACCAACCACACCCCATAGCCAAGTACCTGCCTGGATCATGTCCCCTAGCCTTTCCCTTTGTTGCAGTAACTGAAACTTCATTAGCATCTCTCACCACAGTGCCATCTGGCCTCCACAATGTTTATGAATCAATTCACTCTGGTAGTTTTCCTGATAGTTGTGACAGTATGGAAAGCATTTTTTTTTTTACATCAACCCAGTTACAAACAAACTTTTGGGCACTAAAATCCCTGAATGTGCTCAAGCATAACTTAGAAAACAGTGGGCCCCAATGTGAAAAATAGTTTGATCTTGGCTATTCTAACCACACTCCTCATCCAGGAGGTTTATCCATGACCTCCCAGTGTGATAAGCAACAATGCAGAAACTAATGCACCAAAAGATTCAAAGGACAGCGGCCCATCTGTGGGGAAGGTATAAGAAAGTTTTCCTGAAACTGTGACTGCTGGGCTGACTCTTGAAGAAGCTTTCAGTCATGTGGAGGAAAAGAAGAGATTCCAGGTTGAAAGAAAGAAAGAGAGGGGCAGAGAGAAGCATGAAAGCTTACAGTACATACACAAAACAGAAAGAGCATGTAATGTGTGAGGAACATGGAAGGGGAATATGGTTGGATAATCAATATATATGTCACATAGACATATGTATTTATAGACACACTTGTATCAATATCATTTCCATCTATACATCTGCATTAGTGTCTGTATATCAGGGTTCTTTAAAGGAATAAAACCATAGAATTATATATATATATATATATATTTGGATTTATTGGACTGACTATAGATTGGATTTATTAGATGGTCCAAGTCAGCCATCAATGGTTCTCTCACACTGGAGAGGTCAAGAAACTGATTGTTGTTCAGTCCACAACACAGTATATCTCAGCAGTCCCAATGTGATACAATCCGATCCTGATGGCCTGGAGGATTCCAGGAGAACTGCTTGTTCTTCAGTTGATGTAGGAACCTGAAGAAGTTGGTTCTAATCTCAATGAAGAAATGCAGCAACAACAGGGTAGATGAACTTGCCAGGGAGCATAAAGACAAGCATGCAAATGCAATGTTTCCTCCCACCTCTATATTATCTGGGCTGCCACCAGAAGGCATTGCCTGCATTTTGGGTGGGTCTTCCTGCTTCAAATAATCTGATCAAGAAAGTACCTCACAGGAGTGCCTAGTGATTTGCATTTTAGTTGATTCCAGATTCAGTCAAGTTGACAACCAAGACAACATCAGTGCCTATATGTATACATGTATTTATCTCATCTACATAGATGCCTATGTCTACATATATAGCTACATCTCATTATCTATACCTACAACTGCATCTATATATCTTTATCAAATATACCTATATTTTTACCTACATCTATGTATCTGTCATACATCATCCAAACCTGTACCTATATCTATACATTTACATCTCTGCAGCTATACCTCCACACATGCCTACATCTCCACATGTATATACACTGACTTTTTCTCATCTGCACCTATACCTATGCTAACTTCACATCTACATCATTGTCTACATCTACACTGACATATATCTATACCTGCATCTCTACATCTCAATCAGCACCTAAAGCCATAGGCATCTATATCTGTCCATGTATCTATATCTACATACATCTACACTTACACTTTCTTCTGACTCTATGTCTATTTTATATAAATCTATACATGCATCTACATACATACACATGCATATGTAAATATGCATCTATATCTATATTCATGATTTGCCTGTGACCTCTTCCATGAGAAAAGAGAGAAAAATATGAGCACGTTGCTGAAGAGTTTGTTTTTGTTTCCATCTGCACTGTATGTACTGGAAACTCCTTTATTATGTTTGAAGTGGGAAGTTCGAGGCTTTCACGTGAGTAGACTTCCTTTGATTTTTCTGGACATCTACCTTTCTTGGTCGTCAGCTTCCACATGTTGGTCGTCGGGGTTGAGGAGGTACTCTACTTAATGAGAACATTTGGAAATCTTATTTGCCCTCACCAGCTTGTATTGTACAGTCCCAGTTTGTTCCAGTATTTACATGCCAGCCCCACTTCCCTGTGATCCCACCATTGCAGCCTTGAGGCCTACATTCCTTAAAACAACAGCTTCTCAGCTGGGCATGGTGGCACACACCTTTATTCCCAGCACTTGGGAGTTCAAGGCCAGCCTGGTCCACATAGTGAGTTCCAGGACAGCTGGGGTTACAGGGAGACCATGTTTCAAAAAAGGTCAAAAAAACAAACAGCTTCTCTTCTTGATAATCTTTCTCTAAAGGTGGTACACTGGCCCATAGTATTTGTAAATCATCACTTGCACAAAGTTTTTCATCAAAAATCTGTGTAAATCTGCCTCTCAAGAGGTAAATTTAATTAATGCATGAAAACATAAAGTGTAAAATGAACATGGCCTGTGAGCCACTTCCAGAATAAGACTTTCAGCTATTTAGTGTTTTTTCCAGAGCAGCTTTCCTCAGCATACCAGGCACATGGTGTTCTGACCTCTACTGTTAACATTATAATAACAAACATTTCTGTGTAGCATTGGATACACAGGAAGTCATTAAATTGTTATGTCCTATTTATATTTTTGTATTACTGTTGGTCAGTTCCACCAACCTTTAATATGTTTTCTTTATGAATTCACTACTTGTTGTAGGCTTAAATGAGCAAGACAAGCATGGTTCTTATTCTCAAAGAGCTTACAATCTAAGTAATAGATGCAGAATCAATGAATGCTGTAAGACTCCAAATTTACATATATTATACTCAATGTGTGCTCAGAGGAAAAATTCCAATTTTCAAATTTCAATTACAGCCCATGTCTCACATAATGCCCTACCCACTAAATTATTAACAAAATAAAAGTAAAAAAAAAATAGTTCTAACCAAGAATCCTAGGCTTGTTTATAAAATTAGAACATTTCTCTCACCTGATTCTTAGACTCTTTAGTTAAAATACCGCATTGCTTAGATTTCTGGCTCCCTTGCCAGATCCAGAGCAATTTCCACTCCTCCTGTCTCATCACTGTAGCATCCACTCACACACTCTGCCAGCAGAATCCTCTGAATTCTAGGGGCCCGGAAAGATGCCACACATTCCATTTGCTGCCTGCTGCCACAGTTGCCAATCCTCTATTACTTTGATTATGGGGCAGCACCCTGCCCTTGAGCAATGGTTTCAGTGTGATCTCTAGACACCTGACCCTTCAATATCTGAGAAGTCAGTAGACTAAATTCTTTTCTGTAAACCAAAAATTCTGCATCATGTCTGGAGATCTGATTTAAAGGGTATAAATGAGGCTCAGATCCCCACCATTCTAAGGAGCATTGCTCTAATTTACTTCAAGTGTACATCCCAGCTATATAGCTATAATCCTGATGCTTTCATTCCATGCAGTGTCAATCAGTGAGTTTCTAAAACTAAGACACAGGCTCCAAATTATGGAAGAAAAACATACTCTGGGGACTATTTGTATCTCTCTCCACCATTTTGTAAGGATTAGATTGGAGAGATTCCTTGGCCAGCATTGAATCCTCTCCTCTAACTTCTGTTCCTCCTCTTACTCTTCCTCCTCTTCTTCCATATCTTGGCTAGGATGGCTCTATTTACTGCCAATATAGGTACAAATGTATTTCTTGAGAAAAACTACAGCATGAATCCTCCAGGTTTTCTTTACTTGAAGTGAGTTTGTTTGGCTAGAGACAGAAACCTGAATAAATATACACGGTCATCAAGGGCTCTGCTGCTCTGTCACTCAGCCACAACCCTAGCCCAAGTTTGATTTTTAGTATGCCAAAAACCTTGAAAATTTCATTTCTCTCTCTCCCTGTTGATTTTACTGAGGCTCCTATTTGACTCTGCAAAGCCTGATTTACAATCCTTATTATCTCAATATAGATTTAAACAAAAAAATCTATTTTGACAGTCAAACTGGAGAAAGGAGTTTATTGATTTAGCAGGTATGCCTTGTCCCTTTAAAGCTCTAAAACTCATTCCTTGGGTAGAGGTGAAGCCTCCAAGGAAAGAAGTCAGAAAATAGTAATATATGGAAATACATCTGAAAATATTGCCAACAATGCCCCTGTCGAATCAACACAAAAATCTATGTGAATTCTTTGATTCGACAACTGTTTACTGAGGGTTTTTTAGATGTAGAAACACATCTAAGCTTGGGGAATCAAAGGTGACACTAGATGTTATATCTTTCAATCCTCAAAACAATGCTAGCATTACACAGCATGATGCAGCTTTCTTAGGAAAAAGGAATGAGAGCAGGAGATTCCTATTCAGTTGCCCAATAATTCTCATGCTGACAGAGCTAGATACCCTGTCATGTTCTGTTCAGACCTCAGTCTGGAAACTCATAGTTCAGTCTTTGACATAATATCACCTCTTCCCATAGACCTTTGAGTCTCATCTCTTGTTTCATTTTCTATCACAGAATTACCTTTGCTACTATCAATACATATTATGTATGGAATTATGTTCATACAGAAATGCATATATACACAAAAGTCTATGCATTTTTGCTTGTTTTTTGATCTGATCATCTGACTTCCCTGAGAACAACGTATGCCAGGCAGAACAATGATACCCCAAGACATCCATGCCTTTCTCTTCAGAACTTGTGATTGTATTGCGATTGCCTCTCAGGATGCATAGAACAGTCTGGGATACCAAAATTCACGGATGCTTAAGCTCTTACATAAAATGACATAATATTTACATGGAACCCACAAACATGCTGCCTCATAATAACCAATGCAATACAGTGTACTGTATTGCTTAGACAATAATTATAACAAAGAAACAATTTCAGAGAGATGTAATTGTGTGTTTAATATTTAAAGCCTTGCTTGGTTGAATTCTCCAGTAGGGAACCTATGCACACTGAAGACCAATGCTGCATTCAAAATCAGGAAGAATTAAGTCTGCAAATGGCATTAAGGTCAATAACCACATGACTTTAAGATAAGGAAATAATCCATTATTATGTAGGTAGAGCCAATGTGATCCCAAGGTGCAATGGGAATGTCACCACGAAGCTGCTATCTGGGCAGTAGAAATGAAGCACCACACACAAATGGCACAACATGGCAGCCAGGGGTGAACTGGAAGCATCACTTCCACCTGAAAGACTGGGTCCCCCACATACTTTCCTCCAACGTGATTTGTCACATCTCAGGCTAAGAGCAACAGAGCCAGCTGACCATAGACTAAAACTTATGAAACCCTGAGTCCCACTAACATGACATTTGCCCCATAAACTTAAAGTGACTCATACCCCATTCCCTTATGAATACTGATTGCCTCTCTTCTCTTATCCTCTCCCCAACCCCCACATTTCAGCCTCACACTACATGGGAACCAAAAACTACCCTCCCAACTGATTCTTATCTCTTTTCTCAGGATTTATAAGTAAAAGTCACTGACCCTGTCTCCTGTGGAGATGGGGCACTAAATCTCCAGAGACTGTTCCTGACTGGCTCTGCCCTGAATAGTAGGGAGAATACAAGGACAGTCCCAGTGTCAGAGCCACAGTCAGACAGAATACATGAGATACCAGTCAGACAGGAGCCACAAGGATATCAACCAGAACAAACAAGTTTCCAGTGTGGAGGATCCAATCATAGGATATCTAACTAAGCATCATTAGGCTGTTTGCCAAAAGTACCCCATGAAAGTTCCCAACTCTGAGACTTCATTTCCCAGTAGGACATGATTATTGATAGTTCTGGCACTGGAACCCTAAGTTGGATAGGGAATTCCAAATCATAAGGATCCTTCAAATGTAGACTGAGAGACAGAGTCAATATCAGAGGACAGAGAGAGAACAGAGGCAGCACCTAGATTGTGGGAAGTACAAGTCTGCCTATTCTTTCCTAGTCGCACCAAAATAAAACAGCCTGCCAGAACCTGGACTTTGGCTCACGTAGACCTGTTTCATACTGCTGACCTCCAGACTCACAAGATAATATTGGCACACAGAGAAGGTTAATGAGGGAATGGATACATGTGAACCTCTGCCACTTCAGATAGGTGCCTGCTTCCTCCCTCCAGCTCCCCACCCACTCCTCTAACTCACTTTTTTCCCATGTAAAAACTGCTACATTTCTCTAGGTCAATATACGGCCTTTTCTTCCAGGTGAGATTTTTTACTCAGATTCCATCTGTGGTCACAGCCTTCAGGGCACGGTTTTCAGTACTTTCTGTAATTTCTAATACGTGCATTGCTATGGTTTGAATGACATGTCTTCCAAAAGGCTTTTGTGTAAAGGGTGTGGTTCCCAGATGGCAGCACTACAGAGAGTTGATTGGGTCATGTGGGTGCTAAATTAACTGACAGCTTGATCCATGTTCCTACTGATGGATTATTAGGAGTTGGGGTAAAATCAGCAGAACTAAGTTACTTGGAGATTACCTTTGATGGGGAGAACTGCTCCCCAGCCCCTTCTGCTTCTCTTGCTGTTTTCTGGCTGCCATAAGGTAAGCATCTCTGCTCCACCATATTGTCCTCTAGGGTGTTCTGTCCCATTTCAAGCCAAAAAAAGCAAGAGAGCCAGCTAAGCATGGACAGAAACCTCTGAAACCTTGAGCCAAAATAAAGTTTCCCTCCTTTAAAATGTTTCTTTCACATATTTACCATATTGATAAAAAAAAACTGGCAAACACACTGACAGATACTAAACCTCTACTTATTGCCTAGTGATGCCCTTGAGCTCCCTGTCCAAGCCCCTGTGAAGTCCATTCTCTGATGCCAGGAATGGAGGAGAGTCATGGGAAGCTGGGATATTGAAGAGATTTGAAGACCCACAAGCAGATAAGGTGTACTTTATTCACCAGCATAGAGGTTGCTAGGCAGGCAGTAATTGGTAGACACCCAGGCACACACATTAGCAAACATGGGCCCCCACACACAGGCAGGTACAAGTGCATACGCAGATTGACACACAGGCAGCATGGAGGTAGGCATATAGGCTTACAGATAGACTCACACAGGCAGGCTGGTGAAGGCAAAATGCTCTGACCTTTGAGCTCAAGACCTATTTATATAGAATTCACACAAAAGTGGTATTCTGCCAGAACTGGTTATATAATGGAATAGATCAGTGCTTACTTTGGGTTCCTGGACCTCTGGCATAGCCCCCCAGTTATCCAGTGTCAACCATGTTTTAGCTGATTCGTACAAAATTTCCACATCAGCGTCATGTTGTCCAATCATAAACTGGATCCATGGCCTTCTGGTCACAGGCCCCTGTCTTTCTTCCCCACAGATATAGATGACAGCCATATTGAGGAGTAGTCCAATGACTGCTTCTTCAGACACCTCATGGACTTATCTGTGATGCTTTCCTTGACAGAGATTTTTTAAATATCTCCCTCCTTTGCTATCCTTTGGCTACTGTTACTTTATGTTTTTAGCTTTTATCAGGGATATCTAAGAATTCTTGTCTGCATTATCTTCCAGATTGCAAGAGGGAGGGAAATTTCTACCCCCCCCCCAACAGGGTCAATTACTTGTGAGCATCAGTACATATTACCTGGTATTACATTCTTGGATTTCACAGTGTGCCCAATTTCAAGTCTCTCTAAGAGGTTCCTGAAATGGGTAACTACACACAACTCTCACTAAGGTTGTCTTCAGCAGTCTGCATAAATTATGGCATATGATGGTCCTAAAAACTGAGCCAGGAGAGTATGACTCTTGATCCATTTTATAGATGATATAATTAAGGCTTATTAACAGCAAATCACTTCCAGAAGTGCCTGCATGTCTTATATACTCCCAGGCCTTCCCGTAAACAGCTCTCTCCCGGGCACAGGAAGCTGCGGTAGCAACAGGGCAATCCAGGTAACCATGGTCCTTTTCCTGCTCATGGAAGTAGGACACTCTATTCTCCCTTTCATACTGTCAGAGGATGCCTGTAGGCTTTATTGCTCCCCTCTGACCTCAGCACAGACTTGCCCAGACCTCCCTCATGTCCCTCCTAGTTCTTCATACTGACACCCTCTTTCTACTGGACCACTCATGTCCATTCTCCACCAGATGACTTCTCTGGTCTGAGGTTTGTTTCTCCCATGTGACCTTCTCACCACTCACTCCATTTCCTGGTTTCATTTTCCCACCAGAGTTGTTCTAGATGGCTCTTATTGACAACCAACCTGAACTAGGAGCCTGTAACATTAGTTTCTCAGGAAGATATTTATCCAAGGACAGTTCATGGTGCACCAACAGATATTCATTTATCTGGCAAATGGTTGAAATAAAACAACTGGCAGGCAGACAGGTCCGGGCATGACAAGAAATCATCCTCAATAGCTCACATAGCACACCATGGCAATGGATTCACAGCCTCAAACCAGAAAGCTGGAAACGGATGAGGAAATAGAAGCTTTTATGGTTATGAGGACCACTGCTACATAGTAAAGTATCTGTTGAAATTATATTGCCACAAATCTGCAACTAAGATAAATGAAATCAATAGCAAGGTAAGAAGTAAGTAGCAGCCAGGACAGAGCTAGAGGCAGGTTGAGCCTGTGTCCTGGGAACATCCTGCCTGTTCTCTCAGCTTCCTGCTTAAGATGCAGCAGCTACAAATACAGAGCTTACTCAGCATCAGTGTTCTCTCTTTCCTGGGAATCATATACCACCATCCAGTCATTAACATTGAAATATTTGCTTCTAGGTTAAAGCTTCCCTCAGTTCCAGCTGCACCAAGAGGCCTGCTGGGAAAACCACCCCCATAGTATATGCCATGGAATCAGCATTTGAGTCGCCTCAGCTCGCTGGTGTTCAGTGCTTTGTATTTCATCCATGCATTCAGGAAACACTCACTGAGCATTTCTTCTGCCCCTGTGTCATGATACTTTGCAGACATTAGAAATGGAAGCATGTAGCTACCTGTCATGAGGTAACCTGCATCTGATTTAAGGGCCTGAAAATCATGGTTTGCCCAAGACTTAGAGATCCCTCTGTCTTATCAGTGTCAACATTAGGAAATTTCAGGGTAAATCAGACACCTGGTCAGCCTATGGCAGAGATGAAGTGCAATAATGTGAAATTTCTAAAAAAAAAAATGTTCGCAGAGTATTTTAGAGACCACAAAGCAGTTCGTTATCTCTACCTACCACTACAACTTGGAACTAGGGACATACAAACTATGGTAAGACATGATGAAAAAGGAAACTCAAACATGGTCTGAGATCCCCAGCACTCAAAGCGCCTCTGTAAGAAGACAGAAAGGACTGTGAGTGAAAAGGCTCACCATCTTCAAGGAAGGCGGGAAGAGAGGCAACAGCTGTACCAGAGTAAGCGCTGTAACAAGTACATATTAGATACCAGGAGAAACAGAAGGAGAAACTGATGCACTCAGCATGTGAGATAGAAAAGGAAAGCCGTTAGTCAGAAAACAAGATTAAATATTCATGAGGACATCACGATGTGTAAGTAGGGCTTTGAGGATGCTGTAGAGGAGCACCTTAGGTTATAATAAAACAATCATAAACAAGGGAAACAGACAGAATAAGGTCCCTTTAGGAAACTATTGCTATATTGATAAGGAGAGAACATTGGGACAGGCAGCAGAGTTGAAGGCATAGGGTAGAAAGGCTGCAATGAAATGTCACAGCAAAGCAAACTTGAAACCTTCAGGGTGCTCATTCTGTAGGCCAGCCCCTCCTAGTGCCTCCAAGTGGCACCATCTTGTGAGTACCAGGCTTCCATGAATAGGGTTTCATTGCCCCCCAGTCACAGAGTATGGGCAGCAGGTTACACAGCCTTCCTGTCACCCTGCTGAATGCCACCCTGTTCTCAAACTGGCTTAGATTCACCAGGTACTTGACGCTTCACAAAAGCTGCAGCTATGAACTTTGGCAGGCAATGAATAAACTGTCAGCAATATATCCACAAGATAAGCTTGAATTTATAAAGGATAATTCTGTCTTGTAAGGGAGGAAAGAGAGGTGAGAAAAGAAAAAGAGCATGTCTCAGAGCCAACACCAACAGCAGTGCGGGGAGATTACAGGCATTTCTGGAAATATGTTCAAGGCATCTCCAGCCTCTGGGAGATGAAGTAGACTGAACTTCTACTAGTTGTACTGCTGTGACAGAGCAGCATACTCTCAGCACAGGTCTTGGCCTCAAGCCCCACCTCAAGAACACAGGTTGCTTCTTGCAGAGACTCACATTCTTTGTGCCTCCTAGATGTGATTTCTGACCCATGACAGCCTATTCCTTAAGCCTGAAGTCACTTTGGGGTGGTCTCTAGTGATTCCTGTACCTCATGGCCCACATCTTCTTCACCTTCATCAGGGCATACATTGGACTCAAATGACCAGTGTATAGAGCCAAAGTACTGAGATTCCACTGTACTGAACTGGAATTTCCTGAGGTCGTGTCTGGGGAGGTGGGTCTCTGGCATCTACAGAGGTCAGAGAAGATGGGGTTACTGACAAACAGGCATACAGGAGATCGTGAAGCTGAAGCCCTTGAAAGACTGAAAAGGGGCTTTAAACATTCTAGTAGTGGGGAAATATAAGTGTCAGGCATGAGACCTGCCACAGAGATCTTACAAACCTAGGAAGGGAGACTTCTGATTCATTTTCCTATGGCCTGGCTGAAGCTGGTTACTAAATGAGCTGCACATATGAGCACTTAATAGAGCAGCTGGCGAGTGTTAGTGTACATTCTGGAAACTGGTATTTCATATCCATAATCAGCTGTGTCTAGGCAACCTGAATGGGATCCATCCTGGTTCTGTTGCTAAAGACCAGGAAATTATAGAATGCACTGTGTTTCCTTAGTGCCAAAAAGTTATAGAACTAAAGCCAGTTACTATTGCATTGTCCAAATTAATTAAATATTCAAAGGTTGATTTCAGGGTCATTCATCTCCATCCATGTATGATTTTTGATGTTTTACTTTCTTTGTTTATCAATATTATGAACCCATTTAGGGTAGGTCACATACATGTTATATTCTATCATTTGTTTTGTTTTTGGATTTATTATTTTAATATGTGGATATACGGGAGGGGCTATGTGCACATGTGTGTGCAGATGCACTTGGAATCCAAAAGAGAGTACTGGATCCCTAGAACTAGAGTTATTGGTGTTTGTGAGCCACCAAATGTGGTGGCCGGGAACTGAGCTCGGCTCCTCTGTAAAAGCAGTGGTTACTCAGTCATCTCTCTAGCCCCTGAATGGTTTATTTAATGGTCTCCTAAGGTCTTACTATAGTTTATTTTAATGAAACATCTTTGGTATAAGTTATACACTGAATATGAGCAACAAATATAGAATTTTATTCTAACTCACATATCATAAACCTGACAAAATCTGTGACTCAAATATCTATGCTGGTACATGTAGCAAAGTTTGATTTGACACAACTTGCCTGCTGGAAACTCTGTGTCAAGAATTTTTTAGATTTAACTTTTTACATGTGCAAAGGAAGCTTTTCTTTGGGTTGTTAATATATTCACAGATGCTCCAAATTCAAAGACAGAGTTTAAACACTCTAAAAATATTGGGTTCTCCTAAACATAGCATGATGACTTAAACTGGACACAGGGGAGGTCAGAAATTAACAGTAAGAGGGTTAAACTGCAGCCAGGAACAAGCAGGTAAGTCTGCATGGTACTGCCTCTATGTGTGTAACCTAGAGAGAGATCATCACTCAGCAGGGCTGTGTGGGGCCTGCCTCATAGGTCACCTGTGTGTATTGTGGCTCTAGCCTGCATCCATGAAGTTCTTCTAAATTGGAGGCCCTCAAAACCTTGGAAAAATCCTATATATGCAGAAATCAATCGATCAATAATTAAACAAATGTTTATCCAATATAGAATCAGCTCTGACAAGAAGTTGACATAGTGGATTTATAGGGCTGTCTCACAGGCTAGAAGAGATGTAATGGAGAGTAAAGGAGGCAGGAGTGACTTGAACTGTATTATAAATGGCTGTGTATTATTCATTGACTGAGCCTGGGGATGGATTGCTTTATTTAAAATTCCAAAATTACAGAAAAAGTATTTCAGTTTTCCTGAAGGTCTTACAGAATAAGAGAAGCAGGCTGACTCTCTACCAAGCATGTGGGTCGCCATATTGGTTACTTTTTGCATTGCTGTAACCAAATACTTAACAGAAGTAATTTAAGGAAAGAAACGTTTATTTTGTCTCATAGTTGCAGGGTATCTCAGTCATGGATGGTTGGAAAGCGAGGCAGCTGGGGCAGCTCCATCACAAGCACCCAGGCATCTTACAACTCAACAGGCAGAGTGCAAGCCAGCACCAGAAGCTGATCTCACCCTCAAAGGGCAACCCCTGGTTACAACACCAAGATTCCATTCCATACACTCCAAACAACATCACTAGCTGGGAGCCAAGCACTCAAATTCCAAGACGGTACAAGATATTTTACAACCAAATTATAACAGTTAAAATGGGTTGAATGAAGTTGTTCAGGAAAAAAGTGATGGGGAGATATGGGAAGAGTTGGAGGGGAGGGAGTGGGCATGGATTTGATCAAAACACTATATACATATGGAACTCTCAATGATTTTTTTTAAAGTTAAAAAGATGGGTTGAAATATTACAAATATTATAAAGCCTCTATAGCTCCAGGGTTGTCCCCTAACACTATCTCAAGAACTGCTTCTCAGAATACAGAAGAATTTAGGACAGGGAAAGAGGATATACAGTCATCAATTCCTAAATGCTTGTCTGTTCCAATGTGCCAATATCCAAAGTCCAGTCTAAACAAAGGCTATTTTACATGAAATTGCTATTTCCAATATAAATGAGTGTTCTTCATTCTAATCAGAATATGATCATGTGACTTAGAGTATTCCACAGAAATACAGGTAGAAGAAAGAAGTACCTTTGATTTGTGTTAAGATCAGAGAGTTAAACTTTCTTTTTTCATTTTTATTTTCATTATTCTTATTTAATACATATGAATATATTGTCTGCATGTGTATAGGTGCACCTGTGTTGTGCAATGACCACAGAGATCAGAAGGAGGTGTCAGATACCTTGGAGCTGGAGTTATGTATGGTTCTTAGCTGCCATGTGGGTGCTAGGAATCAAACCCAGGTTCTCTGCAAGAGCAGTCAGTGCTCTTAACTGCTGAGCCATCTCTCCAGTCGTAGAGAGTTGAGCTTTCTATTAATCAATTGTATGAATCTGCACCAATTTAATAATTCATAAAGTAAATACAGTGATTGTAAACAAATTTGATTTCTTTCTGGAAACAAGCTTCCAAACTATATTTCAAGAACCTTAAAATTAAGAAGGGCCTGGAGAGATGGCTCAGAGGTTAAGAGCACTGACTGTTCTTGCAGAAGATCTGGGTTTGAATCCCACTACCCACATGGCAGCTAACAACCATCTGTAACTCCGATGCCCCTTCTCTCCTCTGTGGTCATTGCACCACACAGGTGCACTTGCATACATGCACACAATACATGCATACACGCACACAAAAAAGATAAAAATTTAAAAAATTAAGATACTCCATTATCCAATAATTTCTTTTTCTTCTAGGGAAAAATTTTAGATAAGTCTAATATGGTTACCACATTTTGGAAATAAGAGTAAAAGAGTGGGTCGCTGGTACAGGGAAATGGTTAAATTGTAATATATTTATGATGTGCAACCAGAAAATGTAGCTGAGTGTATTTTGTAAAACAGGCCATAACAGTTGGGCATGGAAGCACATGTCTGTCATCCCAGCACTCACTCAAGAGGCTGAAGTAAGAAGATTGAGGAAAAATAGCAAGTTCTAGGCCAGCCTGGGCAACATAGAGAAAACTGAGTCAACAAAGTAGACAAAAAAGCAAGAATATCAAGGACATCAATAAGATTGAATGTTAAGTACAAGAAAGCAGGATGAAGATTTAATGTGCTCAATGGTTTCAGCTTTTGAAAATGAATCATAACCATTTCTGAGAAACTCAGGAATATTGTTGACTTTTTATTTTAAACTTCTGTAGTTTAAAAATTGTATATGTGCAACACATAGCCTGCCTACTACTGAAAGAATTCTATCTTTGTGAGACTTTGCTTATCAGAGCCACATGATTATTATCCAAATTTTTAAGGAAAGAAAACGTGCTATCCATTTCCAAGGTCAATGCCTGGTCCCAGTTTCTAAGACGCAAGTGACGTCTAGTTTTCCCAACATGTTCTTTACTTGAGGTGTCAGTTTGATGTAAATCTTGGCCCAGTGTCCTTTCCTAGCAATATTCTGGCTTTAAAATCCATGTTAGTATAAAATTCCTTCCTAGGTTTTTGCAAAATTGGCTTCCAAGTATAGTACAAGTGCTAATAATTTGCACAGTATCCAAACAACTGCTAGATTGGCAAGCATCGAATTTGCAGCTGCTACAGCTTGCATTGCTTCAGGATTTGTGCATTTTCTGATGGAAAAGACTACCAGGCATAAAGTTATCTCTCATTTATGTCTATGAATGTGTGTGATTTAAATTATCTGCTTGATGCTTAGGTTTGCTTGTTATTGATAGATTAGAGTTATGTCATAATTTGTACCACAGCCTTGTAAGAATAATTTCCACATATCAAAAATCATGAAGTGATTATCTTCATACAGTGAAGAATAAAACTTAAGGCCTTTCAAATTAGGAAAGAAAATGTCATTAGTGTATGAGTGAAATCATAAAGTTGCTACTTTGTTGACTCAAGTGTTCTGGTGTGTGCTTAGTAAATTGTGTCCGGTATGCCAATGAGGAAATAGCTAATAGCTACAGAGAAATGATATGACTATATTGTGCTACAGAGCAGCTAGTATAGAAATCCCTCTAGGATTAGTTGAGGTCCACAAGCAGAATAAAAAGAAATTATATATTAACAGTAGGCAATAAAGTGAGGTAGTAAGGGGATTAGTATGACTGATGCAGTAAAGAAATCCTGCTTTATAAACATGACTTCATGTAAATAAAATTAGAAAATACACTTTCATTTTCAATACCTTTTAATTTCTAAAATTAATATAAAAAATGGCTTTCATGATGGCACTTCCAAACACATCAGTCCTTACATGTCTTTGTTAGTTGTATCAGCCCTCTCGGTCCCCCTTGCTCCCCTGTTGCTGATCCTATTCCTCTACCTAATAGCTCTCTGTCTTCATGTCACACTTATCCTACTACCTTCTCTTTCCCCACCTCCATCCTACCTTAAGATCCCTGCTTTCCTTTCATGTACCCCTTTCTACTTCCAGGACACCACACACACACACACACACACACACACACACACACACACACACACACACACTGAAATCCAGCTTCTACACATGAGAGAAAAAGTGAAATATTTGTATTTGTAAATTGGATTTATTTTTATTAAGATAATGATCTCCAGTACCATTAACATTCTTGCACATGCTATGATTTCAATTTACAAATAAAAAACAAAAATAGTGTAAAAGGACTACCTTTTTATCCATTCATCTATTGATGGGCATCGAGGCTGGTTCTATAACTTTTTGTTTTGTTTTGTTTCGTTCTGGGTTTTTTGTTGTTGTTGTTTTGAGACAGGGTCTCCCTATGTATCTCCCTGGCTGGCTTGGAACACTCTATGTGGACTGGGCTGGTCTCAAACCTACACAAATCCACCTACCTCTGCTTCACCAATGCTGGCATTAAAAGTGTATGCTCCCTCTTCTAGCATCATTTTTTTAAATTAGATTCATTCTACTGGGGTGAGACGAAATCTTAAAGCAGTTTTAATTTTCATTTCTCTGAAGGCGAAGAAAGTTGAACACTTTTGCAAGTATTTGCTGTATGTTTCGTTTCTTCTTTTGAGAACTATCTCTTCCATTCATTTGCCCATTTATTGATTAGATGATTTGGTATTTTGATGTTTAATTTTTGAAGATTTTTATACACTCTTCATATTAATGCATTTTCTGATAATGTGGTTGTCAAAGTTTTTTTCCCATTCTGTAAGCTGTCTCTTCACTCTGATGAGTATTTCTCTTCCTAGATAGAGGCTTTTTAATTTCATGTAATCCCATTTGTCAGTTCTCAGAATTATTTCCTGTGCTATTGGAGTCCTTATGAGAACATCCTTGCCTATGCCTATCTCTTGAAGTATTTGAATTATGCTTTCCTTTAGCAACTACAAACTTTCAAGGCTTATATTAAGACACTTGATCCATTTTGAATTTTTTGTGTGTGCAGAATAAGAGATAAAGACCTAACTTAGCTCCTTCTAACCTAGGTGTCTAGTTTCCTAGTACCATTTGTTGAAGGGTCTTTTTCCAGTGCAGGTTCTTGACACGTTTTAAGGTAGATCTAATTGTATAAGTGTATTTCTGGGTCCTCTATTATATCCCACAGGTCTGCATTTCAGTTTTTGAGTCAGTTCTATACAGTTTTTGTTACTATGGTTGTGTCATTTAATATGGGATCAAGCACTACGATGCCTCTGAAGGCAGAAAATAATCGTCTCTGAAGATGCTTAGCAATTCCAAAAAAAAAAAAGGCAAAACGTGCTTCCAGCATATTGTGCCTTTGAAAAATCTGGTCTAGTTCAGCTGGCAGATGAGGTGATTGATGCGTTCACCACATTAGACAAGTGAGCCCATCTCTTTGAGGAATCCCACTCTGTTCTTGATACCGTGACAGGCCACAAAATGGTAGAGAGTGCATAAGAATGAAGAGACCTCTCAGAAATACTTCCCTGGAAAGGCAATTTCATGGATGAGGTCTTCTAAGCAGAGGACACCAATCTCCCCAGTGTTCCTCAATCACTGAGTTGTCTCTCAGAGGGATGATCCTGACTTGTCTTAACTTTGACTTGTCTACGTTTCAAGATGTATTCCCGGACAGACTTCAGATTTGGAAATGTATGAGGCAGAATGAAGCAGCCTGTATCCTCCCAGCCACTCAATTCTGGCTGAGAAGAGCTGAAAGTACTCTCCACCACTGCGTTCCTGAACTAAGGAGCAGACTGCAATCACAGTCTAGCTGGATGTTTGGGATTACAGAAGTGAGGAGTAGGAAGAAAATTTGATGTCAATCACTTTTTAAATTATCATTGTGGGTTGTGTGTACACAGTGTGTATGGGCATATGCCAGGCACACAGGTGGAAGTCAGAAAACAACTTTACCTTTATGTCAGTCCTGAGGATTGAACTTATGTCTCCAGATTTGTATGGCAAGTGCCTTTACCCACTGACCCATCTCACCATTCCTGTTAATCACTTTTGATAACATAACCACTTTACCATGGTAATTCTCCCAAGTCCTGAATACAGGGGGCATCTTTCCAGATTCTAGTATTTTCTTCAATTCCTTTCTTAAATATCTTAAAGCTTTTGTTGTAAATATCTTTCATGTCTTTTCTTAGGGATTTTCCTAGATATTTTTGAGCCTTTTGTGAATGGGATTTTCCCCCTTATTTATTTCAACAGCAGTTCATTATTGGTGTATAAAAATACAGGTCTTTGTATGTTTTCTCTCTAGGACTGCCCTTTTATCATTATGGGCATGAGCTGTATTCCTTCTGTTCCCCCTTTGATCTGGGATTTTATCATACAGGGATCCTGATCTTTATCAAAGACTTCTGCCTGTACTGAGATGATTGTGTGAGATTTCGCAGTTTCTGTTCTTAAGTCTATTTGCTGTATTACCTTTATTGATTGTCATAGGTTGGACCAACCTGGCATCTCTAGGAAGGAACCAACTTGGTTTTGTGTTCTTGAATTCAATTTACAAGAAGTTCATAGAGAACTTTACACCCATGTGCATCAGGGAACTTGGTCTGTCCTTTTCTTTTTCTGCTATGCTCTAACTCAGTTTTGAAATTGGGGCAATACTGGCTTTATAAAGGGAGTTTGGTAGTGTGCCTTCCCTTTCTATTTTGTGTAACAGTTTGAGGAGTATTCATGTTAGCTCTTCCCTAAAGGTGTGATGAGTTCAGCAGGAAAGGCATCCAATCCTGGGCTATTCCTTGTAGGAGCACTTTAATCAGTGTTTATTCTTATAATTTGTTGTAGTCCTATATACTTCCATCTTATGGACTTAATTATGGCATATCATATATGTATGGGAACTTTTTTATTTCTTTTAGATTTTTAGGTCCTTTTTTTGTTTGTTTGTTTGTTTGTTTGTCTTTTTGAGACAGGGTCTCCCTGTAGCCCCAGCTGTCCTGGAACTCACTATGTAGACCAGGCTGGCCTCGAACTCACAGAGATCTGCCTCCCTCTACCTCCCAAGTGCTGGGATTAAAGGTGTGTGCCACCACACCTGGCCCAGTTCTTTTAATATAATTTTTCAAAATAGTCCATCACTGTCAGGCATAGTAGCACATACCTTTAATCTCAACATTCAAAAGGCAAAGGCAGGCAGATCTCTGTAAGATCAAGGCCAAACTGGTCTACAGAGTAAGTTCCAGGTCAGCTGGGGCCACAGAAGACCCTGTCTCAAAGAAACAAACAACAACAACAATTCCCTCATGATGCTTAGGATTTTATTGGACTATGTTGTAACATCTCTTTCATCTCTAACTTTTAAAATTTGAATAGTCTGTATTTGTTTTGTTTAAATTTGCTAGGGACTTGTCAATCTTGTTTATCGTTAGAAGTGCTAACTTTATTGATTCTATAGACTACTGTTTTAGTCTTTGCTTGCTTGATTTTTGCTCTGATTTTATTATTCCCTGCAGCTGACAGCTTTTGCACTTAGTTAGTTCTTGTTTTTCTAAGAATTTGACATGCATCATTAGGCCATTCTTTGATCTCTGATTTTTTTTCTAAATGTAAGCACTAGATAAGCAAGTCTTCTCAGAACTTCACTCGCTGCATTCCAAGACTCTGGTATGCTGTGCCTTCGCTTTCATTTGATTCTAGGAAAAACTTAAGTTCCTCTCTGATTTCCCTAATGACCCCCTGCTCATTCAAGAGTATATTATTTAGTCTCTTGGTACTTATGTGGTTTCTCTTATGATGGATTTTTAGATTTAATGCATTATGCTATAATAAGGTGGATTATTAGCTTGATAGTTTTTTATTCATTTTGTACTCTTTAAGACTTACATTGTACCCTAGAATGTGGTCTACTTTAGAGATATTTCCGTGGGCTACTGGAGAAAATGCGAATTATTTTTAAAATATTTTATTTATTATTTTTATTTTATGTGTATTAGTGTATTGCCTACATGTATGTAAGTGCACCCATGTCATTCAGTGCCAGCAAAAGTCAGAAGAGGGCTTCAGATCCAGTTGTTAGCTGTCATGTGGATGTTGGGAGTGGAACCCAGGCCCTCTGCAGGACCAGCCAGTCTTTTAATCCAGTCAGTTATTCTTAACTTTTGAGCCATCTCTTCAGCACAAGAATGTTTATTTTTTGTATCTGTTGGATGGATCATTTTGTAAATAATGTTCTCTTAATTTGAGCTGCAATATGGTTTAACTCTGAAGTTTCTTTCTTGATTTTGAGTTTGGATGACCTGTTTAAAGATGAGAATGGAATATTTAAGTAACCCATTGTTACCATATCAGGACCTATTTGACCTTTCGTGCCTGTTAGTGGTTGTTTTGTGTAACTGGAAACCCCAATGGTTAGGACTTACATATTTACAATTGTTACATCTTCTTGGTGAATTATTCTCTTCCTTTATCTCTTCTCATTAATTTTGATTTGAAATCTACTTTATTAGGTAATAATAGTGTTGTCAGGTTCGTTTTGACTTCCACTTGCTTCATAAATTTGTTTCCAGTCTTGAATCTCAGTCTATAGTTACTTCTGGAAGTGAGGTGTTTGGATAAGACAAAGGACAGTTGGATTTAATCTTTTAATCCAGTCAGTTATTCTTTATTGCTTAGTTGAGACCATTTACATTTTATATTGGTATTGAGACATGTATACTTATTTCTGTAATTTTATTGGCTGTTTTTCTGGTTGATTGGGTTGTTTAGTCTTTGTTTTCTACCCGGGTTTATTGGTTTATGGTGTTGGAAATGACAAATTCCTTTCTAGTTTCCCTTTGTTCATCTGTTCCTCTCACTAAATTTATTCTTTTCTGTCTCTCACACAATTAAGACTGTATTTCTTACTCCTCTGTGTATAGTATTTTTTATCTTTATCAGTACTGGTTTAGTGGTCAAGAACTGTCTTAGTTGGTTCTAGCCTAGAAATATTCTTATTTCTCTGTCAATTTTTAAAGATGTTTTTACTATATGACAATCTTTGTTATCAGCTGATTTTCAGTGCTTGAAATATATCATTCTGTGTTTATCTGGATTTTAGGATTACTAATGAGAAGTTGATATGCCTCTTGACCTCAAGTCAAAGGCTATCAGATTCTTTTTTCAAACTCTCTTCATATATATTTTAATTATATTTCATACAATATAGCTTGATCCTACTTAGACCCTCTCCCCAATCTGCACCTCTTTTAAAGCCTCCCTGCCACATTTCATGTGCTCTGTCATATACATTAAGGCCTATCAAATTTGTGTCCCCAAATGTCCTTCAGTGAGAGTTCATCCACTAGAGACAGCTAACCTACTTACACTCTTAAAGAAAACTGACTCTTCCTCTCCCAGCAGTTATCAGTTGCCAATAGTTCCTACCCTCTTCCATGCTGGTATTTTGTCTGGCTTGAGCTTGCATGGGTCTTGTGCATGCTGTTACCATTGCTGTGACTTCATATGAGTAACTTCCCAGCTGTATGAAAAACTGTTTCTTTATGTTCGTCAACCACTTTTGGCTTTCTCTTCCTCTTCTGCAATGGTCCCTGAGCCCTGGGTGGCAGAAGTTTCATACAGATGTCCTATTCAGGAATAAGCATTCTGCGATAACTTATTCTCTGCACTTTGGCCAGTTGTGGCTTTCTGGGTAAATCACTATCTGTTGCATAAGGAAGTTTTGCTGGTAAGAGTTGAAATATATGCTAATATTTCTTCCACATCCTGTTCCACTATATTCCCTGAGCCTTAGGTATAGAGGTTGCATTGCAGATGTGTCACTTAGGGCTGGGCAACTCACAGACACTTAGTCTCTGCATTTGACCACTTATAAAACTTTGTAATCATCTCCATCTATTGGAGAAAGAAGGTTTTTTTCATGAGTGATGACAGGCATACTTGTCTGCAGTATAAAGATACATATTTAGAACACAGTAAGAAATTATGTTGGTCTATGGGTGTAACAAAAGTAGGATTTTCTCTAGGATCTATGACCTCTCCAGTCATATGCATATGTTTATAGTACCACACATGAGTTCCCTCCCACTGAGGCTCCCTTAAATCCCGTTAGATAGCTATTACCTACCTCCACGATAGAAGAACCACTACTACACCAGTAGAGATTATTTTACAGGCTGATCATTATTGTGGTTCATAGACTTTACAGATGAATGATTTCTCCCCTGGCAGTTTGCATAGTCTTCTGACATTATAGGAGCTAGTCTTTAGGAAGGAGGCTTTCAGATCAATTCCAGCTCAACTGCTCCAAGTCCTGTGTCCAACGTATGTTCTGTCTTCAGCAATAGGATGTTACCTCCATATTCTCGTAGGCACTCAAGGACTGTGGCAATAGCCTATGATTTTGAGAATCTCGCGAACTACCCTGACCAACAACTCGAAAGAGGTTTCTCTGCCTGGCACTGTGTTTTTTGTTATGTAACCTTCAGCTACACACACACACACACACACACACACACACAGTCACACACACACACGCACAAACACACACACACACACACACACACACACACACACACACAGTCACACACACACACGCACGCACACACACACGTGTATGTGTATTTTTTCATAGGCTTTTAAAAATATTTTATTTGTTATTTTTATTTTATGTGTATGAGTGTATTGCCTGCATGTATGTGAGTGCACCCGTGTCGTGCAATGCCACGGAGGTCAGAAGAGGGCTTCTGATTCCCCTGGAACTGGAGTTAAGGACAGTTTGTAGCCACCATGTGGGTGCTTGGAATCAAACCCGGGTCCTCTGCAAGAGCAGTCAGTGCTCTTAACCACCAAGTCATCTCTCCAGCCCCTTCGTAGGCTTTTGAACGAATACATTCCCGTCTGTTTTTTTAATACCAACTACGTGATTTATTTCTCCTCTCTCTCTTCCTGTACAGCCCTCCCTATTCCCTTCCCAGGTTAGTATTCCTCGTTTTCCCTATTTCCCCTTTGATAACACCTGTCTCCTAATATACCCCTCTTCTGAGCTCCTTCTTCCCCTTTACGCCCATGGTTCCTTTCCATTTTCCTGGCTCCTGTGGTTACATAAGGATGTATAGTCACATCTAAGGATTTGGAGCTAGGATCTACAAATGGGAGAGAACACACAGCATTTGTTTTCTCTATGCTACTTCACTTAATATAACAGTTTCTAGTTCCATCCATTTGCCTGCAAATGTCAAGATTTAGTTTGTCTTTACTGCTGAGAACTCCATTGTATAAATATACCACATTTTCATTATCCATTCATTCGTTGAGGGCCATTTAGTATGTACACTGTTTCCATTTCCTAGCTATTGTTAAAGAGCAGTAACAAATGTGGTTTCTCTCTCTCTCTCTCTCTCTCTCTCTCTCTCTCTCTCTCTCTCTCTCTCTTCTTAGGATATTGAGTCCTTTTGGTTATAGCCAAAGAGTGGTATAGCCAAACCAAATCATATGGTAGATTTATTTTTAGTTTTTCAAAAGTTCTCCACACTGATTTCCACTCAAATCCAATGTTATTCTCAGTTGCTGAAATCTACTCTGTGCCACCAGGGTGAGTGTTGTTCCTCACTAAGCGGAACCTTGTACAGTCTGCTCCTTACAGCTTGTCAGAATCTGGCCTTCCTGCTCTCCTCAACTGTCTCCCATGTCTGTCTCTTATCCTGGGCGGTGACAGATTAAATCCAGACTCCCTGATTTATGGTTGTTCCTTGTTCTCTGGCCCTAGGGCAGCTCCTTTTGAAAAGATGTGTTCAACCCTCTGGTGGGTGCTACTGTCCTTCACTTCACAGAGAAATTAGGATCACTGTCCACTGCTCACCTGTCCACTGAAGTCACTGTCTCCAAACCCCACAACTAGATCTGAGGCTTGTGAGCACTCAGTGTAGGATGGCCAGCCTCTTTTCACCGAGACTACCTGGCTTATCTTTTGGATGAGATTTCTGCTTCCCTGACCCGTCTAGGGACCCACTTGCTGGAAAAGTATTGAGCTTGGTTTGTTTGGCCACCATTCAGCCGTTCAGTCACTGCCTTTGTGAATTTCCACAGCACTTCCTCTTTCCTTTGGAAGAGTGTCCATCCACTCTTCCCCAGAATGACTTCACCTTCTAGTCCACAACATGGCACAGAACTTACATACGCCTGTATGTCTAATTCTTTACCTGATTATTACATATATAAGGCTGATTTGTGTTCTTAATTACAGTGTAATTCATCATATATATAACCTGATGATGTGTGTGTATGTCCCACAGCTCCTTTATCCATTTGATTGTTAAAAACAGCACGTTTCTTACTTATGTGTGTGGTTTTTTTTTTTGCATTTGCTGCAGTAATTGGCCATTTCTGTTTTCAAGCATTTCTGGAAGTTTACTTAATTTTGCACAAGTTTCTTCTAGTTTACCTTTCATAATATCTTATTTTTTCTCAATTTTCATGAATAGTTTTTGCATATGAATCATGTAACTTATATCTTATTTTTTCTTTTCTTATATTATCTAAAATTGTGTTGATCCATTGTCTCTTAAATTCATCTTCAGTACCACCATTAACTTTTCCAAAAACTTATTTCCATTCTTTGAGTTGAAATTCAATTTATTTCGTTAATTAAAGTTTTCTCTCTAATGCATTTTCCACTTATTTATTGGATACATGAAATGCTTCCTATTGACATGGAGCTAGGTAAGAACCACTTTGTTTAATTTTATTTTATGAAATAAATATTTTCAAGTGAAAGATTGTCCTCCCATATCTAACCCATATTTACTCAGTCATTTCAGCTGACTGCCTACATATGTATTATTAAATTGATATTTCATTATTATAGCAACTGACAATGGTCTAAGAGTTTTCATTAAAGTCCATCTAGATGTGACTATTGGAGCAGAGGAAACAATAAATTCCAGGGACAGACACAGAATAAATTGTTTTAGTACCCCGAATATTTAGGGCGAGTTCTAAGTGGATTCAAGGTGACATTGTTGGATATTATTAAAACCACCTTTGTAAGACTGAGTACATAGAGAAAGAATCTAGGCTCAAAACCATTGAATAAAAAAATCAGAAAGTGGGTTATAACGCAGTATATATTTTTAAGATTATCGAATGTAGAAAACTATATTGTTAATTTATAAAAGGGATGATTCTATATATTGTTGCTGGCACCATGAACACTGCCCCAAGTTACTCCCTTTTGGTGTTTTAATGGAATAGTTCTCAGGACCTCTAACTCCATAGGTTTCACAGATACATCTTTACCACCTGTCAGATTTGTTACATTAAGTTAGCAACCAATCAAATTCCCAGGGTTCTCTCTTTTTTTTTAACCAAGTTGTTATCAAAACAGGACTTACATAGCACATAAAACTATTAAATAAGCAAATAGCAGGCTTTACAGTGTGCAGTGTCATTGCAGTAACTACATTAGCTAAGTAAGGCTCATGTTACAACACAGCAGTAGACCAATTCTCTTGCATGCAGATTACCTTTTCTCACTCAAGTAAAGACCAATATTAATATCTCTTGTTGCATGACAAAGCACTCACGCAACCAGCATTCAATGGTCTTGTCAAACTCCATGAAATTCTGGGAAATGTGGCCTAGCTATGCACTCAGCTGTCTACTGTCACCAGCCAAAGGCTGGATAGACCCAGGACAGTCTCTGTTAATATTTAGACTTGCTAGATTCAAATACCCATTTCATCATTTCTCTCAAAAGAACTCTTCCTCTCACACCAACAAAAATACACCCACTTCCAAGCACCAAATTCGTTTGAAACTTCAAACCCTAAAAGAGTAGACGATATATACCTTCTCCTACCCTTCTTTTTGTGAACTGGTGCCCTATAGGCTAAGAGAATTTCTGGTCTGTTGTATAATTACAATAGATTCCCTCAGAATGTGGGGCAGCAGCCTCTAGCATCCATAGCAGTCATGGTTCTGACCTCTAGGTGGGGCGCGGTGGTTTCCTGATTAGGTTTTGATTTTGTCGTGGGAGAGAATCTTCACAGTCAACTCTCCTCAGTATTCCTTGGTTCTACACACTAGGGGCGGCCCATTGTCTCGTTGGATGAACCACATAGATTTTATGGATTCTGCTTTATTTTTTGGTTGGCTGCCTTGTTTTCACAGTTGAGTCGAGTTTACAAGAGTACAAATGCTTCTGGTTTTCATATTTTTAATATTTAAAGAAAAACATTAATAAACCTGTCGACCAGTATATATTAAATGGCCAATGCAGACTATAATAAAAATAAACATGGATAAAAGATGCATTGACAGGGCAAGACAAGTGGACTTTAATGCAAGTACATGTATAAACTCATTTAAAAATTTACTGAGGTTGAGTTTGAGCATAGAAGCAAAGAACAGTGTTCATAATCTTAGCTAACACAGTATAATAATATTACAGCCACTATTAAGGATCTGGAGAGTTGGCTCAGTGCATAAGGGCCCTGGCTGCTTTTGCAGAGGACTTGAGTTCAGTTTCTAGCACCCATGTGGCACCTCACAAACATCTGTAAATTCAGTTCCAGAATCCACCACCCCCTTCTGGCCTCTCCAGCAATAGGCACACAAATGGTGCATATACAAGTATACATGCAATCACTCAAAAAAAAAAAAGAATACTATTAAAATGTCAATGTATTTTCTAAATACATCTCTATGTGATATTACACCTTGCTTTGATTTGCTCTGCTCTGCTCTGTTTTGGGTCCTGCTTCACTTGCTTCTCTGTTCTTGTGATAAAAACAAACTGACTTGGAGAGGAAAGGGTTTATTCTACCGTATAACTCCGAAGTCACAATCCAAATCCCATACTGAGGGAACCCAAGGTAAGAACAGAAAGCAGGACCCAAAGGAGAGGTCACAGAGGAACACTGCTTACTGGCTGATTCCCCCTGCCTTGCTCAGTTTTATATCCCAGGCCTACCTGCCCAGGGATGGCACTTCCCACAGTGGACTGGGCCCTCCTATGTCAATTAGTAATCAAGAAAATGCCTAACAGACGTGCCCACAGGTCAGTCTGGTGGAGGAAATTCATCAATTGAGCTTTTTCCTCTACCTGGATATCTCTAATTTGTGCCAAACTGGCAAAAACCACCCAACACAACAACATTTTCAATCTGAGTGCATATAGAAACAAGTATAAAAATTCAACTATTTTCTATTAAAGAGATCTGACAACTTATAATAATGCTGATTCCACACTTTTAATTCTGAAAATGTACTTTTTGCTATAATGTATTACGTATGTTTATATGTGGTAGATTATTAGTATTTTAGGTAAATAAAATATTTAAAATATTTCATTTATTCTAATACAGTACATTTCAAAACAAAATACACATACATGAAGGTATTTTATTGTCACCAATAATTTTTCAAGATCTGAAGGGACTCTGAGACCAAAAGTTAAAGGATTTATGGTCTAGAAGTAAGCCCAGGAAGAAAAAATTTGTGATTTTTTGTGACTGTATGATGAACTTGCTATAAACAGCACAGAATTCGTGTCTCCAAATTCAATCCTTTTCTAAAGAAACAGAGATTCTTGAAGAAAAACATTAATGGACATCTGTGCTATAAGAATAAATCCCCTAACAGCACATGCCCTGGGCTAGTGCATACAGAAAAGATTTGCCAGTGGGGGATGCTGCAGCCAATGTGATTCTCTGATTCTTCTATTTAGCCCTTCAGAGGAGCATAGTGCACATGTGTGTGAACTTTACACTGAACAGCAAAGGGAGAGCACACACATATGAATTACAGGCTCGCCTCAATTTAGGCTCTGTGATTTCCACATTATGTTTTGTTTTCATTCTCAATATATTCAGTTTCATCTTTCAAGTGGTCCCTACTTGCATGAAGTTCTTATGTAAACTAGCTTGTTTTAATATGTCTTTGCAATAACAGTTAATTCACTGCCATTATTTCTTGGAGGGCATGTACAGAAATGACAGATCATATATTTGACTCAGTTTCTCTAAACTAACAGTTACATAACAATATTTGGTATTATTTTCTTGTATTACTTACATAAAACCTCTAGACATAAATTGACCTGGAAATAGGTGACTTGAACAGCACTGTAAACCAAGTAGACCCAGCAGGTTATTATGGACTACAACAGAGTACAGATGATTCTCAAGCACTCACTCAGTCTTTATGTCTTTCTTGGTGTTTTCTTTTATATTATTGTGTCCAAACATTTGTGAGAAGATTTGCAGCTCTTCATGATTTCCATTGTAACTCTTTGGGTATGTGAGATATAAAACGCTTCTGATCCCAAGAATTTCAGGTAAGGGAGATTCCTTCTGTGTAATTTTTCCATTCTCTTTTGTCACTCTAACACAAATACAACGTTTTCATAGTCATGTAGTTGAATGTACTTGAAATTCATGTCCAGTCTTTTCTTTTTAATCTTGTAATAATATGATGATACCATCAATAGATGAAAAATGTCTGATTTTTTTGGTTTTTGATATTTTATTTAATAGTCATGCATGCATACAGTTTCTGAAGACTGTTTGAGGTGCTAAAGTGTATCTTCTAGAAATTTTCTCAAGGAAAAAATATTCTCACTTTTTGCACTTAAGAAGCTCTTGTTCTGCAGGCTTTATTTTAGAGGCACAGTGTGGTTGATGTTTTAGTGCTTGGCTCACCATTTCTTTGCAAAATTTTAATGTGATTTTACAGTCTTACACAGAATGTGTTGTGTTGCTGTGAAATCTAGACCTCATTTTTTTTCTCTTCTAAATGATGATATTGTCTGTCTATGTGCTCAACTAGTTAGAAAGGTGATAGATAAATAGAAGATAGATAGATAGATGATAGATAGATAAATAGATAGATAGATGATAGAAGATAGATAGATAGATA
>NW_008352325.1:1687845-1692077 GCF_000622305.1 Nannospalax galili | reverse complement strand
GATAGATAGATAGATAGATAGATGTGTGTGTGTGTGTGTGTGTGTGTGTGTGTGTGTGTGTGTATGGGTGTATGTGTGAACTCCACCCTCCACATCATTATTAAGCACTTACGGAACAGTCTGCCTGGCTTACGGTCAGCTCAGATCATGAGCTTTAATACCATTATAATTTTGTAGCTAGACCTTTATATTCTGTTCTGTTTTGTTATGGTTGTCTTGTTCTTTGCAAAGCCAAGTTCTACACACCTTGGATCCCTTTCCTTGGGTTTCATGCTGCTGTTTCCTTTTTGGCTTTGCTTTGATCACTTCTTAATTGTCATGCTGGTTCTTTTGCTTTTCTCTATTCTGTCTTTCTGTCTTTCAGTATCCAGCCTCTTTTTGCTTTGATTTTTACTGCATGAAGCTTCTGTCTCCTTATTTTACCTCTCTCCTGATTTCTGCCATGCTTCACTTCATCCATTTCCATTCTGCCCATATAGATATATTCATTTTTACTTTTTCTAATGTGCCTATGTACATGTACATGTGAGTGCAGTGCCCTAGGAGGATTCCTTGGAGTTAGAGTTACAGGCAGTGGGGAGTGGCTTAATGTAAGTGTTGAGAATAGGATTCAAGTTCTCTAGAAAATCAGCACACACTCTTAACTACTGACTCATCTCATCTCCCTAGCCCCTCTTTCTTGATTTTTAAGTAAATTTTCTTGATTTGTGAATGAAAATGGATTGTTTATCAAGTTTTTGTTTGGAATCTTTCTTTCTCAATGTCTATTTGAATTGAATTTTCATGCATTTCGTACATCTTAATCATATTTAGACCCTTCCCCCCTCTGCACACCCTTGTAACCCACCAGATTTCACGCATTCTGTCATATATGTTAAGGTCTACAAATCATGTTTGTGTACCCAGATGTCCCTCTGTGTGACTTTATCCACTGGAGTTTAGTCAGCCTATCTAGCGTCACTCTTAAAGATAATCAGCTCAACCTTACCCTGAGTACTGAGCTGCCAATAGTTCTGCTAAGGTTGGGAATTCTTACCCATTTCCTCGGTTCTATGATGGAATTTTGCCTGAGTTGAGTTTTCATGAGTCTTGTGCATGCTGATACCATTGCTGCAAGTTCATAAGAGCAAGTTCCCAAAACCTGAAGACTCTGTTTCCTTATGTTCATGCAATACCCCTGGCTCTCACAATCTTTGTGCCTCCTCTTCCACAATGGTCCCTGAGCCCCTTGGTGAGTAAGGCTTAATATGAGTCCTATCCAGGGACATGCGCCCTGCAGTGTATTTTTTAAAACTTAAACCAATGTTTCGGTTGCTTTTTATCTTCTCTAGGACAATGTTTCTCCAGTAACTGACCGTTATTAGTAGATTTGGCTAATCATCTCCCTTTCGTTGTTGCAGCAGCCTCACACCAATTTCATACTAAAGTTTTTCTATTCATCAGCACTTACTGTGTTTGCTTTCCTTAAATTACATTCTTATTGTCTGGAGAGAGCAGGTCCTTTTTCAAACTTTTTAGCTGTCACTCAAATGTGCTCTCCACTCTACTGGCTTCTCTGCCCCTTTGTCTGCTGTCAGTCTGCAGTCTTTCTGCCGAGAAATTCTCATATTGGAAAGTGCTCTCAGGATAGGTGTGCCACCTTGCTCCGAGTCAGAGCTGATGGCACTGTGTCCTCCACATGTGGGTTCCTCTGCTTATTTCTTTTGTTCATCTGTTTGGCTTCTCACCTACGTGGTGTAAGAAGAAACTTGATCTCTGTTCATTGAAGTTTTCTGGGTTCATGAAAAGTTTAAACTTTTTATTGAAAGAGAAAATATTTATTGAAGATGATGTTTGGAGCTACTTTTTAAATAGTTACAAAACTAAAATGTATAATAAGATCTCATTTTGTGAAAATAAAAGTATATATGCCAAAATAAGATACATTAAACCAGGCTGGGTAGGGTAGGGCACACCTTTAATCCCAGTACTCAGGAAACAGAGGGAAGTGGCTCTCTGTGAGGTCAAAGCCAGCCTGGTCTCCATAGTGAGTTCCAGGGCAGTTGGGGCTACAGGGAGATCCTGAGAATGAAAAGAAAGGTGGGAAGGCTGGAGATGGTTCAGTAGTTAAGAGCACTGGCTGCTCTTGCAGAGGACTCTGTGTGGTTTCCAGCATACATATCATGGCTAACAAGTGTCAGTAACTTGAGTCCCAGGGGATCTGTGGTACACCTAGTGTGCACTTGCATATATGCAGGCAAAACACCCATATACATAAAAATAAAAATAAATAAATCCCCTCCAAAAATCTTTAAAATGTTTAATTAAAAATATAAATAAATAAAATGAAAATACAAATACAAATTTTTAAAATCAAAAATAAAATAAATAATAACTAAATGAGATACATTAAATTATTTGAAAAGATTGATTGAGATATTTGCAATGATTACCAAGCATTGGAACATTATACTTTCTCTTTTGATTTGCTCATAATTTCTAATTTTTCAGAAACAAATTGATTTGGTAATAATAAAATTATTTTTAAATATAAAATAATAACTGAAAAAGAGCAATGTTGTATAGGTAAGTATCTTCAAAATGAAGTCTAAACTACAGAGGTTATATCAATTCTCAGAATTTCAAACTTATTTCTCCACAGTCACCAACGCTAACTACAAAGCTTAAGAAAAATCTAGGAATTATGTATAAATGAAACATATATGGGAAGATGGGTTTCTAAGACTCCTCGGATAGGGAGCTATCATAGACGTCTAACAAAAGCTCTTCCAACTGAACAGTCAAACATTAAGATATTAACCCAATTTATTTACTTTAGATACTGCCTTTGACATTATCCAAGGGGTTGTTCAAAGTACAAATGGATAAAGTAACTCAGTATTCACATCACTGAAGAGAGGATCTTCAATCAGCACAGGAAGAACAGGGGAGAAGAACAGAGGAAGTCACACTACAAGGGGATGGGACAGATCTTAGAATTCCATGGCAATTCCCTATTCCGCATCTGTCAACATCCATAGGAGCTGATAATCAGCCAAAAGTTCAGTGTCTTCGTTGTTGTCTATATGTTTTGAAAAAAATTTTGTACAGGGAGACATCTGCTCAGGCGCTCTGCTAATTCACAGTGGCAGTCTGTGCAGATGTTGTTAGGGTCTTTGAACTCTGCAGAATTCAGACCCCAGCCTCAATAGCAAAAGATGGCCCACATGTTGCCACACACACCATATAAATGCTCCCTTCTTTTTTTTATTTTTTTCCTTTTAGTTCTTTTTGTATTTTTGTTTGTCTTGTTTTTTTTCTCTCTCTCTTCTTAAGAAGAGAAGGAAAAGGCATATTTTTTTCAGCCATGGTAACAGTAGAAATCATCATTGACAATTCCACCTTTAAAAAATGATTGTCTTTGTATCAGAACAAGAGGCTATACCAATTTTCAATGAAATGGACACCAAAAGGAAGTATAGCTATGAACTTGAAGCTAAATTAGCATACTGTAATAAAATACTTTGGTATAAAGTATATACCAAGAAGCACAGGTTTAGACTGGGTCTAGATAAAAGAATTTAAATATTCATGTAATCACAATTTTTCACGCCAAAAAATGCCTAAGTCTTTTTCTTCAGTATTTACTGTTTTAAAACTCAGAATTGGCACAATAGAAAATCATTTTTATTTCATGGATTCAACTTGTAATGGGAACTATGAGACTTATAAAAGAACTTCAGACTCACATCTCATGTTTCCTACATCCATCATCTTCCTGCCTTTTTCATCTTCTGTTAAGATGGTTGATAACAAACCCTCTAAGGTGCTCTCAGTGTCATGCCATGCTATGGAATCACTACATGTGCACTGTCCTCCCTACCTCCAGAAAACCTAACAGCACACAATTATGTCTGCCATTAGAAGACCACCTCTTCTTAGAAATGTGTAAGAAACATGGATGAAGTCTCATCAGAGTGCTAATATTGCAATCTATTAATGACTGTGCATTTGTATAGTGCAGGAAAGTGTTGTATTCTTTTAACTAACTCTCTCTCTTTATCTTTCTCTCTTGATGGACACAGAGATGGACAGAGACAGCTGATTAGACACCTGAATGCATGGATGAGTACTTGGTTAAGCAAATAAACAATAAATTAGAGACATGAAATTCAGGTGATAATTTAATTTGACCAACGGGCATATAGAGATAGGTAGATAGACAAATATTGATACCACAGATACATATTTTT
>NW_008352325.1:1638097-1687694 GCF_000622305.1 Nannospalax galili | reverse complement strand
ATTGTACTCAGTATAAACCCTATAAGACATAAAATTAAATGAGTTTTTAATCTTTTAAAAATGATCTCCATTTCATCATACAGAAAAATTCATTTTTAATGCAATTGACATTAAGATTGCACATGCGTTTCTAATCTCTATATATCTGATTATTACTAGTCACAGTCGGTTACTTTCTGAGCTCCTTGGCATCTGAGCATGGATATAAAGTCGTTAAGTAGATTTCAATGGTAATGTTTTTCACATCTACTAATTATTAAGGAGCAAATTTTTATGCTTTGAAGAATTATTATTTTTAATCATTTTTAAAAACTTTTAATAACTACATGATTAGAAGAAGCTACATAATTTTTAAGGTAAAGTTATCTGTTAAGGGAATTATCTCTGGTGGCATAGAGGATTTCTCTGGCCTTGTTTCTTTCATTCTTACCTCTATGTTATGCTTTCTTTCTCAGTAATTTTATCTTTCTACTCAAGGTTTTTCCATCCTCCCTGTAGTTCTCTTCCACCCAAAATATTGTAAACATGTCTAATTACATGAAAACATCCACTTAAAATGCAGTAATACTGGCCAGGCCCATATCTTCTTTTCTGGGTGTAAATTGACATCCTTGACTGCTTACATGTCCCATGGAATTGGCTACCGTGGCCTACACATGAACACTGTTCTCCACACCTGCCTGCCAGGTTGTACATGACTGTACTGTGAGTGAAGTGTGAACACAAGCATCTAAAATCACTTTAACCCTTCAATAATTTGGAATTGGAACATGGAAACTGTATTTGGCCCATCAATAATTGAATTTTCAGGACTTCACAAATATGAGCCTAAGGTAGGTTTATAAAAGTAAGGGCAAGTTGAATTAGGGGGGAAAAGGAGAGAGAGAAAAAGGGCCTCCAAACTGGGGAGTATTCAGGGGTGCAGCTGTGTTTCAATGCTCTAAGAACTTGAAAACTACTACTTCAAGCTCTCCCTTTCTGTTTAACCCAGACTCACTGAACTTATCCTTCGTGAAAAGATGACTCCATAATCAGATATGTATATTTGTTAAAGTAATATAGCATGGACACATTTGTTGACAAAGCAATGATGAAGGCACCAGAACTATTTGAATTAAAATTATAATAAAGTTCAAACTAAAGGTTAGGGAATAAAACGAAAGATGTTGTTTTCAGCAACAGCCAACATCAAATATCTTATTTTTGCAGGTTCATTAGGCCTTGAGGAATTCTCAGTGCAGCATATTATATATAAAACTAAAATAAAACATAACAGTCGCCTAGATTTTCAACTCAGATACGAAAATCATAAGGCGTGCTTCTGTACTGATGTGCACATAAAAATCTGAGTCAGAGACTTGAAACCACTGAAGACTGATGAATCCAGATTCTCAGACCTTAGACTAAGTGTTCTTTTTTGGTGGACTGAGTACCGTGGGGTATTAGAATAACTCAGAAGCTAGTGTTTAGAGATGGAGGGACAGAGGATGATTATAACAAGAACAGCTCCAAGAGGTGTCATCTGAAAGGAACTCTGCTGTGTGTTAGATTTGAGATAAAGGCAGGTGCTTTGGTTTCTTCTTATATAAAAGAAAGAATAAGGGTTGTCTGCGAACCAAGCAATGATATTCATTCCATTTATGGAACAAGTGAATTTAACCTTATAATCCTTCTGTATAAGAGCTTCACAATGAATGCCTACAATTGTCAGACTAGAGAACCCGTGATGGCTGACATTTGTTGTCAACTTGACTGGATCTAGAATTAACTAAAATTTTGGGACTTTCTTGATGGTATTATTTGAAGCCAAACAGCCCATTCTAAATGTGGGCAGCACCTTCTGATGGCAGCCCATAAAAAAGGACAGGGTAACAGGGAGCTTTTGCTTTTCACCTGCTGGACTTCACTCTCACCAGTGAGTTTATCTATTTTGTTGCTGTGACATTCCTTTACTGATATTAGAACCAACTTCTCCAGGTTCTAACAAGACCAGCAGCTCTCTAGGAATCCTTCAGGCCTTCAGTGCCAGATTGGAACTGCAGAGTAATCCAGCCTCATGGACTGAGAAACTTCCAGAATTTCAGCCTCTCCAGTGTGGCATGGACATTGGTGCACTACCCAGACCCTATCCTGTAAGCCAATTTGATAAATTTCCATCTATGTATGAATATATGTATATCGATTTTATCAGTTCTCTTCCTTCAGAGAACCCCAACTTTTACACATTGATTTGTGTCCTAGTTAATTTCTATTGCTGTGATAAAACACTGACTGAAAGCATCTTCTTGAGGATAGGGTTTATTTACCTTACAGGGTACAGTCCATCTTTGAAGAAAGTCAGAGCAGGAACCTGGTGGCAAGTACTAAAGAATGAACCGTGGAGGAATGTTGGAACTGTTTACTGACTTGGTCCCCTGGCCTGTCCTGTGCTCAGCTTGCTTTCTTATACACCCTAGGACCACTGCCTAGAAGTGGCACCGCCCACAGAGGACTGGGGCCTTCTACATCCTTTAACAATAAAATAATGCTTCACAGACATGCCCACAGGTCAATCTGATAGAGCCAATGGCCCAGTTGAGGTTCCCTCTTCCAAGATGTGTCCAGTTGGCAACTGAAGTTTTTCAGGATAGGAACCAATCACTTTTTAGACTGTGGCCATATGCACTTTGCCAAATGAATGAAGATAAATCAATGTTTACACACTCTAAACCATACTTGTGTTCTCTGTTCCCAAATATTTGATGCTGTCAAGCCCTTCAGCATTTTCCTGGAGGCTTTCAGCCCTTGTCAGTTTTGCTAAATATGATCTTTCCATGCAGTTTGGAATGCTGATATGGTGCAAGAAGAAATGGACTCAATGTACTTAAAAAATAACTAACAAAGTATGTCCACAGCAAAGGTATATAGCACTGGACTTATCTACATACAAATTGCTTGCTGGTTGCTACAAATTAGTGAATACATCAACACCCCACAGTTACCATTTTTATGTTTAGAAATAGTTACATACATGTAGATATGTGTGTGTGATGTTTACACTCAAAATCTGTTCTTTGGTCAGAGCAGTAATTGTTGTCACCATGCTGTGCCATAGAGCCCCAGAGTTTAATCGCCTTAAATCTGAAACTCTGTATTGTATATAAAAATGTATATAAAAATTCAAACACAGCACTGTGTTTTTAATTGAGTTCTTTGTTTAACTGCTATTAACTTGGGAGTTTTTATATTGTGGTCATATGTCCTTTGCCAAATGTGTGGTTTGCAGATATTTCTCCCAATCTTAGGCTGTCACTTCACTCCATTTTCTTTGCTTTGCAGAGGTTTTTAGTTTGATATCCTTCCATGTGCTTATTTTTGCTTTTGTTGCCTGATCTTTGAAAATCAAATCCAAAAGGAAAAATATCACTTACAAGGCCAATAACTAATGGTGTGGTCCTGTCCTTCCGTGTTTTTTTCTAATATTTTCAGTTTGAAGTCTCACGTTTAAGTCTTTAATGCATCTTCAATTGACTTGTGTGTACCCTTTGAGAAAATGCGAATGTATAGTTTCATTCTTCTATATATGGAAATACAGTTTTCCCAACATCAACAATTGAAGATACAACCTTCCCATTTCTGTATTCAGCAACTTTATTCATTCATTTCGAAATTCAGTTGACAGTCTATGCCTGATACATTCATTGATCTACAGTCTGTTTTGCTGATCACTATGGCTATTTTTATCCAGGATCCTGCTATTTAATTATTGTAAATGTGATGTAGTTAGAAGTCAGGTTACAGGATGACTCTAGCTTTGTATATTTTACTTAAAATTTCTTTGGTTATTGAGGGTTTTGTGGTTCTATATCCACTTTATAATTGCTTATTTTTCTATCTCAGTGAAATATAGTGGAAATTTGATAAAGACTCCATTAAATCTGTCATTTGTGCTTCATAGTATGGATATCTTAATAACAATACTTTTACTGCATAAATATCTAACATTATTCTTGTATTTCTGTCTACTTCAATTTCTTTCATCAATGTTTTACAATTTTGAATAATTTATAACTCCTTTACCTCATTGATCAAACTTACTTATAAGTACTTTGTTACTATTGTAAATGTGAATGGATAGCTGGTGGTTAATACAAAGTACCTCCACAGATACTTCTCAAAAATAAGACATCTAAATGAGTAACAGATAAGGAAAAACGATTAACATAAAGTAATCATTATGCAAATGCAAATTAAACCTATAATGAGGCAACACCTTAAACATACCAGGATGGCTATTATCACAAAGATGAACTATATCAAGTATTGGTGAGATCTAGAGGTAAGGGAACACTTGTACATTATCAGTGGGAATATAAATTAGTATATCCATCACAAAAACCTATGTGGAGGTACTTTAAAAACAATTAAGAATAGAATTACCTTATGATCAATATATATATATGAAAAGGACTGAAATCAGTTTGTCAACAATATATTTATACTCCCATGTTCACTGCAGCAATATCTACAAAAGATAAACTATGGAATCAACCTAAGTGGTGCACATCAATATCTTTGTGTATTAAAAAATTGTGTGTGTGTGTGTGTGTGTGTGTGTGTGTGTGGAGAGAGAGAGAGAGAAAGAGATAGAGAGAGAAACTAGGAACTATTTGGTTATAAAAAGCAGGATGATACTTGCAGCAACATGGATAAATATGGAGAGCAGTATGTTGAATAAAATAAGTCTGGAACACACAGACAAAATAAATACTACATGGTGACAAATATTTGTGGGATCTAAATAAAGTATACTCATAGAAGCTGAAAGTATCCTCAGGCATATAGTAATGGGAGGTTGGGGTTTTAGGCAGTGAAAGGAATGGGGAGATTTGGGCCAGCAAATGTAAAAATTTATTTAGACCAAAGGAACTAATGATATGTGCCTTAGATGAGGGATATGTTACATCACATGGATTCAGTTTTCCCACATTGTGTTTGTATATCATAGCACCACTTCGTACTCTATAATATATGGTTATAATTTTTCACTGTAAAAATAGTTTTAAAAAGCAAACAGAGCTGCTACCATCTGTCTTTAGCCATACAAAAATTCATTTAAATTATATGTTCTTCTGTGGAATGTAGGAATGAATCACATGTGCACTTTAATTGTTTTATCCACACAGTGCTAACTGACAGGCATACATTATTAATTTTCTGTGTTATTTTGGTACCCAATTTTTTAGTATACTAAACATTTGAATGTGGATTTGATAAGAGGCATAAAAATCTGTTGATGCTTAGCTTGAAGCATTCTTGATGGAAATACCTATGATAAAAATCTTTCTTGGTGGAAGGCTCACTGAACTGGCTCAGCCCTTGATGTCAATAGCCAGTGTGAAATCCACCTATGCATTTCCCTGCCCAGATCAGTAATGTCCACTAGGAAATAGTGTGACTACGCATTTTCACTACAATTTAATAAATGGTGGCAAAATAAGATATTGTTGTGTTGCAATATCCTCCAAATTGAAACATTCCATCCTGGAAGGAGGCCAGTGAGACTTGGAAAGTAAATGAAACTTATAAAGCTCAGGAAGTAAAAACTCAGAAGTCTCAGGAAGTTCCTGAAACTTAACAAGATTCACAAATCCTTCTCATCAAGGTAATAAAAAGCAATATTGACTACCTGGGAGAAGAGACTCCAGGACCAGCCAAGCCTATAGGCAGTCCCTTGTTCATACCCCTGTAAGTAACTCCAATAAACTCATTGGTCTCCAAGTTGGACATTGATGGAATCATTTCTCAGTCTTTCACTAGTTCCTCACCAGGAATGAGTGGACATTTGTTTATGTCTCCCCAGGAAAAGTCACAAAAGGATTTGTTTAGAATTATTAGGTCACTCATATATAATATATATTAAAACTTAAGTTAATGGCTTCTAAACTAGTTTTTGCTAAAGCACAAGATACCATTTTCCTAAAACAAATGAAAATATGACTAAAATCCAGTTTGTAGAAAAGCAAAGCTGCTCTGGTTGAAAGAGGAAGGGCTGTTGGAAGGACAAAATTTTCCCCACTAAATGTAGGAATCCCTAGAGCACAAGTCCACAGGAGGATCTCTGATGACAAAGGCTTTCATCCTGGAGAGATTCTGAGGTGAACTGCAGGTTTTCTGTCAGGAGCAGTCGACACTACTTAGTGTATAAGTTTCTGAGGATGTCCTCAGTTACTACACTGTTGGAGTAACTGTGAGTCTGTCACATATGCAAAGCACATCTTGTTCTGTCTTGATCCAGGGTCCTGGGAGGGAGGCTACTAATGGCAAGTGACCACTGGAAGCTTTGCTCTTACTCTCTGAGAACCTCAGTCACACTTTCCAGCTTGACCATTGGGGATAATCTAAGAAACAGTGATCAGCCAACTTCCTCTGTTGCTGTCCTGATAAGCATTTTATCCTCCTTGTGAATCTTTCTGACTGGTATCAGACATGACGATGATGACCATGATCTGAATGTGGCCTCTACCTCTAAAACTCAGTTAACTTTGATTTCAGAAGTGAAGACAGAGGGAGGGGGCTTTTGAAAGGAGAATGTTTCCTCAGCAGGGATCAATGCAGCTCTGTAGAACTGGGTTGATTTTTATGAGGACTGGTACCTCAATATTGGATTATTTATCTCAAGGGTAGATTTTATAGAGCAAGGACCTCTAAGTCTTTCCCCTACTTAGCATATGCTGAAGTGCCCTTCCACTTAGCAGGAGTCCTCACCACAAACTGAACAGATACTGACACCATGCTTTTAGACTTCTAGCCGTAGAATGTGAACTCGGGTAAACCTCTTTTCTTTATAAATCACCCATTATGTGGCATTCAGTCATAGTGACAAAAAATGTACTAAGATCAAGGCCTTTCTGAAAAGGTTAGGATATTGGCTTCAGATGCCTTGAAGTACAAGAGTAATTATTTCACTAGTCACTATACAGTAAGTCAATTTTTTCTTGGATTTGTCCAATGCCCATTGACATTGTAGGGTTGAGAGGATTTATATTCCTAAGAACAAAAATCATTTTGAGGGTCTTTTTGGAGTTTTTTTTAACGTAGTTACATAATAAAAGTAGTTAGGGAAGGGCTTATGATAGTACAAATGTCATGGATAGGGTCACCTTGAAATTCTGCAGGGGTGCCAGGGTATCTGCTGTTTCGAACGTGGCTCAGTGATTCCAAAAAAACAACTGAGAGGGGTCTGGCCAAATCAGCCAAGTCCTGTCACCTAGACAAGCTATCCATGTGTGTGTCTCTGGAATATATTAATGCATCATTCTCTTCCATCATATAGTTTAAATTTCTATTTTCTGACCGGAAAGTATAGATTCAAGAATCTCAAGAACCAGGCTTAAGCCCTAACTTAACTTGATATGAAAAGAATAAGCTGAGGCTTTGTCACGTGAACATGAGCTTAGATTTAGTACGGTGCTTCTTTACCCGTGTTTGTCTTCTCAGAACTCATTTTTCTTGCCTCAAAAGTGGTGGTGACATTACTTTCTTCCTGAGATTGTTGTAAGGACAGAATGAGGTAATAGTTATAAATCGTCTCACTCAGTGACTGGCATATCATAAATGGTAAATTACTCTAGTTTCCATTTCTCCCCCTTTTAATCATACATACAAATATTTCAAGTCTATGTAGTTAAATCCCAACACAATTCAGTCACTAGCCATATGTCTTTGTAATCTCTTGATTCATATGTGACTGATGAAGTTGAACTTTATAAGAGCCAGAGATATCTCAATTCCCTTTGATAAGTGACTCCAGCCCAATCATTGGATGTTGATAACAACAACATGTAAAAAATTTTCTCCTAGGAAAACTCCAACACATCTGAGTTTTAGTCCTTAGGGACTTCTACCTGCCACCAGTAAAAGTCAGAAGAGTGAATGATTTCTCACTGGAGTTCTCCTGGCTCCTCTCTTGGCAAGTGTTTTACAAAACAGCTGCTACTACAATTCTATAGATACAGATGATAGGCTATCATCTATTTCTGGAATTAAATCCATGTACAAAATATTCTTTAACTGATAATAATGGAATGCTCACCTCAGCACATTCAACAAAAGAAGAACCTAAAATCCTGGAGCGTCCACTAATAAAGTGTTTAATAATTGTGTGCCATGTTGTATTTAATGCTTGTCCATACATCTTTGGGGGATATTCATGCACTCACATTAACACACATGAGAAAAGTCCCAAACACCCAGTTGAAACAGAACTGACGAGAGTAAATCTCAACTCTTACTTGTTTCTGTGTCTGCTTTTGAAGGTTGACACGGACAAGAGCATCTTTGCAGAAAATTCAGCCCAGAGGTATCTTCAGCTTTCTCTCATAGCTGAACATAAGGAAAATTCATACCTAGGCTTAGTCCTTGCTTTTGTTACTTAATCAGTGCTTTACATTGAAAGAAAAATCTAAATGACCAGAGCTTAATTACTCGTAAGGGATAACAGATTCAGCCCCACAGAATGGTCTTGTGCATCTTGTTTCCTGTCATATCGAGACCCTGGCATTTCTATTCCCAGGTCTTTGTCAGTCTTGGTTACTGCTTCTTCTCATCATTTTTTTTAAAATATCCTTTCCATGTTAGCGTCTCCTAGGATCCCTGTATCACTTCTGTCTTTTCATCTGAAAATACCAACAGAGACTCAACCATTTTAGATAATAAGGGAGTTTTTATTGGCTCACTAATTAAACAGTTTGGATGTGCATATATGTCATGTCTACCTACTCAATATTTGCCTGGGCTCTAGATCTTCCCTGTCGATCCCCATTCATCTTTTATGTGTTCCCTTTGCCCACAGAACGGTACATCAGTAGTACTGGGGCTTCAAGCTTTACATCTGCAAATGTGTGGCTCATCCCTTAGATTTCCTTGATGTTGGGGTAGGGGGTTGAATCCAGGGCCTTGTCCAGCTGATCACGTACTCTACCACTGAGCTATACCCTCAACTTCTCTTTTCATAGATTTATAGGATGTTCATGTGTTAGTCTGTTCAGGAGTCATCCCAAGTCTTAAACTTTCATCCTAATCCACCATTGTGGCTAGGGCATATCATCATAGTTGGTACATGGGGTCTCTCCTAAATTGATAGGGTCCCACCTGAGAACACAAGAGTATGACTAATGTGAAAAGAGAAAGCATAGATCTGGGGACAGCATATAAAACTCACACATTGCCTTACCATTCAGTTCTCCTCTTTCAACAAAATTATACACTTTTACTTAATTTCTCTATTCTTCCTCTTAATGCAGCATGACCCCAGAAGCCAGCTGCAGAAAACTGTGAAAGAGGCCTGATGGTGGAACAAGCATTTTGGGTACATTTTTAAGTAAGGTGTCTGCATAGTTACTCAAGAATAAAGTTTACTAAAATCAGATAAAATAAAATTTAGGGAAACTCTTTATAATCCAAATATGAGCATGAACATTTTCTGTCAAATACCAAAATAAACACATCAGTAAAACTAGACTACTTACTGGTAGAAGACTGTTTCATAAACTGAAATCTATGTAGGAAAACCCAGTAGGAAAAGACCCGTTAAACTATGGTATTTCATGGCTGCCTACTGGAAAGGCATCCAAACTCACACCACCAGGGATATATTCGAATACACAAAGCTCTTTACAACTTGGTTATCTTTATATGAGACAAAGTGATATGGGTATGGGGGAAGCTGATAAAAGCATGAAAATACTAGAAATGATCATCTTTGTGATCATTGTTAAAAACTGAGAAACATTAGTTTCAAAATTACAGCATACTATGAGCGCATTCCAAAGCAATATTGTCATAATAAAAAATCTACACAACCTCTCAAAATGAATGCTTTATACGAAAAATACCTGTTAAGTTTACATAAAAACACTAATACCCAGCATCTCAAATATGCAAGATGGTGCTTGTAACACTAGCCCTACCCATGATCAGTCAGCACAGGGCTTTCTTTTCACATACTTTGAGAATATATAGCTCAACTCCATTAGACTTTCTTACCATGCACAGATGTGCACAAATCATAGTAAACATGACATGTGCATATATAACATGCTTTTTAAAGTTCATGAATAAATATAAACACATTTCTATCATTAAAAATTTGCATTCTCATCAAGCAGTAGGGCTCCACCCAACAAAAACAACCCTCACAAGACACTCTAGAGTTCTTTTTTTCCTCTTGAAAAGTTGAAGCTCTGAGCTTCTCCTTGGCTGAATTCCCAGGTGCTGGATGCTTTAGTTTTATTACAAACTTTGCCCATTTTAATCTGATTCTTTCTTTGTGATACATGAGCCTCTCCTTTCAGGGTAAGTTCATCCAAGTGCAGTTCTCTCATTTTAAATTAATCAGTTGCCTTCCACATTACCCAGATTGAAGTGTTGATTGTATACTATTTATCTTCTTAATAACAAAAAATTAATCTGCAGAGAACAGTTCAAAGCAGACACTCTGTTCTCTGCTGCAAGAGATGGTGTTCATACAGGGAGACATGTCTACTTTCTTTTATTTATTTCTGGATGGCCATCATTTCATTTAAATGTGATTACTTTCTGGACTTTAAATTTTCAGCATTATTCCCTAAATACCCATCAGATTATCAGATTCATTCCAGGTCCTTCTTTTTTTTTTTTTTAAACTGGAACAGTCTATGGCAAGAGTGCTGAAGAGACTCTCGTTTTCTTTACTTTTAAACCAACCCAGTATCCTCCTTAGGGCCAACAAGAAACATCCTCACCCAAAGGAAAAGCTACAGAGATTCTCAATTATATAGACCCTCCCCTCCTTCCAGACTTGTTGATAACAATTCCTTAAGAGACCCTGGCTTATTTCTGACTTCATCTGCTGCCTCCTTTCCATTCTTCAGTGTGATGAAGGAAGATAAGTACTTACACAAATGCCAGAAAGAACCTGGAATATTCAGGATCCTACTTCCCAAAGTGGTCAGCTCTGTGCTTCACTGAGAAGTGCAATCTAAAGCTATCTCAATGTCAAGATAAGATAGAGAAAGGCCTTGGTCCCTCTATAAAGCTATACACAAAGAAATAAATAAGGATGAGACCATGGTAGAAATGTCTGCAGGGCCCTAGAATTCAGCCCTGCCTGGTCTATACACACACATGCTTCAACAAATGCATGCCAAACACTGACCACATACCAGCTCTTCAGAATGCAGTAATAAGCTATAAAGTGCCCGTCTTGGTGTTGTCAAATGTGGTCCTCTGAACAAAACAGTGCCATCCTTATCAGATCAACAGTGCCTACTTGCAAGAGACTATCATAATCAGGCCTGTTGACTCAGAAAAGACAGGGAGTCTCATTGGCCCCTCACCTGAGATTCCAGTCCCTCCTCCCACCCATTTGTAAGAAATTCTGCCCTAAATGTACATGGACCTTAGGTATAAGGGGTCAGAGGATGCTAGAGTGTATAGACTGGGGAAGGCTAACTGACAGGGCCTCCACCCAGCTATGGAAAAGCTATTATCCATGCTGGATACAGACTTTCCAGGGCCTGTGATTTGGGGTAAACTCACTCCTGGCCATCACCCCTTACCTTTGTTCTTATTGGGTATGTGAGACCAATAAACTCATTGGCTCCCTAGAATGAACTTTGGTGGAATCATACTTTGGTCTGTCATTGAGATCTTATAAGGAAAGACTATATATTAAGCTTCCTCAGGGAAGGAATTCTGAACTTGGCCTCAGGTGACTTAAAGGACATGGTCCCTGAGCTTGATAATAGGGAAAGCTGGTTGGATGTCAGGCCCTGCTTTGGGTGATTTATTAGTTGTTTTAATTATCAAAGAGATATTTTATGGAAGTCACTATTGTTGTCTTGTCTGAAAACACATGGCCACTAAGCTGCAGAGCTGGATTTGCATGCAGCAGGAATGGTCCCCTAGACATGAGCTCTGAGCCCTTGACTGTATTACAAGCCTCACCCTGCCCTCCTCATTACTGGGGTATCCTCAATTGAAAAGCCTGATCATTGCAAAAGTTTTAGGGTTGCAAGTTGGGGTAGAGATTATCTAATCCAAAATTCTTCTATCTATGGAGAGGAGACTGGAGCTGAGACGGCTTCTAAAAGAGCACACTGACTGCCCCCTTCCTCCGTGTTATATTGCCTACCTTCATTTAAAACCAGCTCATGCAGGGAGGCAGGCTGTTGCATAACCCTGCCTCTCACTCCACAACCTCCCTCCCTAGAATGATAAGTTGGAATAGTACTACCTGTATCTTAACTTCATTTCTACCTTTCTTTCTTATCTCTCTGTGGCCCTTACTTAACCCCTTATCTCCGTGCTTGTAGCCTTGAGTTTTGATACCAGGCCACTACACGGAAGAAAAGCATTCACTTGCTCCAATCTGCCAGGATAAGTCTCTTCCCTTTACCTGAAAGTATGTGTAGCAAACCTTCTGGAGAGTCCAGGAAAATCAGAATATAACCCCAACTTTGGTACCTTGTGAGTACACCAGGGTGGGTGTCTCCAAAAGGCACAATAGAACAGGCCTCACAGGAAGTTTATATGAGTCTCTGTTCTGCCACTCGGCTTCTTTCTCCTTCTCTTTGGCCTATGCATCACTGAAAATGATGACTCAAAGCATGTGGTCCTCAGGACAATGACCTGAAAGCCGCAACTCTGGTTGTGAGGTAGTGAGATTCACTATGGTGCTGACTGCATAGGTATTTTCGCTTGGTTACACTGGATATGTATTCATGTATTCATGATGTGCTTCGTGATAGACCTGAGATTTGAAACCTCACAGATCTAAGCTAAATCTTCAGGCATTCTTTTCAACCTCTGATTCTTGGCAAGTCTCCTAGACTGCCTTGGCTTCCATTCATAAGTAAAAATAATGACACTTCCCAGAGCTCTCTTGGGAAAATAAGAGTTTTACACATCCCTGGAACATAGCAGTCCTTCTTGATAATTCTCATAAAGAAAGAACATGTTTTTCCATTTACTAAAATGCCCATCATGGAAAGGCTTAACAAATGTTTTATGTAAATTACCTATGAACTGATGAACTTACTACACATTTTTCCCAAAGAGACAGATATATCATACTGAAATGATGAGTTTCACTTAAAACAACACTGAATTTGAAAGCACAGATATGCTTTATACAACCCATGTGGGAGAAAGAGTCACTGGATAATAGTTTATTCTTCTGTCCAGGTGGAGTCACCAAGTCCTGCTGAGCTTAATACAGCCCTTTAAGACCTGGCTTTAAATGGACCATCTCTGGCCAACAGACATGGCATGAGGCAATGAGTATTTATGTCTGTAATTACCTGATTTGCATAGCTAATTGCCCTCCACTGTCTGTGTAGCTTGGTCTGTGCCAATAGTCTAGATGTGGGGCTAAGAGCCAACAACTGCCTAGTAAAGACGCTTTTTCTGAAATTCATTTGCTGAATGGTTTAGACAAATCACTCAGTGCTGCCACATCTCAATTTCCCACTCTCTGTCAGCACCACGGTGGTTTGCACTTGTTTACCAATTAGCTGGCTTCGTTAATAAATTTAAATTGCTTTGTAGATAGGTGATATTGAGTGAGAGTAAGTATTAATTATTGTGATTTGTGAACATTTCCCCAATAGCAAGTCTCGTATGCAAATGAGGCAATAACTGGTCTAATTTGGTAAAAGAAGAAATAGATGCTAACTAGAAGTTGTGTCAGCAAGTGCAAATGTTTACATGGAACCCGAAAGGAAGAATGAGGAGCTGCATTGGTGGGAAAGTGTCCGTGGGCTGCCAAATTAATCTGTTGCTTGCACAGTCTAAAACAGATTGAGAGAATGGATGAGCTGGCAAGTAACCCTAGGCAGCCTCAGCCAGCAGGGAAAGCAAGCAAGAAATCTCAATGGTTGGACCTGAGAAAAGTCAAGTGCAGTCTAATATATACAAATGTCTTCCCTGATAATAACTGTATTCAATATTCCTGATTAGAAGTGCATTAAGAGGCATGTACTTGGTTGGAGGAGGGGGGTTGACCTATGACAGGCAAGTAGTGATGAATTATTCTCAGTCTTTGAAGAATTAATAATGTAAAGAAGGAAAACCTGCGCACACACACACACACACACACACACACACACACACACTGTAACAGACGTCTGGAAAGGAAGAAACATGCATAGTTAAGAGAAGTAAAGGGAGACTTCAGAGAAGAGGTGACATTTGGACTGGGTCCTGGATATTTAAGTAGCATTATCCAGAAAGAAATGAATATATCACTAAGCCTTTTGAAGAAAAGGACAAATAGGACTTTCTGGATACTCCTTTGAATAAGGACAGCACAGGACACAACCAGGCAAACTGAGGAGAAGATGACCACAGTAGCAATGACCCATGAGGAGACAAGGCCAAGAGGGAGCTCTGAGAATACCTAAGCATGTTATTTCCTAGAAAAGCGTACCGTTCCGAAGGGGAAAATGTGGTCTACAAAACCATGGCTTGCTTAGTTACTGAAATGTGTGAGTCCCAAGAAAGTAAAAGTTACACAAAATAAAGAAGACTATTATACATATTTACAGAAAAAATCGAGGCTCCAAAAAGTTTAGGTTATTTACAAACAACACAGGAACAGTCCATGTTTGCCTCCTCTTATTTCTCCAAGTGTGATGCTTAATTTTGGTTGCCAACTTCATTAGGTGAAGAAATTCATAGGGCATTAGAGAGGCACACCTTTTAGTGTCCATGAGGGTCTTTCTGGAGAGAATTCACTGAGGAAGAGCTGCCCTGAATATGAGAAGCATCGTCCCATGGGTTGAGGGGCTGATACTGAATAAAAAGAGGACACAGGAAAAATAGCTGAGTGTTAGCATTCCCCTTTCTCTGATTCGTGGGCCATCACCATAAACTCTGCCATGCCTTTCTCATGATGGACTCTCCCTTCTCAAACTGTGAGCCAAAATTAATCCTCTTCTCTCAAATTGCTTTGTGGTAGGTGTTTGGTGGTAGCGACAGGAAAAGTAACTCGTATATCAAACTACAGTTATACACAAGCCACGTCAATTTGATAAGTATGATAAATACCATCCAATCCTTTATGCAAAACCAGGACATGATAGGCAAGATTTAAGAAAACAAGTTTTTATGCTCTTAGCTTTATTATATTAATAAACGACCTTCTGTCAGCCTGCAGCAATAAAAGCTAGCTTGTCTCCTTGGGCATTAAAAACATAATAATAAATTATGTTAATAAAGTATATATATGAAGAGAGACTTCTACCTCTAATATATATAAATTCCTATAAGACTACTAAATATTAAAAAAGATCCAATGTCCTGTGTAAAAATGGACAAAGTATTTAAATAGACAATTCTCCAATGAAGATGCTCAAATGGCCAATAAGCTGATGAACAAATTTGGTCATTAAGGGATGTAAAAACTAGAATGTGAACCCACCTCACCCTTACTAGAATGACTAAATAAAAAAGACAGAAAAACCAGTGTTGGTGAAGAGATAAAGAAATTGAAATTTGAAATATTCCCGAGAGAAAACTAAAACCCATGTTACAGTAAAAATGTGCCACAATACTACATCCCAAGAGAAAGAAACTAATGCAGAGCTGTATATTAGTCGTGTATTATAAGAACTGTCCATCACTGAAACTATAGAGCTAGTACTCTGGTATATGCTGGGACCCAGAAGGGATTTAACAAAGCTGCTGAGGGGGCTGGTGTGCAGTGAGGAATGAAACAGTGTGCAAAATGAGAAATAAAAGATACTAGGTACAGGGTTCTTTGAGGGTGCTGAAAATGTTCTGGGAATCTATTATAAGAATGTATTAGCTACCATTCTTATTGCTGTGACCAAATACCTGAAGCAACCTAAGGGAGGAAGGGTTCACTTTGGCTAACAATTCAAAGAGATACCATCTATCTATCGTGGTGGGGAAGACATGATGCAGGAATGTGAGGTGGCTGTTCACATTGTATCTGTATCAGGAAATAGAGAGTAGACAGAAGGTGGAGCAAGGCTATAAAACCTCAAGTTCTGCTCCTAGTAATCCATCTCCTGAAAATTTCCACAATCTTTCAAAACATTTGCAGCTATGGGGAACCTTTCACATCTAAACCACAACAAGGGATGATTGTACAACGTTGTAAACTAAAAGCATTATATACTTTAAACAAATGTAATTTGTAATATATAATATATAGCTAAATAAAGCTGTCCCTTAACAAAGGAATTATTTGAATTGGATTGATACTTATGCCACTTTACATTTTCCTACTCAGTAACTCTCAAAAGATTGTCAGTAGTTGTCTTAGGTGGTTATCAAAGCTGAGAGTACAGAGATAGGATGACTTACTCAAGGTAAAAGTCATGTTTTAACCAATCTAATACTACCTAGGTGATAGCCAAGATGGTTTGAAAGTTTTGTACTTAACTTCACAGCATGTAATATACATATTTTTCATGGTTGAAAAAGCGAGGTGCTGAGGGAATTTTACAAATATTTTGTAACTAGTAAGTAAATTGCCCAATACGTATTTCTTTAAGTTTATAGTAAGAACTCTTTCCTATCGTACACATCACGTCCTAACCCAGAGGTCAGAATTGCCACTTGCTTCAGAAACATGAAAAAGTTGTAGAGAACAAAGTTGTTATTTCTTCTTTATCTACATGGAGAAGCAGTCTTTTGATACCAGAAAATTTCAAATAAAACTTGTCGGAAGTATGTCAGTATGATTAACAGCTGCGTTCTCTCAGTTCTCAACACAGTTTCACTACATATTGACCGTATCACAGAATTTTCACTTAATTTCATCTCCTTTAATTTTTTTGAAAGATGTTTAATCTTATTCTTTTTCTTTAGAAAAGCAACAAAATTAATGCACTAATGGCAACAAAGAAAACAAAAATAAAAAGACCTTTCCCTACTAGAACAGGTGTTAAATTAGCCACAAGAGAACTCTCATGTTATTTCCCAAATGTAATGCAGCAGACTAACAGAGAATGCATCATTAAAAAAGGAACAGCTTTCTAAACTCCTATTCTCCAGCATAAATTAATAGCTTCTAGGTTTATTGACTCCCAGAAGGAAACAAACTGAATTTGTTTACTCCTGCATATGAATTATCATGTCCATCATGTCCCAGTAGAAGAAAACATACAAAATGATTAATGTTCTTGGTTATGAAGTAAACAGAGGGCACAGTCAAAAGTAAGAGGGGAGAGTGGCTTCAAATGGAATACATACACAAATGGAGTTTGCTCTAGGAAAATGGAGCTTTCAGATAGACCATAGCCCCAAAGCAAAATTCAGTTTGGTAAAATAAAATGTAACCCCCTACTATGTGCAATCCAACACTGGATAGGAAATTTTTCCTCCCTTAAAGTGTTTAAGACCTCATAAATCCCAGAACAATATAGAATTCTGTATTTAGGAGACAGGTGCACAAGAAAACAGGAGATGGGGACTTAGCCCACTACTGAATCATACTGAACTGATTAAACTAGGGCCACAAATTTCTTACACATAGATGATCTTCCTTAAAACTTCTAAATAGGCTGACTAGACCTCAGAGGATGGACTTGTCAGGGGAACATCTGGAGACACTGACTTGACATATTGGGCTTTAACACAGATTACAGAATATATGGGTTCCAGTGGGGAGGGCTATGGGAGCATGCCAGTGGCGACAGGAGTATAAAGATAATTAAGATTCCTTGAAATATTCTGTATAAAATACACAAAATTCAATAAAAACAAATTTAAAAAATGTATAGCAGGTACTATGCCTACCTGTTGACTGTCATCATCATTGTTTATTTATTTATTATTATTATTATTTTATTATTGTAGAGTAGCTCTCAGGTAAAGTTAGTGCAATTACAGCACACCAATAGTCCCTGTATCTACTTAAAGTCAGAATCAAGGGGAAAATGTCTTACAATCAGTGTCTAAAGGAATAGATTATAAAAATATAGCTACAGCAGCTTCCTCTGCCTGGTCAGTTTGAATACCACTCTGCACTGTGGAGAATGAAAATTATTACTGCCTGATGACCTGCAATAAGGAAGGTAAGAGTCTCAATCAAGCGCTGGCGAGACATGTGTCTACTTCAGCCGAACAAATGTCATTAATTGCCAGCCCCTTTCAAAGATCCTGAGACAGGTTAAGGATCCACTAAGCATATTGATGATCCACGGCCTCTGCTACCAGGGCTGGGAGGCATAAGGTTGTGGAGGGGACAGGCTCACAGGCTGACATTACTGCTTCACTCCTTCCTGTTAAGACAAAATTGAGCATCTCAGTCCAGAAGGTTACCAGCTGAGGTAAACTTAGCATTAGATTTGCATTGCATTAAAGGAGAATCCATGATAAAGGTTGTGCCCATACCTGGCAGTTTTCTTCACATACTTTCTCATGTTTTGTATGTTGTGGTATTTAAAATTCCTTCCAAGGTTAAAAACCTAAAATACCTGTTGGCTAACCACAAAAGGAAATAATGGATGTATCTGGTTTAAATTTCTTAAACGCATGCAAATTTCTCTCAAGTCATTTCATTAAGTATCAAGGTAATTCTTCTACTTGCATTTCTTAAATATATACTGAGCCAAAAAGGTACGTACCTGGGGTTTTGAAACAACATTGGAGAATGAGACTCAACACATTTTTCAGATATGTTCTACAAATGTATCAAAAATTTCATCCCCACATTCATCATTTCTAAAGTGGACAAAAGCTAACCTCTTTAGCAAATTTGTTGGATGCAGCATCCAAACCAGGATTAAGAGGCCATGACAAGGCTAAGGGTGAGAAACTGGGGGGCTGTAGAAACAGCTAAGGACAAGAGAGTGTGGAGGACATGAGCTCTGAGAGGTGGAGAGATCCCTGAAGACTCAGTCTGTCTACCATGCTGGGCTTTCCCACCTGGGGATAAACAAGGAAAAAGCAGCACATTGCACAGTCAAACAAAGCTCAACCCTGTAGGCCCAGCAGTGTGATTCAGTGGTAAAGAGTCGCTCAGCATTCATGACAGAACAGGTTTGATCCTCAGCACCACAAAATCCAAAATTCCATCTGCATTTTTTGTTGGCCATTGACCTATTTGTAACTGATGAGGTTAACTAATTTTGTCTGGCTCCAACTTTGAAGTAGAACTCTCAGAAATATGAATGAAGGTTCACAGTCTTTCTGTCTTCGGGGATGGCAAGATGATCCTGATCCAGGAATTTACTCTGGGTACATTTAGAACAGAAAAACAGGGAGGCTGAAACACAGTAGGGACTTGTCCAATGCTGCAATCTCTTCAACTCACTATATGAAAAATCTGTTACAGCCTAGAATTAACTCTCAAGGGGGAAAGGCTTCAAGCAGGGCAGAGGAGTTAGTTAGCATCCTGGAGACTGATGAAGTGCTTATGCTTCATGAGTTGTTGACAATCCATTTCTAATCTGGAGAACTGGAAAGAGCGTTGTCCTGGATTGGATACCTACTTGCCAGGCCCCATTGCAGATAATTTACCTAGACACTTTTTGATTTGCCAAGTAAGTTATGAGATAACAAAGAGAAAATGACCTAAGACTACATATCAACAGAATGACAGAACTGGAATTAAACCTGGGCAAGCCCAGCTCTTTATTTAATTTCATGGAAGGGTTTGCTTGTTTTGATTCATTATATAATACTACCTTACCACAGTTGTCCAGGAGAAATAATTCTACATGAGCAAAATGCAAATGTGATTTACTTTGGCCTTTTCTGTTGTAAGAAATCACATCACACTATGAGTCAGAAAAGAGCAAAGCAGGCTATAACTTCTGTAGATTCATTTTGTTTGGTACCTTAGTCAAAGAAGAATAGGAAAAAAACTCTTTAAAGACAGTTTTAAAGTGAGAAACAAAAACATACACCTAAACATAACTAGCATCTTTTTTGGTTTCAGACTCTTCTTAAACCAAAACCATGGTAATGTGGTAGAGTTTCAAAGGAGAAATATGGAAAATGAAAGTTTTACCTAGAACAGGGGTGGGGAGTAATAAAAATCAGCAAAATTCAGACTGCATCCAGAGTTATCAAAGACTCTTTGACTTAAAGACAAAATTCAGATTCCTTTCAAATTCCTTTCGAATTGTGGTCTCACTGCACTGGCCAGAAAGGCCTAGGAAAGTTCTTTCATCTTAATTATGGAGGTATTAATTTCAAGAGAAGTTGTTTCGAGAGAAATTGGAGAAAGGAGTGAATGAAAGAAAAAGTTTAATCTATACATTGGTTAGTATACTGTCTGAAATATTACAGTCATATAAAAGTTATCAATTATTAACACTGTGAATTAGATACAAAACATGGGTTTGATCCCTTCATTGTGAGGTTAAAAGTCTCATGCCCACTTGGGTTGAACTTCCTTCAAGATGGACCACTGGACTACGAAGAGGGAGGTAGGAGCTCCAGGCTAAGAATGTGCTGTATTTGGAGACAGCAGCAGAGCTGTGCTTCTTTGGGTTCAATTGCAAAAAACTGATTTTTTTAAAACAAAATATTCCTGGTGTGTGGACAGATTCTCTCTTAGGACACACTAGGCTACTGGCTACAAAATGAAGAAACTGTCCATTTCCCGCAGATGAGCCAATAACAGCATTAATATTTATGAAAGGAAGCTGAGTTTTTCATGCTATTGTATTTCTGGAAAGGAAAACAGGTTAAGCACAAAATGTAGGAGATTTAAGCCCATCAGATACCACTAACAGTGGGGCTGCAATATCCTTGCATTGCTGGCAGAGAAGGCCAGGCTACTGGCCCTGCAGGAAGGATTTGCCAATTCTCCCAGCTTCTAACTTCATCATCCTCAGTCCTCAGTAATCTTACCTCGTCACCTCAATCATAATGCAGTGTGACGCTTTGCCAGTGTCTCGTGTTTTTATTTTCTCCTTGATGTTGCTTCAGGTTGCCCTTCTGTCTGCCCCTCCTGAATTGCATCCTTCAGTCCACTCTTTGTCTTCTCCTGTGTTTTGAAGAAGGCCTGATTCTTCTAGGCTGGTACTCAGGATTCTGTGCCAGGTACCTCTCGCCAGGGTTAGTGAAGAAAGGAATCTCGGGAAAGCCTGCAGGTCAGCAGGAAGCAAGAGAGAAGACATGGGCAATAGTACCACAAACAGAAATATCAAAAGGCTGACTGAGGTTAGAGCTCTGGTTCTCAGACTCACAAGAATTCCAGTTTACACGACCCTAGTGCTAGGCATCAAAAAAGCCTCCTTCTGTTGTCTCTTAAATTTGAGGGCAGATGAAGATGGCTTTCTGACTCATCCTTCTCTTCCAACTACACAGTCTCTGTTAGGCTTCTTAGGTCTTTTGTATCTATATAGCCAACCCCACAATAATTTCATCATGGTAATGTACCAAGAACCTTGCCCTGTTTCAAATACTTAAGATAGTTTCTGGTTTCCTGGTTAGACCTATTTCATGGGATTGCACTCCACATAGTTGTACAATGGCAACTCTTGGAAAAGCCCGTATTTAATTGACTGCTCAGCTCAAGATACATACAACATCATTTTTCACTGGGCCCCACAGATGAAGCAGTTAGTCCTTCCAACAAACTTGCATAGAAACATGAAAATCTCAAAATTGCTTGCTGTGGTAGACAATATTTACAAAGTTTTGTTCTTGACAGGAAGCCTGGCCAGGACTCTAGTCCTGAGACAGGATGCTTGCTCTGACATGCTCTCTTTGGAGATGACAATCAGGCTTCAATTCTTCTAGATCAATTTCAAAAGGTGGAAACATTTAAGTGAAATATTTCTATTGTGGAGACATTTTTTCACTTGACTGATCTATGGTTTTTTTCTGGTACAGTTCTTAATGTCCTCACTTTATTGAGTCAGTGTGGTCCTCTAGAGACTTCTACCATTCAACCCGGAATTCCTGAGCCACTCTGTAGAATTCCCGTTTCCAAATGTAGTAACTAGATTCTTTGTGAGTAACAATCCAATTTTCCTTTAATAACTGGGATTAATCTTCTCAGAGGAAAACAATCACCATGTATGCCAAATTGTTGGGAACCAGACTGCAATCTCAACCTCCAGTTAAAAAAGACCAATGCTGTATGAACATACAGAAACAAGCCTCTCTTGGAAAGAAGAATCTGCTAATCGGAAGATCTTAGGACTAAAGGAATAAAGCAAAACTCATGCAAAATGAGTTTAAAATGAGTTTATATCCTGCTCCTGGCCCAGCATGTGATCAGTATGACAGACTACAAGCCAGCCTAAAAAGCAATTATCTTCCTCTAACAGGCTAACTATTCTAGAGTGATGGGTACGTTTCAAGACCAGTGAAGTAAGCAGAAGCATTTTAAGTAAAAAAAATAAATAAATCTATGCCCAAGAAAGTGAAATATCTTTGTTCACAAATTCATGGTGAAAATGTTACAATGAAACAGCTTAACTGACTTGTTTCCAAGAAGCTGGCTGACTCTTCCAGAGAAGTAGACCAAACCAGGAGTCCAGGAAATGCCCAGCAGTGGCATTAATCAGATGAGTCTCAGGGCAGTAATGTTTATATACTGAGCCCATGCAAAGCCCCCACTTCTACTGCCATGGCCTGTATACATATGGGCATCATAGTTTGGGCTGTTATAACAATACTATAGCCTGGATGACTTTAATACATTTATTTCCCACAGTTTTAAGGCTAGAATTTCAATATCAGGATGGCTACATGGTTGACAGGTTTTCTGACAAGAGCTGTCTTCTCAGACTGTCCTCAGATGGCTTTCGTTGGTAAATACACTCTGGTAAAGCACTCTAGTGTCCCTTGCTCTTTCTGGAGGGCATTAGTTCTCATCGTGGATGCTCCACACTTCTTATCTCACCTAAACCTAATCACTATCCAGAGTTCCCACTTGGTATAACATCAAGTTACAATTACATTTTCCACTTAGAAGTATGGGAAGATATGCAGACAAAAGGTTCAAGGCCATGAGCCAACGATGAAGTGCTGGGTGGATGGAGGATGAGGCTGACAGCCACAGAGGTGCTGTGCATGACATCCACATTGTCAAGAGCTTTTTCTGCAACAAAAAATGTTCTTGAACCTTTGAATGGGACACAAAGGCTTTTACATTTTGTCTCCATCCAATAAGTCCAACCTCCTATCTTTTCTTAAAATTCTTTCCACACGCCTTTAATCCCAGCACTGGGGAGGCAGAGGCAGGCAGATCTCTGTGAGTTCAAGGCCAGCCTGGTCTACATAGTGAGTTCCAGAAGAGCTGGGGCTACAGAGAGACCCTGTCTCAAAAAGACCAAAAAAAAAAGATACTTTCTCATCAGTCATTAACAAATCCTTGTATAGCAGTCCAAACTACAAGTCCTGGTAAATTTGGTGAGTAAAATGTATCACTGGCCACTTGTTTTATTTGAAATGAGTAAAGCGGGCTTACTTCCAGGAGCCCCACATTCTGGGATGTTGCTCTGAACTGATAACTTTCAGGGCCCATTGATATCATTTTAGTGAAGCAGCAATTGCCTTTCAGATGAAAAAGCATGGTCAATGTTTTACTCCTTCTCAGCAACCAGACGAAAGGAATTAGCCTCAAAGTCACAGATCTGAGTTTGAGGGAGAGATGATAATTAACACAGAATCTTAGCTACTTTCTAATGCAAGTGGTTTATACTATGTGGATCTGCCTGACCACATGACTGCACAGTTTCTATATTGAAATGAATTTGAGTGCATATCGGCCTCGTGATCAGGCAATTGGCTATCACCCAGTTTATGAGAGAAATGTAACCCCAGTCTCTCAGTGGCTCACGGCAGAAGGCAATTCTTCTACCAGGAGCTAATGGCAAGCAAGAAGCTGACTGTTCAAATGGTGAGACCAGTGAATAGGAAGGATATCTTAGTCCAAAAGAGCTGCTGTGTGATTCAATGTGTACAGCTTACTTAAAGAGGAAGGAACTAAATGTCATCTTCTACAAGGAAGACTATGCAATTTACTCAAAATTCTTCAGTTATTGGCAATGTTATATACAATCTCAACTATATATTATCCCATAATTTACATCAGTATGGATTAATGAATATTTACTTTACACTTAGGATTATAATCCAATGGCATTTTATTTATTAGTCAAAGTTTCCAGCTTTAGCCATTATAAGATTTTCACTTGTCACCTGTGACCTTTGACTTATTTGTATCACAGGTAGTTTTGTTGGAGTTTCTGTTTGGTTTTAGGGAAAATCTGTTTTTGAGCATTTCCTAACAAAATGCTTCAGGCTCAGCTTGTACATTTTTCCCTCAGTTCTAGAATTACCTATTTCTCATAGGCTCCTCTTATTGATTCATTTTATCCTAGATTAGTATTAGAAACCAAAACGTGAGAGCTAGCTGTGTTTCCTGTGATTGAAATAATGTTTCCAGGCCCATTTTGCTGACAAAGAAAAGAAATATATGTGATTCTACCAACCCATATATATATATATATATTCATCAATAATTCTTTGTGGATATACATATAGATAAGTATATATATATTCTACACACACACACATACACACACACACACACATATGTGTGTGTGTGTTTTAAAAATGAGCTCTATTGCTACCAGCTCTTATAGTTATCACCTGGATCATTCTAGTCCCCTTCTCTTCTGATCTGCAAAGCTACTACAACAGGGAGAATGTGACTTCCACCATCACTTAGTGTTGTAATTTGGGCATGTATGTATGATGGTGTAAGTTTGTCCATTCATTTGCCTGTGGGAAACACCTTATCAACTAGTGTAATACTTACATGTAGTCACTTTTCCTCTTGGTTTTATGTACTCCACTCAACTCTGAAATTACGTCAGCACTTCATTCTGCCCACCCCTCCTTTACTCAGGTGTTTATGTTCTGTAATACAAGTAGATGGTTTGAACACATTCTTCACTCCATCCCAGACATCCCTCATCTCTTAAATGATTTTTAAACATTTGCACATACTAAGCTCATTTACCTCTACAAGATTTAGCAAATGCATGTAGTCCAGTATTCATCATTAAAGTGCTACATAGAATAGTTTCACAAGCCTAAACGTGGCCTATGTTCCTCCTATCCAATGCCATTGCCCTCTACTCTACTAAGTCTTCCAAACCTCTGGAAACACTTGATTTGTTTGTTGTCTCAACAATTTTGCATTTCATGATATCATGCAATTGGAATTATGTACTGTGAAGCTTTTCTTTAGCATAGCAATAAGTACTTAGGGTTCATCCATGGATTTTTGTTAACTAAAAGCTCATTCCTTTCTTCTTTTTGCCAAGTAATATTCCATTAAAGGGACTAACACATTTTTACCCATTTATTTATGAAGAATATCTTGATTGATTCCAGTTTGGGGTGATTCAAATAATTCTATTGTAAACGTTCATTCTCAAGTAAATGTTTACATAAGCTTAAGTGAGCAAATAACTTGAATAAATGATCAAACAGATAGGAAATAGCAGTTAGATAAGGACCTGTGGAGTGTGATTGCTGAACTATATGGTAAGGTCATGTTTAGCTTTGTAAGAAAGGGTCAAATTGTCTTATAATATAACTCCATTTGCATTTCCACTAAAAATAAATGAGCACTTTTCTTATTCTCCATCCTATTAAACACTGGACATTGCCCGTTTTTTTTTGTTTTTTTTTTTTTTTTTCGGTTTAGCCAGCTAGTAAGTTTATAATAGTATTTGCAGTCCTCCAATGACAAAGAGCATTGAATACCTCTTCTTAGGCTTATTCACTATTGTATCATTATTGTTGAATTTGCTTTGCATCTTTAATAAATCTTTAATGAGGCGACTACTCAGATATTTTATTTTGCAGTTTGAGTTATTGAGTTTTATCGTTGAATTTTATGAATTTTTATATACTTTGAATGCATTATCAAGTATGTATTGACAAATATTTTCTCAAAAACTATACCTAGCTTTTTTCAGTCTGCTAACAATGTCTTCCACAGAACCAAAGCTCTAAATTTTAAGTACTCCCAATGAAAGCAATATTGTCTTCAGAACTCATGCTATATTAAAAATTTCATTAACAATTTTTCTTCCATCTTTTCTCCTGGGTATTTTGTGGTTTCCCAAGGTTTTTAGACATAGGGTCTATAACTGAGTTAATTTTGTGAAAGGTGTGCCTGTGTCTAGATTTATGTTTTGGATGGAGCTGTAGGTTGTTGAAGCACCATTTGCTGTAAAGACTATCAGTATTCTGCTTTGGCCCTTCATCAGCAATCAGTCATTACAATTACTTGATTCTGTTTCGGCAGTTTATCTTGTCTTGTCTTACTTTCTCTTCCTATTTCCGGGATAAAATACTTTGACAAAAAGAAACTTCACAAAGGACTTATTTTAGCACACAGTTCAACATGCAATTCATCATGGTGAGGAAATCAAGGCAGAAGGAGCTCAAAGAAGCTAGTTGCATTACTTCCACAGTCAGAAAAGAGCAGTGAATGCATGCATGCTAGTGCCGAGTGTCCTTTCTCTACTTTTACACAGTTCCAAGACCCCTGCCTAGGGAATGGTGCCACCAACAGTGGGTCAGCATTCTCACGGGAACTAATATAATCGAGACATTCCCCAACAGACATACCCAGAGGTCCATTTCCCAAGTAAGTCTAAGTTCCATAGAGTAGAAAACTAACACTAACCATCACAACACTATACATTGTCAACTTGACATTCAAACACAATACTTTAAGCCATGCCTTTCCACCCTTTTTAACCATGAGCTCATGGACATATTATAATATAAAATTCATCCAGTCTAACATTAAAAGTCTTCAGCTGGGGCTGAAGAGATGGCTCAGTGGTTAAGAGCATGGACTGCTCTTGCAGAGGACCTGGGTTCGATTCCCAGCACCCACATGGCAGCTATGAACCATCCTTAACTCCAATTCCAGGGGAATCTGGAATCCTCTTCTGACCTCCGCAGCATTGTACAACACGGGTGAACTCACATACAAGCAGGCAATACACTCATACACATAAAATAAAAATAATAAAATATTTTAAAATGTTTTTAAAGTCTTCAGCTAAGGTTTGGACCTGTTGCCTAGTTCTCCCGTTCTATAATGGATTTTTGTCTGGTTGAGTTCATATGGATCTTGTGCATGTTGTCACCATTGCTGTAAGTTCATATGAGCAAGTTCCCAGAGACCTTGAAGACTCTGTTTCCTTATTATCATGAACCAACTCTGGCTCTTACAATCTTTCTGCCCTCCCCTCTGTTATGATCCTTGAGCCCTGGGTATGTGAGGTTTAAGATAGGAGTCCCATCCAGGGATATACTCTTTACTGTCTCTTATTCTCTACACTTTGGCTAGTTGTGGCCTTCTGTGTGCATGAGGAATTTTCACTGGTGAGAGTTGAGGAATGCATTAGTATTCTCTCTACCCCCCATTCTACTATGTTCCATGAGCCTTAGGTGTAGAGTTTCCATTGTAGATGTATCACTTAGGACTGGGTATCCCTCAAACACTTATTTTCTGTGTGTGACCAGTTGTGGAACTCTCTAACATTAAAAGTCCTGAAAGTCACTAACAATTTCAGCACTTTAAATATCTAAAGTTTCATAACTGAGAATGCCTATAAAACAAAAAACAAGTTACATACTTTCAACATATAATGGCATGGAGTAAACATCCTTATTAAAAAATGAAAGAAATGGAGCATAGCAAGAAACAATCATACCAAAGCAAGCCAAAATCCAGGAAGGCCAACATTCAATCCTACAGCTCCATGCCTGGCATCTGGATCTCATGATGTGATCATCTGGTCTTCCAAAGGTTTGGGCAGAGCCACTTCTCCAGCTCTGCTGCCTGTAACACACAAAACCTCTCTCTTAAGGCAGCTCTATTCCTTGTGTAGTACTCCTTGGTGGCTGTCCCATGGGTTTGGCATCCCCAGTATCCTCTGTGCTCCACTGAAACTTAAGCTTCATCTTCATAGCTTCACACAATAATTTTTCTTCAGAGGGACTGCAACCCTGTCAGACAACATTAGGTCTCAGCTATTCCCCATGACACTTTCAATCTTGCATTTTCATGCCTTCAAAACCAGTGCCACTTGGACACTGCCATGAAGTTTTGCTAACATCAGGAGATGTAGCCTGGCTCCCTTGAAGACCAGTTGTATCAGTTTCTGTGTTCTTACCCTGAGGAAATTCTGTCCTATCATCCTCGTGAAGATCTCTCATTTCCCTTTAATGGCACAAATCACTTTAACATTCAACAGCTGCTTTGTTGTCTGTAATCTTTATGCTGCAATCTTTAAACTTGCCATACAACTTTACCTCAACAAGAAAAACTATTAGCCTATTATCTTTAAATTCATCCTTACTCAAACTCTCAGTATGCAGCAGAATGAAGAAAGATTCTTGGCAAGAATATTACATGAATGGCCCATATCTTGGTTCCTAATTTTGATGGTTTGAATGAAAATGTCCCCTGTAGGCTCCAAGTATTTGGAAATTTTGTCCCCAGATGGTGGCGTTGTTTTGGGAGGTTTTAGAAGGTGTGGCTATCCTGGAAGAAGCATGTCACTGTGGATGGGCTTAGAGAGTTCTTAAGCCTTGTGGGATCTCCAGTTTCTCTCATTTCCTGAGCCTGCATGACAATGTGAGAGCTTAGCTTCTGCTGCTCCTGTTCTAGCCACCTCCAGCCACTATGCCTCCCTGCCATGATGGACTGTAATTCCCCTGGAACTGTAAGTTCAAATAAATTCTTCCTTCTCTAAATTGCTTTGGTCAGTGTTTCTATCACAGCAGCACAACAGTGACTAATACAGTAGTTGGTACCAGAGAGTGGGCTGTTGACTATGAAGCGGAACCTGACCATGTAGGGTTTTGGAAGAATGTGAAAGACTTTGGAAGGTTAGGCTAGAAAAATGGTTGATTGTTGTATGTGGAGCTTAACAGGCCATTCTAGTAGATGCCTGGAAGAAAGTAGTGCTGAGAACAATGTAGTTCCAGAGGGAAATAAGGACTTTAGCAGCAATTAGGATATTTTGGCAAAGAGCCTGGCTGGAGTCTGCTCATAGCCAAAAAGCTTGCCTGAGGCTAAGTTGAAAAACCAGGGACTAATTTCTTTGGCAGAATAAATTTCAAGACAGCCTAACATAGAAATGATGGCATGGCTATTAATGGTGAATAGTATGCAGCTCTACAGTGAAAGAGAGCAAATGGGGCAGAAAGAAATACAGTTTGAATTGAAAAAGAGCACTAGGAAGATAAATGTTGGAGCCCTGGCATTTGCTGGAGAGGATCCCATTGATAAGGAGATTAATGTGATTAAGGAGGGCCTAGAGATTCAAACTTAAACAATGGAGAGAGTGCCTCCAGGGCAAGACCACACCCAGTTAAGCCTCCAGCTTGTGAAAGGAAAATGCTGCAGGAACCACTGAAGAGAAGCACTTCTAAAATGGATAAAGGAGGCTGGTGTCCATCCCAAACTTGCAGTCAAACTGGGCAGTGTTGTTCACCTGGTATTGGCTTTAGAGGCATGAAAGATGCAAGAGTGAAGGGGTCATCAGTTCTTCCTCTGCAGTTTCAGAGAGCCGCTGAGGCCAGGTGGGGTTTCCCTACGTAGAGAAGGCCATGATAAGCCATTGCGTGACACTGTGAACGTGAAGCCTGGTTGGCAATGGAGACCCCAAGAAGCTCGTGATGCCAGAGCTGTGAGGCATCTGTCAAGAAGACCTGCATACAGGGAGTGGTACCAGCACAAGAAAAAGATGTGTGTTGCATGCAGCAAAGCTAGAGAGGATGAGCCATCTAAGCCCTTTGGAAGTAAAGTCCCAGAAGTTGGATGTATTTGGAAGTATTTTATCTCACAGTTCACTTTATCTCACAGTCAAGGCAACAAGAACTTAAACCATCTTATCACATGTTAGAAGAGAGCAGTGAATGCATGCATGCTGGTGCTCAATGCATTTTCTCCACTCTTATACAGTCCAGGATCCCCTGCCTAGGTAATTGTACCACTTGCAGTAGGCAGGTCTTCCCACCTCAGTTAACACAGTCAAGATAATCCCACACAGACATGTTCAGAAGCCCATCCCCTAAGTGGTTTTACCTTTTGTCAAGCTGGCAATTAATGCTAGCCATCACATCTATACTATGCTCTTGACCTATACGTCTGAGCTTTACAGCCTGTCTTTAAGTTAGATAGTATCAGTCACCTGACTTTGTTTTTATTTGGTATTGGTTATCGATAGCTAGTATAGGTCTTTTGCAGTTTCTTATAAACCTTACATTCATATATTCAATGTCTAAAAAATTACTCTAGTTTTTGTTGGAACTATATTTGATCCATAGATGAAATGGGGGATGATGGGCATATTAGCACTACATCTTTCAATTTATGAACCTGAAATATCTACCCACGAATTTAGATCTGTTTGATTTCTTTCTTCAGATTTTCATCATTTTCTCTATGATTTTGTATAGTTTTTCTTAGGTCTATGCTAAATATTTCATTTTAGCACTGTTTTATTTCAAATTCTAATTTTCATTGCTTGTGTGGATAAAATTAATTGAATTTTAATATTGCCCTTATATCCTACATCTTTGTTTTAATCTATACAGTTCCAGGAATTTCTGTTGATCCTTCATAGACAACAATATAATATGAAATGATGGCACATTTTTCTTCAATTCCAATTTTTGTAGTTTTTATTTCTACTTCTTATCTTGTTACACTTAGTGAGTGATATAGAATATGTGATGATGACACTCAGAACACAACTGTAAAGCCTAATAGTTCACAAAGTGGTCTTTAGAACATAGCTTTTTAATTCACTGCTCCAGGCCTTTCACTGGCTCATTGACTTTGTATCTTTCCTATTAAAATCTGAGTTGAATATAGATGACATTATCAACCCAAAGTCATCCTACATTGTCATGATCAAATTGCCTTCTTTTTAATCCTAACAATAGGCAGTGGAAGATTAATTGATGGTGATTGATACACAAAAAGGGGGGAAAGTCTGGGACACAGATGAATTAGATATTGACATGGTAGTCAAGATAAGATGAGGTAATTTGGATAAGATGAATTTGGGATCTTTGAAGTGAGAGATAGTAGAGAAGACAAAATGAAATATAAACAAAGACAAGATCCGTGTACTTTAAATTTAGTTGTGTTGAGGAGACTTAGCTGACATAGTATTGTAATCTGAAGTATCTTATCAGATAGTAATAAATTGATCACTACTCAGAATATACAAATGAAAAGAAAGTTATTAAAATATAATGTAAGGAAACATGAATGATGGAAATTTTAGCATTGTGGAAGGCTCACCTCTTCTAAAAGCTGGATAATATTCCATTGCACATATTCACCACGTTTTATTTAATTCCTTTATCTCTGGATAGACATAAATTATTTCCATATCTTGACTATTGTGAATGATGCAACTTTGAATATGCCAGTTGCGTTTTCTCTTTGAAGAGACTAGCACAGTAATTTCCAGGAGACAAAGGTATGGTGAAAGTCAGGGATTATTCAGTGAGTATGTGCTGACAGCTACTGAAGAAGAGGACGTCAGTACCCGCTCTTCAAAACCAAGCATGTAGTTGGCAATGCAGTGCTGTACACTAAAACGTGTTCAAAGGCTATATGTCATGTTTAGATGGTCACAAAACATGATTTTAAAGCAGAAGTGGGGGAGGGTGGAAGAGAGGACTCAGTAGTTAAGAGCACTGGCTACTTTTGCAGAGGACCCCAGGATAAGTTCCCAGTGCCCACACGGCAGATAGCAACCTTCCATAACTCCAGTTCCAAAGGAATCTGACACTTTTCTGACCTCTGCAGGCACTTCATGAGAGATACACTTACATACATGTAGACAATACACTCATATGCAAAAATAAAATATAAAATATTTTAAAATAAAAACAGAGAACATTGGAGTGGTGGTGCCATTTTGATTGCAGTGACGATATTACATATTTTCAAAATGATCAGTTATATACATTAAATATGTAAAAATTTTGCACATCAAAGCAATAAAAATGAAAAAAGAGCTACTAGAAATAAAATTAAAATTGTGTAATTCAGAACACAGTGGGAAGAATTCCTAATTATTAAAGATTAAGCTAGAGTTATAGAGAAAACAGCCATTTGAGCTCCAGGGATCTAGGAAGGAATGACTGCTTGGTAGGAATGTGTACAAGTGAGTTCCATTGAAGGGAGGCTGCCATTCAAAGTCCACCAATGTAAGATGATTCTTGCTGCCAGTAGACATGATGAATTGTTAAATTCATGAAACTAAAATTTAGAGATTTAATTCATTACCAGAAAAAAAAATCCATAATATATCATAAATAATTCAAGCTGTTGGGAGAATTAAAAGAAAAAATAGAAAGTACCTGAAATGTATTTGAATTATGTAGATGAGTTAGTCTAGAAAATAACATAATATTTTATTTTTGCTTTGTAACCTTAATGCTTCAATTGTTTTTACTGAATGCCTACACTCATTCTTTTGAAATGAGAAAATCAATATCCTTTCTAGAGTCAATGAATGAGCAGTGCCAAATCTACTACCAGGCTTGCCTTGTGCTGGCCTGGTGCCCAGACAAATCTTAGCCTGTAGAAGAGAGAGACCTCATTAGGGGCAGCAGGGCAGTGAGGGGCAGCCAAGAACAGACAAGTATTTTGTCCCAAGACAGATGATGCTCCAAAGGACTAAGGACTTGAAGAGGGCTTCACAGGTTTGCCTGACTCAGTTGGACATAGCAGTGACTCTGCAGGAAGTGAGGCATTTACCAGGAGAGGTAAATTGTCAGTGGCCACTTCCCTAAGAACAGAAACATTGACAGGAATTCCAGGCACAATGCTGGAAGTGACTAAATGGAGTGTTCCCAAGGGCACCAGGGCAACAGGCAAAGAGTGTTTGGTGTTTACCCTTTCAGAAAGCTTTTAGAAAGCAGACTGAGCACATGTGTGGCCCAATCTCCCTAAAGTTGCACACAAGTTACATGGAGCTCTGTTTTGAATAAGCAAAGGTTCAAGAAGGGCAGTATTGGTTGGGGGCTTCTTAGATATGGCAATAAAAATTGCTGGCAAGAAATTAATAGTAGGCTAATATAGCAGAATTGGGATCTGCAAACTCTTCCAAGAATGCTCTAGGTTTCATGGGTGTCTATTGCAACTGAGTGGTTCTGTAATTCAGTGAGCACAAAACAACCAGAACCAATGATCTGTGAAAGAAAGTGGCTGTGTTCAAATCAAATTCCATTTTAAAAATCGAGTGGCAGATGGATCTTGCTACAACTCACTGAGGTTTGTCTTAAAGAAGAAACTTCACAGTGTGTGGGCAGGGGAGGGGTTGGTTGGGGGAGGTTGGTGTGTGTGTGTGTGTGTGTGTGTGTGTGTGTGTGTGTGTTGCATGCACATTAGCATTTGAGGGCGTATATCCATGAGTGTTCATGCTGATGCCAGAGTAGACTAGTCAGCATCATCTTTTTGCTCTCTGCCTTATTTTCTTGAAACAAGGTCTTTCACTGAACCAGAAGCTCATCATTTTGGCCAGGATGCCTGGTCAATGAGCTCTCAGGATCCTTCTGTCTCCCCCAAACCCACCTGACTTCTAGGATAAAGGCACATTCAACCATGCCAAGCTTTTCACATTGTTGCTAGGAATTTCAACTCAGGTCTTCATGCTTGCAGAGCAAGAACTCGTACCCACTGAGTCATCACCCCAACCCATTTGCATTCTTAAATGAAATTTTATTCTTTATTTTCCTGATGATAAAATGATTATCCACTGTTCAAAATAGTAAAGAAACAGAAAAGTGTAAAAATATTTTAAATTGACTGTATATCACCTCTCAAAGAAATACTGAAATATTTAAATACATATTCCATTTAATATTTTGGTAACATCTTCAGAAAGAGAGAGAGAGAGAGAGAGGAAGTTATATGCATAGAAGCATGAGCCTGGAGGTCAAAGGACAACTTTATGGAGTCATTTCTCTCCTTCCTCCTGTGCCTGGGATATGGTCATCAAACTCAGGTCATGAAGATTGTGAAGCAAGCACTTTATCCAATTTTTACAACATTTTATGTAAAAATGAGATATCAGTGTATGAACGATCTTAAATAGTGCTTTTGGTAAAAATAATTATTAGCAAAATCTCATAATAATTGGAATCATTGCACAATATCACATTGATATATACAACTTTCTGATAAAGAAGTTGTTACCACTTAACACAGAAGTCTTTGTGTATCTGAACGCTTCCTCCTCAGTGAATTACTTGATTCAAATGTGAGACAGAACCCAGGATTTGAATTCAAATCCAGGTTTGAATTCACTTAAGAAGGGCTGCTTTCCTTTGCTTTATTTTTTATTCAAAATTTCATTTATTTACAAAATGATATAGTAGACTTTGGTCATATTCACCTCTCCCATTATCCCCAATCCCACAGAACATCTTCTTTCCAATAAACCCCCATCCTACCTTCAAGTCTTTATTTTTTTTAATTTTATTTACTTTTATTTTATGTGTATGCATGTATTACCTTCATATAGGTAAGTGCACCCGTGTTGTACTCAGAAGAGGCTGTCGGATCCCCTGAGACTGGAGCTATGGACAGGTGTTAGCTGCCATGTGGGTGCTGGGATTCAAACCTGGGTCTTCTGTAAGAACAACCAGTATTCTTAACTGCTGATCCATCTCCCCAGCCCCATGTCTTTATGCTTTACGGTCCATTGCATTTAATTAGGGTCAGCTGCATGAGCAAAGGTCGGGGATGGTATTCACTTGAACAAGGCCACCTTACCAGTGGCTATAACACTGAGGAATGACTTCTCCCACAGAACCCAGCTCCATCCATAATGGAGTAGAGCAGTACAGTCTTGTGCAAGTCTTGTACAGGTAACATCTGCTGTGAGTTCATGGGTGCTGTAGCTATGTCATGTCCAGAAGACAGCATTCCACAGCACTCTTCCCCATTCTCTGGCTCTTACATTCTTTCCACCCCTACTTCCACAATGTTCCCTGAGCTTTGGAGGGAATAATACTGATGTCCCACTTGGAACTGAGCACTCAACTGTCACTTATTCTCATCACTTTGGACCATTGTGAGTTTTTGTATTCATTGCTGCCCACTGCAAAAGGAAATTTCTTTGACCAAGTCTGAGAGCAGCATTAATATTAATCTGTGGGTATAATTTAGAGGAAAGTTTGAAAACATGTCCAATTAGTCAAATAGTAGTAGTAGGTACCTCAGTAGGGCTTGTGATGCTGCCAACCATGCACTTTTGACCATGGTTTACCATACCAGGCACAATTTCTCCCCAGAGCTTGGACCTATCACCCTGACCAACTACTTATAAATAGGATCCTATGCTTGGCTTGGAATTTTCACTTAATGACCTATGGTTTCTCTGGGCAGAGTTATCTACCCATGCAGTGCATTTTGTTCAAGTTCTTTCTCTTTTATCTTTAATCTGTATTTTTAATTAGCTACAAAATAGTAGGTCTCCACAGGATATTTTCACACATCGTTGACTTTGGTTAAGCCTCTCTCCAGCCCCTGCCCCCATTTCTGCTCCTCAAGATTTCCTCCATCTTCACATTGCATGTTGGATATCTCCTCCTTTAACACCTCTCCTGCCCAACAGCCCCTTTCTAAGTTCTTTGACACTACAGACATTCACTCCAATTTAAAAATACAAATTTAAAAATTTAAAGTTATGATTTATATATGAAACTCAAGTTGTTTGCAATTCTGGGCCTGGGCTACCTGATAGCATAATATTTTCCAGTTCCATCCATTTTCCTGAAATTTTCATAATTTCATTTTTCTTTACAGCTGAATAAAATTGTTATTTATAATGTAATATATAAATATATGTTCCCACATTTTCATTACCCATTCATCTATTGATGGACATCTAGGCTGATTCTATCTCCTTACTACTGTGACTAGAGCAGCAATGAACATGTGCATTCAGGTATCTCTTTGGGAAGATATAGAGTCCTTTGGGCATATGCTCAGGAGTGACATAGCTGGGTCATATGGTAGTTCTATTATTAGTTTTTTGTTTTTTTCTTTCAGAAATTTCCAACCTGATTTCCCCATTGACTGCACCTGTTTACAATCCCACCACCAATGGTTAAATGTTTCCCTTCCCCAACATCCTTGCCAGAAACTGCTGTCATTTGTATTCTTGATAGTAACTGTGTCCTGAGGGGTACTTGTTCCACCAAGGGGCAGGGCCTACAGCAGAGAATTGGCTGCGGAGAGTTAGCTACAGGAGAGCAATATGTAGAGAGTTAGTCATGGAGGGAGGAGCTTGGCACCATCTTGGTAGCAGCAATGGGAGAAAAGAAATGGTTCTAGTGTCTTGCCCATGTGGATGCGAGAGGGGGCATTTACCTGCCTGGGGCAAGATGGCAGGCCCGCAAGTTGTGGACGAGAGCTTAAGGAGACTGTGGGCAGGGCTGGGAAACAATCTGGACCTGTGGGCCACTGAGCCACAGAGCAGAACAGGTACCCGGTGTTCATCTTTTGTGGGGTGCCAGGTGTTCACCTTTGTAAGTTACTCTATTTCCCCTAACCAGGTTATAAACTATGAAAAATTTAGACAAAGATGTGTTATATGGTTTGTCTAACAGCTCCAGGAGCAAGGGACCCTAAGAGAACTCAGGCAACAGTAACCATTCTAATTGGGGTGAGATTGAATTTCCAAGTAGTTTGTATTGGCACTTCCCTTATGGTTGGGGTGTTGAAAGCATTTTTTATTGTTTGAAATTTCATATATGGATATACTATGTTTGGAATAGGTCCACTCTCCATTATCTCCTCTACAATTCCTTCCCTATCCCCCCCACCACAATTCCTTCCCAATTTCTCATTTTTTTTTTTTAAACCAGAGTCCACTTACTGCTCCCAGTATGTGCACAGCTATAGGGTCATCTACTGGAGCATGGGTAACCTCTCCGCGGCCACATCCCTGAAGAAAACTGACTTTCCTCTCCCAGCAGCCATCAATTGCCAATAGTTTATCAGCTGAGGCGGAAGGTGGACTATTGTCAACTGATATGTGCAACTGCCCCGTTGTGTCCAGAAAACACTTTGTGGTCACCCACTGCCCTTGGCTTTTATAATCTTTCTGTCCCCTCTTCCTCCACTATGATCCCTGAGCCTTGTAAGAAGGGGGCATGATATAGATATGTTTTTTAGGGTAAAGCACTCCAATCTTTTATTCTCTGAATACTGACCAGTTGTGAGTCTCTGTGTTAATTGACATATACTTCAAAAAGAAGTTTCTCTGATGAGAGTTGAGAGATGCATTTATCTATGGTAATAACAATAAGTCATTAGGAGTTGTTATAGTACTATGTTCATTTAGTAGAATAGTAATAGTGGACTCTCCCCTAAGGCCTATGACCTTCCTAGTTTCTGGTTCTTGGCCCTAAAAATTGTACCAAGCGTGTGATCTGTCTTGTGGAGAAGGCTTTAAATCTAATAAGGAAGTCATCAGTTACTCCTATAATATTCATTCCATTTTTACACCAATATATTGCATATCATGCCACACTGGTCATTATTGTAGGTCACAGGATTCACAGTTGTATAAGACTGGTGATTGTTTTTCTCCCCTAGTGGTGTACATCGCACCTGCTGGCACTGTGAAAGATAAATAGTAGGGATGAGGCTTCAAGGTCAGTACCAACTTGATTTCTCCATGATCTATGACACTAGTGTGTGGTGTCTTCAGCAATAAAGTTTTACCATTAAGTTCTGAATGGTAACCAAAATCAATGGCATTGCACTGTAGCAGGTCTAGGGGACAACACTGATCAACAACTTCAAAAGAGGTAATGCACTCCCAGCCTGAGCTTTTTATTCAGTACTTATTATATCTGGGAGAAGCATTGTTCCCCTGTTATAAGATAGCTCCATTTAAACTATTTTTATATGTGTGTATGTGTATATTTTAGGAATCTTGCATAGTAGTAAGTTACCATTTGACCTTTTCAAACATCTTTAGGGTTCATTTTTCTTCCCCATACTCTTTTCTCTAACCTGCCCTCCCATCCCCATCCCACTTAACAATTCTTGTCTGATTATTCTCCTTTCCCCCTTCATGTCACTTGTTTTCTATCTCCCTTCTCTTAAAGTTCCCCCATGGCCCTTTATTGTATTCCTGACTTCTATGGGAACTCTAATGTAAACACATGTATCTAAGATTCAAAGCTACCATCCATACCTGAAAGAAATCATACACTGTTTGTCTTTCTGGTTGGGTTTTTCTTACTCCAAATTATTGTTTCCAGCTCCTTCCATTTATTTGTAAATTTAATAATTTCATTTTTCTTAGACAGTGGAATAATATTCCATTGTGAAATTATACCTCATTTCATTAACCATTTATCAGCTGATGGTCATCTAGGCTGTTTCCATTTTCTGTATATTTTGAACAGTGTATTAATGAACATGGCTGAGTAAGTATCTTTGTAGTATGATATACAGTCCTTTGAGCATATGCCCAAGAGTGGTATGGCTGGATTATATGGTAGATGAATTTTAGCTTTAATTTTTTTAATTTATTGTTTTATGTGTATGAGTATATTGCTTGCATGTATGTTAAGTGTACCGATGTCATGCAATGTCTACAGAGGTCAGAAGAGGACGATGGATTCCCCTGGTACTGGAGTTAGGGGCAGTTGTTAGCCAACATGTTAGTACTGGGTATCAAACTCCTGTTCTCTGAAAGAGCAGCCAGTGCTCTTAATCGCTGAGCCATCTCTCCAGACTCTGGATTTCTAGCTTTTTGAGGAACCTACTCACTGATTTCCATAATAGTTGCACCAGTCTGCACTCCAACCAACAATGAATAAATCTTCCCCTTCCCCTACATGCACACCAGCATTTATTATCTTTTGTTTTGTTTTGTTTTTATTTTTTTTACTTTAGCCTTTCTGATGGGGGTAAGACGAAATTTCAAAGTAGTTTCAGTTTTCATTTCCCTGATAACTAAGGATGCTGAACATTTTAAAGAATATTTTTCAGCCATTTGTATTTCTTCTTTTGAGAAATCTCTGTTTAGTTTCATGCCCCGATTTTTAATTGGGCTATTCATTTTCTTGGTGTTTTGATTTATTTTTTTAGTTCTCTATGTATGTATTGATTTTTTTATCTTTTCTTTTGAAAATTCTTTGTTCGATTGTACAACCCATTTTTTAGTTAGCTTTTTTGTTTTCTTAGAGTTCAGTGGGTTTTTTTTAGTTCTTTGCATATTCTATGTATTAATTCTCTTTCAGATGTATAGATATTAAAGACTTTTCTGCTTTGTTTTGGGCTACCTCTTCACTGGATTGATGTTCTCCTTTACTTTGCTGTACAGAAACTTGTTGATTTCAAGAGGTCTCATTTATCAATTATTTCCCTCTTTCCTGAATGATTAGAGTCCTCAGAACCTCCTTCCCTATGCCTATATCTTGGTGCCTCCTAGATTTTCCTCTAGCAGTTTCATAGTTTCAGATTTTACATTAAGCTCCTTGATCCACTTGAAGTTTATTATTATGCAGGGTGATAAATAAGGATCTAGTTTCATTCTTCTGTTAGGTAAATAGACAGTCATTAGTGGGCTTGGAGGCTATTGAGTATGGACCCCTCCATCATGATCAACTTTAGACCCCAACTTCAGCTTCCCTAGTACCCTAGAAAGGGGAGTATCACAACTGTCCCTCTTTAAGGTTTAAAATACCATATCAAAAGATGGAGGTTTCAGAGATTGTTGAGGCCAATTAAGTCAAAGCTACTTCCACCTGGTCAAAAGATTGGAATCAGAGGTCCATCTCTGGCTCTGTATAGAGACAAGGCATTCTGATCTGCCCCATTACAGTACATATTGTTGACTCTTGCATTAGTTAGTCCAGTTGGCCGGTTCAGCCGCATGGCCAGGAGAAACATAATCAGGAAAGCTGATTCACCTGAGGATAAGCTGAGGCAATGGGAGGAATAGTTATCTCCTTAATGAGATGGTGTGTTTATACATCCCAGGAGCCCTCCTTTGGTGCTGTACTTGTGGATCTTCACTAAAACTCACCCACTTTTCTGAGTTCTAACAAAAAATGTTGTAGCTTTTCCTTTTTCCCTTTTTTTTCCTCTTCTTTCCAGCTCAAATCCTAAGCTTGCTTGCCCTGGTAGGCTGGGCATACTCACTCTTTCTTTGAAAACACCCTGCCCTCAGCTTCCGCAGTGCTGGTTCTTGCCAGTTCCATTGCGGAACCTGACAGCTTTCTTGGCCTTAAACTCAAAAGACATAGCTGTCTCTCTTCCTCCTCTCCATCTCCCCCCTCCCTGCAACTGCTGAGATTTACAGTATGCCTGCCCTGTTAGCTTTCTCTGGAATGTTAATGAAATGGTCCTCAAGCTTTGTTCTGAGTCCGTTTTTATATTCTTTAGTCAACAAGTCTGAAGGACCCACAAAAGAGAAAGCCAGTTTCCCAGTAACTTCTACAGTAGACTCCAGTTTTCTCAACACCATTTGTTATCAAGGTTGTTGTTTTTTTTTTCCTACTGCCAGAGTTTTTCGTGGTTTTATCTAAAATCAAGTGGCCAGGGTTGTATAGGTTTATATCTCTTTTTGTTCCAGTACCACGCTGGTTTTGTTACTATGCCTCTGCAATATACTCTGAAATCAGGTATAGTAACACCGCCAGCTTTATTGTTTTGCTCAGTATTATTTTGGCTATTCAAGTTTTTGCTCATTCCAAATGAGTTTTAAAATTATTTTTTCTTTCTGTGAATAATGATGTTGAAATGTTAATGTTGAAATTTTTGATAAATTAATAATTTTCATAATGTTGATTCATCTAGTCCATGAGCACGGGAGATCTTTCCATTTTGTCAGGTCTTCTTCAGTTTCTCTTGAGTGTTTGTTTTAAAGTTTTCATGGTAGAGGTCTTTTACTTCTTTAGTTAAGTTTATTCCAAGAATATTTTGTTTGTTTATTTGTATTTATGTCCATCAGGATATTACACTATAATCTTTTTTTGTTATTCTGTCTTTATCTGCTATTTTTAAACAGAGCAATACTGGCTTCCCGAAAAGTATTTGACAGCATTCTTTCCTTTCTTATTTTATGGATAGTTTGTGAAGCACTGGTGGGGTTTCTTCTGGTAAAATTTACCAGTGAATCTATCTGGACCTCTGACTAAAAACTTCGAGGAGATTTTTTAAACTGTCATTTGGTTCAACCTCATTCCTTCTTACAGACCTGATTAAATTATTTATTTCATCTTGGTTTAATTTTGATGGGTCATAGTATTTAACAATTCATCTATTTCTTTTCTTATGAATCAGAGTAAATGTTTTTAAGAGTTTTTAAGACATAATTTTCTAAATTTCATTGGTATCTGTCATTATGGCTCCCCTCTCATCATTAATTTGAGTCTTTCTCTTTTGGTTACTTTGGCTAATTTAGTCTATTGGTCTTCTTTATCCTTTCAAAGAACCAACTTTTTGTTTTGCTGATCTTTGTATTTTTGTTTTCTTTTTCATTTCATTAATTTCCTCCCTAATTTTAATTATTCTTTTCTATCTACTGATTTTGAGTTTGGCTTGTTATTCTTTTTACAAGGTCCTAAGGTATATCATCTATTTATTTAAACCTGTCTGGTCTCTTAATGCATATACCTAGAGCTTTGAATCTGAAGAGATTTTTAAAAAGGTCACTTCATCCTGATTAAGGGATCAATCCATCAAGAAGACATTTCCATTTCAAACAGATAAGCAACAAACATGGTGCATATGTTTCATAAAACACATAATAGTAGGTGTAAAGACACAAATTAGCCCCAACACAACAGTAGTGAGTGATTTCAATACCCCACTCTCATGAATTAACAGGCCACTCTGGAAAAAAAAAAAAAAACCAACAGAGAAATACTTAAATGACATGGTAGATCAAATGGATTTAACAGATATCTATAGAACATTTCATCCAAAAACTACAGAATGCACATTCTTCTCTGTTGCCCATCAAATTTTCTCTAAAATACATTGCTTATTAGTATACAAAACAAATCACCAAATACAGAAAAATTGAAAAAAATCCTTGTATTTCTATCCAATGACAATGGAGGAAGACTACAAACAATAGCAGGAGTAACTATAAAACATACACAAACTCATGGCTATTAAATAAATGAAGGAGAACATTTAGAAATTCCTGGAATCAAAGGATAATGAAAGCACAGCAAACCAAAACCTATGGCTCACAATGAAAGCAGTCCTAAGAGGGAAGGGCTGCTTTTCAATTGATCTGCAGACTGCTTTGGTTTTTTTGTTTTGTTTTTGTTTATTTTATGGTACAGAAGAGAGCATAATAAAGAACTTTTCTGTGGTTGGAAAAAACATCATTATTCCCATATGTTACAATTATTTCACCATGCAAATTTCAACTGTAAAAGTGTGATGCAGTCATTGATGAAAATTATAGCAAGATTAAGTCATTTGATTCCAACAGTTGATTTTTAAATTTGAACATTAGGGAAAAGTATCTCTGATAGAACTTAACAAGCAAAAGTAAAATACCTGGAAGATAATAATTATAATAGCTATTATAATCATAAAAATGACCTGCTAAATTTGAAATCATTGTCACATATATTATTTTATTGTCTTCATGTGGATTTTGTAAGAAAGAAAGTACATAGTCCCTTTAAGCAAACTGATTCCTTCCTAAACTAGCCAAAGAAGATCCATTTGCTTCATCACACCTCAACACACTGGATTCTCCTTCTGTGCCCTTAGGATGGAAGCTCCTGGGGAGCTCTGCCAGTTATGTTTTACATCTCCACCTCAAGGCTCACTGAGCCTCAGATCGCCTTTGTTCTTGTTTCCTTGTTTTCTTTTCTTCTTTGTTCTTCTTTCTGTCTTTAGTGGCAGGAATTTTTAGTACCAACAGGATTGGTTAAAAGGTCAGATTGATATTTGGAATTAAATAAAATCTAGCATTTGTGGAACACTTTATAATTTACAATAATCAAATCAAATGTAAGAACATAAGCCCCTCAGCATTAGGCCATGCTTCCATCCTTAAACTATACTATTTGCTCTAATTGTTCTTTACTGTGGGAATGATGATCTGTCAATCTGTGTGTTCAGAACAGTTTTGATTTAGGGTTGTTCTAAATTGTGCATACAGGCCTTCCTTGTTCAAATTTCAGAGAACTGAAAGATAATTCAGTGATTGAACTCACTTTCAATCCATTCCACAATCACTCCTTAGTTTTTTATACATTTGCTGATCATCATCAAAATTTATATTTACTGGCTAAATAAAAAATGAAACATTAAAAAAATCATGCCTTCTGTTATGTTGAAAATGGTTTTAATTGAGATGTACCCTGGAAAAGAATAGATAATATGTAATAAGTTATTAGGTAGAGACACAGATATCAAGGAAAAGATAGAAAATTTAAATATGCACTGAAAAACAATTATGCTTTTGTTAACTGTCAATAGGTTTATATGCCTTCACAAACTAAAGAATAGAACAAAACAACCTAAAGAGTAGAGCAATCCAAATTTCTTGGAGGCCTTAGGTCTTAAGTGACTCTGTCTCTGAAATCCTGTCATTGAAATGGTCATTTGATAAATCATAACTTGAAGATCCAGCAAATATTTTATTTTGATTGAACTTCAGTTTATTCATACAACCAAAACACAGAAATTATTTGTTTCTTTTCTGCTGCTATGATTAAATACTCAGACAAAAGCAACCTTAGAGAAAGAGTTTATTTCAGCTCACAGTTTCAGGTCACAATCTAGCAACGGCAGGGAGGTGAATGCATCAGGAGCTTTAAGAAGCTGGTCACATTATGGACAAAATAAGAAGCCAGAAGCCAGCCATGAACACGTGCATGCTAGTGCTCAGCTGGCCTTCTGCACTCATATGGTTCAGAATTTTCTGCCTAGGAAATGGTGTGGTCCACAGTGGGTGGGTGTTCCTACCATTGCTAATGTAATCAGATAATCTCCCACAGACATTCTCAGAGACTATCTTTAATCCAGACTATCCCCTACAGGTGAGGCCAGAGGCTTGGCTCCTGGATGCAGAGTTGACAACACCAACCATTACACTGGTACCACTACTGTACCAACTGTACTTAAGACTTTTCATAAGAACAGAAGTTTTGTCTTAGTATTACTCCAAATTTCTGTTGTTTTACTTTTAAATATTTTCTCCCAGGTGCAGATATTGAAAGCTATGGAAAGTTCCTTGTTGGGAGTCCGAGAGGAGACATGTTTAGAGCTGAGGAAACATCACATTCACAGTCTAAATGCTGATGTATGAAAGAGTTCATTCTGGGAAAATAGAAAGAGCAACAGGAAAGAAGCTGTTCTCTGTACACTCTCTCATCAAACACGGTGAAGAGTTTATACAGCCTTTGTGCATTAATGATGCTTCCCAAACCAGATAAATAATTTAACGTAACACGGTCTTGGTTGATATTTTACTGGTGATTGACACAAGCAATATGCATTGCTTGAAGGAACATATACTTTATCCAGTAGATAGATTTCCCAGGAATTTCTACAAAATACAGTCATTCAGAGAAAGAATAAATCATAAGACATGAATGGAGACAAAGTATCGTGCATAAGCTCAAATAAACCAGGATGCAGAAGCACATATAGCATGAATAGAGAAAATAATGACTTTGACGTGTTTCCCAAGGCAGAAATAGCTTTTTGAAATATCAGCAAGTAATGATGGACTGGGTATATTAGGGAAAAATAAATAATACAACCTCTACAGATTAAGAAACATGAACTGAAATTAGAAATGCATTGAATGGGTTAAAGAGCACATACACACAGCCAAAGATAAAATTAGTTAGCAAGGATACAACACCAAAAATTATTTGAAATACAGCATGAAAAGAGACTATAAAGTAAATATGGAAGCAATGTGAAAAGAGTTTAACATATATGAAACATTAATAATAAGAGTTCTAGGAAATGATTATAGAAAATTGGGCAAGAAGAAACATGTGATCTGATAAAAATATTAATAGTTGATAAACACTTAGCTTAGAATGAGAATCACAAGGGACCTTAAATCAACTACAGAGATAAGAATATCATAGGACAATAGCCTTATCATTTTGGGAGTCTCTTGGACTACCCTGGGCAACAACTCAAAGGAAGGTTTCTCTTGTCTGGTGCTGTTTCCTGTTATGTAGTCTTCAGCTATATTCATGGAGTCATGTAGAGATATTGTATGTGTAGTTTTTTAGTAAGTTTTTTTATTAATATCATTCCCTCTGGTTTTTTATACTAGCTAGGCATTATTTATCTCTCCTTTCTCTCTTTGTCTTATCCTCTCTCCTTGCCCTTCCCATTTAAAGTGTCCCCATTTTCCCCATTTCTCCCTTGATAATTTTTGTACGCTGTGTTCCCACTTCTTTTGAGCTCCTTCTCCCCCTTTATTCCCATAGTGCTTTGTACAGCCCTCCTTCTCCCCCTCCCCTTTAACTATACCCTTTTTACATATTTCTCCCTTAGTAATGCTTGTCTCCTACTATTCTTCTCTCTCTGGTTCCTTCTTTCCCTTTACCTCCCTGGTTCCCTTCCATTTTCCTGGTTCCTAAACTTACATCAGGATATGTATTCACTTATAAGAATTTGCTGCTGGGATCCACAAACGAGGGAGAACATAAGGCTTTTGTATTTCTGAGCCTGGGCATCCATTTACCTGCAAATTTCATTATTTCATCTTTTTTTACTGCTGAGTAGAACTCTATTGTGTAAATGTACCACATTTTCGTTAACCACTCGTCAGTGGAGGGGCACTTGGGTTGCTTCCATGTCTTAACTATTGTGAAAAAAAAACAGCAACAAAATGGATGTTCAAGTGTCTCTGCAATAGGATGAGTCCTTTGGGTATGTGCCAAGGAGTGGTATAACTAGGTCATATGGTAGGTTCATTTTCAATTCTTTACCAGTTCTTCACACTGCTTCCCACAGGAGTTGCACGAGTTTGCAATCCCACCAGCAGTGACTGAGCATTCTCCTTTCTCTACATCCTCACCAGCATTTGGTATCATCTGTTCTCTTGATCCTAGCCATTCTGACTGGGGTAAAGTGAAACCTTAAGGTGATTTTAATTTGCATTTCCCTAATTACTAACAATGTTGAACACTTTTTTAAAGATATTTCTTAGCCATCTTTATTTCTTCCTTTGAGAACTCTCTGTTTGGATCCTTAGACCATCTTTCAATTGGGTCATTTGTTTCCTTGATGCTTTGTGATAGAGTCCGGGCTTATTACGACCCTCCCCACAGTGCAACAAGGCTTTGCAACAAAGTTCTGCAGGGCCCCCTTGGAATGCAGGATCTGAGTCTACGGTTATGCTAACTATCTGCAGACAGTAAAACAGGTCCCTTGTACCCATGACCCAAACCACATGACCACAAGAGCTGTTTTAGCTCAAGGTGCTTCCCCCTGATAAGTTTCACGATGTGCAGACCCCTGCGTCCCTTGAAACTCTAAAGATTATTTTTGCCACCTTCCCCAATCCCTCTATAAGAACTTCCCCAATTTCTTCAGGCCACTGGTTGCTTTTACTCCCAAGCTGAGCTGCCAGGCCCCAGAAATCCTCAAAGTAGATTTTGCTTTGCTGGAGTCCTCCTGTGTTTTCTGTGGCTGTTCCTTGCCTGTTTTTATCTAACATCAGGTACCATGACTCTGATTCATCACTCTTGGAGGTTGCAGGGGAGGACTCCACCAACTACCAGCTCCTTCACTCACCGGTGGTTCAGCCCTGAGGTACCTTCGTTCCTCACACGGAGCTATGGCTCTCTGTTCTCTCTCTCTCTCTCTCTCTCTCTCTCTCTCTCTCTCTCTCTCTCTCTCCTCCCTCTCCTCTCCCTCTCTCACCACTTGGACTTAGGTGGCTCTGGAGCTCCTGGAGCTTCCCACTCCATCCATTGGAAGGGCCCAATGTGACTCCTTCCTTCTCCTTTCCTTTGCCATGGGCTTGGAAGGTTCTCGGTCTTCCATCGTTCTCCCTGTTTTTGTCCTCTTCCAGTGTCTTTCTTCCTTTGCTCACGATGATTTCTGATACCCTTCAATCCAATTTTAGGTTTCCTTTGCTTTCATCCTTTATTCCAGGCTGTCTCTCCTCTTCCCTCCAACTAGTTATGGATTTCCTGCACAGGAAAAATGCTCCAGATCCTTCTCCTCTCTCCCCCTCCCGTAACTCTTGTTCTGCTTCTAAACCCAACTGCAAATGTTTAGGTCTCTGTAAGTCTACCTGCTTTTCTAAATTTTCAGAGAACCAACACCCAAAAACTTACTGGTGCTATTGAGCTATAGGGGTTTACAATTACTTAGTAATTCCCTGGACTGCAAACACTCACTCACATGTCCTAATCCTCTGGCAATTTTTCTTTGATTTTCATCATAGATTCTTGATGAGGTCATAGAAAAGCAAGAGATTTAACATTTTCTATTTTCTTATAACAAGGTCCATACATTTTCATATCAGGCTAAGGAATTAATGCAACAATGGGACTTTACATTTTAACATTATTTTAACTTGTTTCTAAATGGAATTATTTTCAGTACTATTTGGATTTTATTTACTCTTTTTCTTTTTTTTTTTAGATTTTTAAGTGTTTAGATTTTTTTATTTTTTTATCATTATTTTTTAATTTTTAATAACTACATGATTAGAAGAAGCATTTCACTAAAGATTTAACATATTCAGTAAGACAATCGAGAGCAAGAGTATATATCTTTCAAAAGTGGGTGCAAATTTCTAGGTTCACAGTTGAGGTAATACAGTTTTACAATATTGAACTCAGTATAAGGCCTGTATGACATAAAATTGAAATACTTTTTTAACCTTTAAAAAAGATCTCCATTTCATTTTAGAATATATTGTTCCTTGCAGACTCAATGTTTTTGCTACTAACACTAGAATCTAGTTAAAGAAGCAAGTCGGTGCATGCATCTCTAATCTGTATGTATCTGATTATTACTAGTCATCATCGGTTGCACTTGGATCCTTGGCGCCTGTGTATGTCATCGGGTAGATGTCAGTGGTAATGTTTATCACCTCTACTAATTAGCATGATGTAAATTTCCATGCTTCCTCTTCAAATATAATACATTTTTAAAAATTTGTTGATTTTTTTTATGTGTGTGGATATCACACAGAACATCCCAAACCATCTTATTCGACTATACACCCACATCCAAGATGGCATCCTCCCATAGCCTCGCTCCCCCAAATAGAGCCTTTATACTCTTATATCCCTGCTACTGTCTGCTGTGTTGTTGGCACCCCAGCCAATCCCCACTACTTGCCCTTCTGGTGAATCTAGTCAGCCTATCTAGAGGTCTTTGTTTTAGGAGGGTCAACTATTCTTCTTCTAGCAGCAATCAGTTGTCAATACTCCTTTAGATAAGACTAGGGTCTGCTGTTCATTTTCCCATGTCTATGCTGGGTTACTATTTGGGAGTCCCACTGATCACCCTGCCCAACAACCCAAAAGAAGGTATCTCCTACCTGGCATCATTGCTTGTTATGTATATGGACTTTAGCTATGCATACGGACTCTTAAGAAATTATATTGACCCCTTTAATCTTTGGTCATATTTTCCTTTTGGATGTTTAAGGCCATACAGTTGGCCCAGATAAACCAATTTATTTTTACTGTTAAGGTCATTGAGGACCTGTTCCTCAGGGGTCACATGGGCTTGGGAGGAGCCTTGGCTCCTTTCTTTTACCAGTTCTGCTTTTGTGAAGATAAGTCAAAGGTCCTGCTCAACTATGATTGGTGTCACTTGGAAGCATGGTGGAAGTGATTCCTCTGTGTTGGCCCTCCTCTTTGTAGACTGGACACTGGTTCAAGTCCACCTGGTAGGGTCTCCTCAGCCACCTTGATCAAGAAGACAGGTGACCCACCACAATTACAGGACATTTTGAGAGATGCTCATTGTCCCCTGGAACTAGTCGACATAGGAGAGCAAGGAGCAAAAACTGTACTTTATGTCCCTCTGACCAAATTAGTATAGGCCTCAAAGAATGTCTGTTAAACATCCAAGAAGGTTAGTTCCACTGGTCTGGTACTTTTAATTACTGTGTGTCATGTAGATAAATCTTGGGCAAAGACCAATTGTTCTCAGATAAACCTTACCTAGACATATATTTCTTGATCTGCTATGTATAATTTGTCAGTAGGTTGTAGCAGTAATATGGTTCCCTCTGTTTTTCAAAACTAGCTAGGCATTATTATCTCTCGCATTGTCTCACCCCTCCAGCATAGTTTTCCCACTTAAGATGCCCCCATTTCCCCCCTTTCTCCCTTAATAATACCCTTCTCCTACAGTACTAACTCTCTTGAGCTCCTTCTTTCCCCTTATCCCCTAGGTTCCTTGTATATCCTTCCCTCCTCCCTCTCTTAAACTAACTCATTTTTATCCATATCTCCCTTATTAAGACCTGTTTCCTATTGTTCTCCTTCAGGTTCTTTCTTTTCCTTTACCTCCCTGTTTCCTTTCCATTATCTGGTTCCTGTAGCTATGTCTGGA
>NW_008352325.1:1634843-1637617 GCF_000622305.1 Nannospalax galili | reverse complement strand
ATGAGTGTTCCCCTTTCCCCACATCCTCTCCAACATTTGGTATCATTTGTTCTCTTGATCTTAGCCAGTCTGACTGGGGTAAGATGAAATCTTAAAATGGTTGTAATTTGCATTTTCCTAATTATTAGTGATGTTGAACATCTTTTAAGATGTTTTATAGCCATCTTTACTTCTTCTTTTGAGAACTCTCCGTTCAACTCTTTAGCCCATCTTTTAATTGGGATACTTCTTGTCTTGATTCTCTGTTTTTTAAGTTCATTATATATTCTGGATATTAAACCTCTGTCGGATGTGTCGCTGGTAAAATTTTCTCCCATTTTGTGGGTTTTCTGATCTCTATCCTGGTTGCTTCCTTTGATGCACATAAGCTTGTTAGTTAAATGAGGTCCCATTTGTTAATTATTGCCCTTGTTTCCTGAGCAATTGATGTTCAGTTTGGAAAATCCTTTCCTACATCTATTTCTTGTAGGTTTTTCCCAATGTTTTCTTCTAACAGTTTCAGAGTTTCAGGCTTTACATTGAGGTCTTTGATCTATTTGGAATTGGCTTTTGTGCAGGATGAAAGATAGGGGTTTCATTTCATTCTTCTACAGGTGGAGATCCAGTTTTGCCAGCACCATTTGCTGAATATGATGTCTTTCCTGCAGTGAATATTCTTGGCCCCTTTGTCAAATATCAGGTGGCTGAAAATGCATTTACTCATACTTATGTCTTCAATTTTTTTCCACTGATCTATGGGTCTGTTTTTGTGCTGGTACCATGTGGTTTTTATTACTATAGCTCTGTAATACAGCTTAAAATCTGGTATAGTAATCCCCTCGACATTGCTTTTAGTGCTCTTTGGCTATCCAAGGTCTTTTGTGCTTCCATATGAACCTTAGGATGGTTTTTTTGCAATTCTGTGAAAAATGTCATGGGGATTTTGATTGGCATTGCATTGAATCTATAAATGACTTTTGGTAGGATGGTCATTTTCACAATATTAATTCTTCCAAGCCATGAGCATGGGAGGTCCTTCCATCTTCTGATGTCTTCCTCAGTCTCTTTCTTTAATGATTTAAAATTTTCATTGTAGAGCTCTTTAATATCTTTGGTCAGGTTTATTCTGAGGGGTTTTTTTTGCAGCTATTGTGAAGGGGAGTGTTTCCATATGCTCTTTCTCTGATTGAATGTTATTGCTATATAGAAAGGCTACAGACTTTTATAGGTTAATTTTGTATCCTGCCACGTTACTGAACTTGTCAATTTCTAGGAGTTTTCTGGTGGAATTTTTGTTGTCTCTTAGATATAATATCATATCATCTGTAAAAAGGGATAATTTGATCTCTTCTTTTCCAATTACTACTCCTTTAATTTCCTGCTCTTGTCTTATTGCTCTTGCAAGAGTTTCAAGCACTATGTTAAAGAGAAGTAGAGATAGTGGACAGCCTTGTCTGGTTCCTGATTTCAATGGGAATGCTTCCAGGTTTTCTCCATTTAGAATGATGTTGGCTGAGGGTTTGTTATATATGGCTTTAATTATGTTGAGGCATGTTCCTGCCAGTCCAATTCTCTCTAGGACTTTGAACATGAATCCATGTTGAATTTTGTCAAAGGTCTTCTCTGCATCTATTGAGATGACCATGTGTTTCTTGTCTTTGAGCTCATTTATATGATTAATGATGTTTATTGACTTACATATATTGAACCATCCCTGAATCTCTGGGATAAAGCCAACTTGATCAAGGTGGGTGATCTTTCTGATGTGTATCTGTATGTGGTTTGCAAGTATCTTGTTGAGAATTTTTGCATCTATGGATCTATAGTTTTCTTTTTTAGTTGTATCTTTACCTGGCTTTGGTATTAGAGTGACGCTGGCCTCACAGAAGGAATTTGGAAGTTCTCCCTCCATTTCTACCTTTTTGAATAACTTAAGTAGTATTGGATGTAGATCATCTTTAAATACCTGATAGAATTCTGCTGTTTTACCTGGTTTTGGTATTAGAGTGATGCTGGCTTCATAGAAGGAATTTGGAAGTTCTCCCTCCATTCTACCTTTTTGAATAACTTAAGTAGTATTGGATGTAGATCATCTTTAAATACCTGATAGAATTCTGCTGTAAATCCATCTGGTCCTGGGCGTTTTTTAGTCGGGAGGTTTTGTATTACTGTTTCAGTTTCTTTTTGTGTTATGGGTTTGTTTAAGCTGTTAATCTCTTCTTGGTTTAGTTTTGTTGGTTCCCATGCCTTTAAATATCCATCCATTTCTTTTAGGCTTTCAAATTTAGTAGCATACAGGTTTTTAAAGTATTCCCTTGTAATGTTCTGTATCTTTCTGGTGTCTGTTGTGATGTTTCCCCTTTCATCTCTGATTTTCTTGACTTGGAGGTCTCTTTCTTTCTTTTGGTTAACTGGGCTAGCGGTCTGTCAATCTCGTTTATCTTTTCAAAGAACCAGCTCTTGGATTCGTTGATTTGTTGTATTGCTTCCTTTCTTTCAATTTCATTCATTTCTGCCCTGATTTTTGTTATTTCTTCTTCTCTGCTTGGTTGGGTTTTGTTTGCTGTTGCTTTTCAAGTGTGTTGAGTTGCAGTGTTAAGTCATTTATTTGTGTTCTTTCCAGTTTTTTGATGTAGGCACTTAGAGCTATAAACTTCCCTCTAAGGACAGCTTTCAGTGTGTCCCAGAGGTTTTGTTGTGTTGTATTGTCCTTTTCATTTAATTCCAGGAATACTTTTATTTCTTTCTTAATTTCTCTTTTGACCCATTCATCATTCAGGAGTGTGTTGTTTAAT
>NW_008352325.1:1626626-1634346 GCF_000622305.1 Nannospalax galili | reverse complement strand
TTCTATATGCTTCTTGTATTTGTATGGGCATGTCTTTCTTTAATTTTGAAACTTTTCTTCTACGATTCTGTTGAAGGTCTGGTCCATGACATTATCTTAGGATTCTTCTCCTTCCTGTATGCCTATGATTTGTAAGTTTTGTCTTTTTATGGTGTCACACAATTCCTGCATATTCCATTCTTGTGATTTCTTAAATTTTTCATAATCTTTGCTTGAGTGGTCTAGTTTGTCTGCTTTATCTTCTAGTCTTGATACGCTGTTTTCCATTTCATTCATCCTATTGGTGAGGGTTTATCCTGTCATTTCTAATTGGCTTACTGAGTGTTTCATTTCCTTCTTCATTTCAGCCTGATTATTCTTCAATATTTCTAACTCTTCTGAATTCATTCAGAAGTTTATCTCTATCTTCCTTCAGTTCTTTGATTTCTTTGTTTGTGTGTTCTTTAAATTCACTAAATTCTTTTATCATGTTTATAATTGTTCTTTTGAGTTCCATGTCCTGCATTATCACTAGGGGGTTCTCACTGTACTCTCTAGAGGACTATTGGTATTTGGTGGTGATATGTTATTTTGTTTTTTCATGTTATTATTCTTTCTCTGTGATTTTGACATGTGAATTTCTTTTGTAGCTTCTGATTCTTGTGTGAGGCTCAAGCCTTCAAGTTTAGGTCTGCTTCTTTTTGTGAACTTTATGTGTCTTTGTGGTTTACTTTTGGGGGCATGAAAGGCTAATTCCTCTAAGCTTCCAGCTCTCTCTTTTGATTTTATATTGGAGTGGAAAGATTGCTTTTGTCTTCCGGAGTTCCCACAGAGGACCAAGTCAGATGAGGATCAGATGCTCTCAGTCTCTTAAAGTCTGGATCCTTCCAGGATAGATTTTGCCCTCAGGAATTTGGGGGTTGGACTGGCCTGAGAGCCAGGCCCAGGAAAGATGCTGGTCTAGGGCAGCTGGTGGCTGTGCCACCTGGAGATGCAAAGGAAGTTGGTGGCATGAGGCAGCCTCAAGGGCTCCTGGGTACTACACTGAGGAGCTGAGTTGGTCTGGATGCAAAGGGCCTGGAAGAGGAAAGGTCAGCCCTGGCATCCATGAAAGAGGCCGGGGAGTTGTGCAGACCCAGGGAAGCAGAGGGAGGTGAGGGCAGGGCCAGGCCCAGAAGCAGTGCTCCTGGGGACCTGAGAAGGAACTGAGTTGCTCTGGATGCAAATAATCAGGAAGCAGTGGTGGCTTCCCAGGTGTCTGGGGTGCCAAGACAAGGAATGGGACAGGACCCAGGCTAGGAGGAGAGAACAGCAGGGGAGATGGGAAGGTGAGTGAGGCTGGGGAGTCAAGGCCCTGAGGGCCAATCGATTTACCCAGAAAGAGACGCCTGTGGGTCAGAGAGGCCTGCTGGTCCTGAAGGGCCAGGAAAGGAACTGGATTTTATTTATTCTTAACCTAAAGTGTTAATGTTTCATTTTTTTCTTTCCTGTCTCCTTTGATTTAAGTTATGCTAATAACTTACAACATTGCTAGGTTTCATATGCAAAGGCATCTCATCTCCCTCAGTAAAAAGTATTAATTAGTCTTCTCTTTCAAAACCTGTAAAACTTAGAATTTGGTTTATGACAAGAAATTCTAATCTTTTCATCCCACCACACCTTGTAAGACTTTTGTTCAAGGGAAAGCCCTGGTGCGTCTCTGAACCTGATGGTCTAGAACAGTTGAGCTCTTCTCTCAGCAGATTCCTTTAAACATCTTTAAGTAAATGTAAAATCTGCTGTGCCAAGTTATTTTACTTTGTCCATGTGTTCCTTGTGAGGTCTTGATAGGGTTCCTAGAAAGTTATTTAGCTCTTAAAAGGGAAAAGATGCTACCTCAAAACTATATGGCAAACACAACCCTCTCTTTTAGATCACTGTCTTTAAATATTAAAGAGCTAGAGATATAAGCTTTCTGTCTTCTACTCTTTGCTGCACCTAGATTTCTTGTGATTGTGTTATGTGTGTCTGTGATAATTGTTTTCATATATTGCTGGTGTCAAAACAATTTTTGAACTGTAGACACTTTAGTTCTTTCTCCTTTCTCATTGTTTTATTGTACACAAAAAATATTGTGGGTTTTATTTTTGGCATGTTTAATCAAAATACATGTGCTCAAATTTATTTGATGGTACATTCGAAGGCCTTATAAACGGGTACCCTAATTATTTTAAAATCTATTAAACAGTGTCTCCCGGTTTATTAATTGTTTCACAAAACTTTCAAATGCTAATTACCTATATAAAACAACGTCTAAGCTGTTGTGTAAAATCCTATTTGTTAAATGCCATTTTTGGTTTTTGTTTACTTTCAAGGTGTTTTAAGGTATATTTATTTTGTTTGTCTACTCCAAAGATGTTTTGTTTTAAAAATGATAAACCATATTCTCAACAAGAAAGTAATTACAAAATCATAGTTATTAAAATCTATCTTCACAATTTCACAATTGAGGGTCCCAAAACCCAGGTGTGTCAAGTTAACATTAAAGCTATCCAGCACAATTGACCCCTTTCAACTTGACACACAAACACATCACTATCAAATCATAACCTTTCCAATTCTTATCCCTAAGATATGATGTTAACATTAACATCACAACATAAGACAATCCAACCTTAAAAGTCACACAGTCCTTAATCCAAACACTTAAAAGTCCATAGTATCTTTTTAAAAGTCTCTTAACTGGGGGCTCCTGTAAAATCCAAAACAAGTACTGTCTTTTTTCAAAGGGAAGAATTGGGCACTTCTAAGAAAAACCTAAGTCCAGCAAAGCAGCTCAAGGCTGGACATTTGGGATTCACTCATGATCATCTGGGCTCCAAGGGGTTTTGGCAGCTCCGCTTCTCTGACTCTGCCATCCACAGCACTCAGTTTGTCTGACAGACCCAGGCCTGGTCCATTCCACATCTACTGCTTGTCCTTGATGGTGATCCCGCAGTCCTGTTACCTCCTAAAAGCTGGGGTCCCCGCTGAAACTGAGGCTTCATCTTCACCAATGGCCTCTTCTGGTCTCGAGGGGTGTACCACCTCAGCTGCTCTCTATGACCCTATCATGATTTCAACATCAGAATCATGCAGATGACTCTTAGATATTACAAAGTCCTACTTCCAGCTTGAGATGGAGACTTGGCTCCCTTCTGTGTGCTGACCCTGAGGAAATACCTCCCAGAAGATTTAACCACAGTGATGCTGGTCTCTTGTTACTTAGAGCTGATTTTCAGCCCCAGCTAACCAGCATCAATTATCCCAGTAAAACAAAGGTTTTACTTTGGGTTCTGGTCTCTTCTTAATCACAGCTGATTCTTCAGCCCCAGCTGACCAGAACCCATAGATTCTCAATTCAAAACATTGCACAAACAGCACTGATAGTCTGCTTCCTTGTGAAGCTTCACAAACCAGGCCTCCATTGTCTACAACTCATTTCTCAGCATAAATGTTCAAAGCTCTACAGCAACAAACCCTGAGCACTCAATGGCTTTTCCAGCCCGAAGTTTGAAACACTTCCAAAATCCTCCTAAAAACACCAAGATCAGGTCTGTCAGAGCAATGCCCCACTCTCTGGTACCAATTTCTGTTCTATCTTGTTTCTTCATTGTTGTGACAAAATACTCTGACAAATACCAACTTGGGGAGGAAAGGGTTTAGTGTATCTTACATCTCCAAGGTCACAATTCATCAGGCAGCCCAAGGTAGGAACTCAAGGCAGGAACCTGGAGGCAGGACCTGGAGCACAGGCCATGGAGGAATGATGTTTACGGGCTTGTTCCGTGGCTCCTGCTAAGCCTGCTTTCTTATGCACCACAGGCCCACCTGCCAAGGGGTGGCACCACTCACAGTGGGATGGGCCCTCTTATATCACTCAACAATCAGAAAGATGCCCCACAGACATGGCCACAACCAGTCCAATGGAGGAAATTCCCCAAGTAAGGCTCCCTCAACCCAGGTGTAAAGCTACCTAGCACAATATTCATATGTGAGGAAAAGCAAGCAAAAGGCAAAACAGCACGTAGATGACAAGTAAAAAGGTACATGTGATAAAGCAAGGTAACATATGGCTGCAAAGGTTACAGGAATGTGAAAGTTTTGGAAAACAAAGACTTCCATCCTGAGAAACCACAGAGGGCCTGGCCATGTGGGGGAGGGGGGCAGGGACTGACTCCTGCTCACCTCTCCCATAGTTACTTTTTATTTATTTTAAAAAATAATTTATTGAGAATTTCATACATTCATATAAGGTGTTTTGATCAAATCCATGCCCACTCCTTCCTCTCCAACCCCTCCCATATCACCCCATCACCTTTTTCTGATAACTTGATGTGCTCTTTCTTCTTTTTTTAATGGGCCTTTTGCTACTCTAACATCCTCCCTCTGAAGAGGTGGCCCTAAAATCTTTAAAGGATTAGATAAGAGCTCCAAAATACTTTTGACATTTTTGGCCTTTGGAAAGGAGTATGTTGATAAGAGGCCCAAGGACATTGTGAATTTTAGCCAAGAAACTGGCTACTTTTCTTTGAGGTCTTTTTACCTTAAATGCCTAGCCAATTCTCTTTTTCATCTAACACTTTGTTTTTTGAGTTCTTTATATATTCTGAAGGTGAAACCTCTGTCAGATGTGTCACTGGTGGAGATATTTCCCCACTCTGTGGGTTTTCTCTTCACTTTCTTGATTTTTTTTTTTTTCTGTACTTTGCTTTTTAGTTTAATGAGGTCCCACTTGCTGATTCTTGACATTAATTTCCTATCCAGTTGTTTTCTGATTTAGAAAGTCCTTTCTTACACCTATACCTTGTAGGTTACTGCCAAAGTTTTATTCTAACAGTTTCAGGGTTTCCACTTTCACATTGAGGTCTTTCATACATTTGGAGTTGACATTTGTGCAAGGTGAAAGATAAGGATCTAGTTTCATTCTTCTATAGGTGGATGTCCAGTTTTGCCAGCACCATTGTGTATTCTTGGCACCTTTGTCAAATATCAGGTGGAGGAAATTGTGTGTACTCAGGTTTGGATCTTCAATGATGTTCCATTGATCTATGTGTCTATTTTTGTGCCATTACCATGCTGTTTTTATGACTATAGCTCTGTGATATACACTGAGATCTGGTATAGTAATCCCCCAGCGTTGCTCTTTGTGCTCAGGGTTGCTTTGGCTATCTGAGGTCTTTTGTGCTTTCATATGAATTTGAGGATTTTTTTTTTAATTCTATGAAGTATGTCATGGGGATTTTGATTGGGGTTGCATTGGATCTATATATTGCTTTTGGTAGGATGGTCATTTTCACAATATTCATTCTTCCAATCCATGAGCTTGGGACATCTCCTGGTGTCTTCCTCAATCTCTTTAATGATTTGAAATTTTAATTGTAAAGATCTTTGATGTCTTTGGTCAGGTTTATTTTGAGATATTTAATTTTTTAGGCTATTGTGAATGGGAGTGTTCCCTTGCATTCTTTCTCTGACTGCTTGTTATTGGTATATAGAAGAAAAGATTTTCTTACTAACAAGTGCTTATGTACCCTATAAAAATTAAATTTCCAGTAAGGATTAATTATCTGATTGAGAAGTAAGAGGAGCAAGAAACATAATTTTGTTAAAAAGCCTACTGTAGTAAATAATTATACAGTTAAACACAGCAAGGTAAAACCAAAATGTTGAGAAACATTGTGTTTTAGTTACTTTTCTTGCTGTTGTGAAAAAATATTTGACCAAAACAACTTAAAGATGGAAGCAGACTGGAAGTGGGACCAGGCTTTCAAAACCTCAAGGTTTGTCCCTGCTGACCCACTTTCGGCAGGGGGGCAGGGGCATTTTCAAACAGTTCCTCAACTGTCCCAAACAGTGCTACCTGCTGGAGACCAAGTATTCAAACACCTGAGCCTAGGAGGCACATATCACATTCAGACTAAAACAGATGACATTATACTTGGAAAGGAAATGACCCTGAAGTCTTTGCACATTCCACTACATTAGTGAAAGCCATATAAATATTGATCAATATTAAATACTCAAAAAAGAATAAAAAATGAAGCAATTAAAAGATCCATAGTTAGCCTTCAAAATGATTTTTTAATTCAAATATATAAAAATTAAAATAAATGTGAAAGATTTAAAAATTTGTAAGAAATGACAAATATTTCCATAGCAGATTTTAAAAATCCAGAAAAATTGAAATTCAGTAGCCACAAAAAATTGTTAAAAACATTAACCAAAAGAAAATTTGTAATAATATTTACTTAAAACATGGGAGACAGAATTTTAACAGAGGATATTTCTAGGGACTAAGGTTTCTACATACTAATTAAGAAATATAATGCCTCAAGTGCAATGAAATAATTTCCTGTCATTTCACGTGGTATTACAGTCATAAATTGTGTGAATCAAAATTGTGCCTAATGAATCAATAACAGAAAAATATTCATTTACTTAAATTTTGAAACTGTGTTCATTAAAACACATAATTAAAGAGAAATAATAAAAAGTATTAGTTGGAAGAAAATAGTAACAAAAAATCCAAAAAGGAAGGGTGACATTCTGTATAAATATATATTGTAGTTCAATAAGGAAAGGAAGATTTTTTAGACCAAAAATGACAAAAGATTTCAGCAGACTTTAAGCACAATACTTCTCCCATCATCATAATGCACCAAGGAAGCAATTGTTAAAAGTAGACACACCTGACATAGTGACTGAGGAGCACTGGTGTTAGGCAGGATGTAGAGCTTTGGAACCCTCCAGCACAGGCAGGAAGCAGCCTGATGACTGTGTGTACTTCCACCAAATGATCCATCAATTCTCCTTCTAGGAATGTCCACTAAACATTATTGTACTAGAATGCAATAATCCCAAGCTAGAAATAGTCCAAACACCCACCAGTAGAAAAAAATAATAAAACAGTGGCAACATATACAATAGACAGTGGAAACCAATCAGGAATTAAAAAAGAAGAAAACACTACAAAACACGGATAAATATAAAATTCACAATAACTGTGCAACAGAAGCCTTTAGAAAAGGAGTAGAAGCCATATGATTTCAGTTAAATGCAGTTTAAATAAAAAACTAATCCATGACAGTGGGTTGAAAAACCTCAGAGTCCGTTCCCTGGTGTTAGCCAAGCATTTACTAGGAAGACCAGCAGTGTACTGGTTGTATTCTGTATACACAGGGATTTTGTTACAAAGGCATATACAGTTATCAGAACTTACTGTCTCAACAATTCCTGACCCAACCTAGCAATAGAAAGTGGCGTTAATGGGCTCATTTCTCCAAAAGGCTGAGTGATAATTCACCCATATCATGAGGGCTATCAAAGCTAGCAAGGAGAATCGAAGTGGAAAGTCTCCTGGCAGTAATTGGGCAAGAAAAGGCTCTCCTAACAAGAAAGCATTTCCATTTTACAATACTAAACAGAATAGCAGCATATGCAGGAAAAAATTAACTATGAATGGAAAAGTATTTTACACTGAAAACTACAAAATAATTTTGGAGGAAAGAAGAATACATGAAGACCCAAAGTAATGGAACAGTAACTAATGTGATTAAAAATGTTACATTAGCCGGGCCTGGTAGCGCACACCTTTAATCCTAGCACTCACTGGGAGGCAGAGGCAGGCAGATTTCTGTGAGTTCAAAGCCAGCCTGGTCTACATAGTGAGTTCTAGGACAGCTGGGGCTACAGGGAGACCCTGTCTCAAAAAAAAAACAAA
>NW_008352325.1:1609910-1626128 GCF_000622305.1 Nannospalax galili | reverse complement strand
CAAAAAAAAAGTTACATTATTAAAATGACAATACAGCCCAGACCATGCACAGGGTTACTGCAATCCCATCAAATTCTACTCCTTTTGTTTGAAAATGGAAAAGTTTATCTCCAATTCATAGGGAATTGCAGAGGAATCAGGACAAGCAAAATTATCTAAAATAGTAATAATAATAATAAGGTAGAGACTCCAGGTTGTCAGTGTTTTATTAGAGATTAATAACAAAAACAGTGATATCAACACAAGAAAAGATATGAACCACAAAACTGAAAACCAGCAAATAAACCCTTATATCCATGGTAACATAATTTTCAACAAAGCTTCTAAGTCTCTTTAGTGGGAGAAAAATGACAGCCTTTTCAACAAATGGAACTAGGAAATTAGGTATCCATAAGCAAAAAGAGAAGAAACTCAAACCTTATCTCCTTTCACATTTAACATTTATTCAAAATGTATCATTGATATAAAACTAAAAACTGAAATTCTTGAAAGAAAAATAGGGCTAAGTGCTCAAAAAATTTTTCTTTCAAGCAGGACGTTGGATTCTTAGATACAGAACCAAAGCCACAAGTTACAAAGAAGAAAAAGGAATATCACTGTTAAAATCTTGTATTTATCAAAGGTGTTATTAAGAAAGTGAAAACATAAGTTATATTAGGAAACATTTCCATATATGCAATATGGACATATGCATTATGGGTTTAGTATTTATAATACATAAAGAACTCTTTCAACAACAAAAAGGCAAACAACCTACTTTTAAAATGCTCAAAATAATTGAATAGATATTTTTTCTGAAAGAGATGTGAAAATGACCAAGGACAATATGGAAAGATTGTTAGAGAAGATTCTGGCTGTTGTGCCCTCTACATTTAGCATTCATCCTTCTTACTTCATTATGCACAGTATTTCACAGTTTTCAATGATTAAAATTCAGCAAGCAAACTCATTTCAAAGCTCACCTTTAGATATTCAAATCTGTCAGCATAAACAGTAACCATGTACAAAACGTTCAGTCACTGCTATGGAACAGATACTGACCAGTTAGAAAGGACATTGTCTATAAGCAATTGTTTCAGATGTCCTGGGCTGGACCAGCTGCACCATAAACCTGGTGCAAAGCAGTTCTGTTTAGAAAGGCAGAGAGAGAGTGCTGACATGGTAACAGGCTTGCCTCCACCCCATTCTTTGTTGGTTGTCACCAAAAGTGAGCATCATGCCAAAGCATGGTCTTCAACAGACTGTTCAGTTCATGTTGAGTAGAAGAAAATCTCTCAGGTGGTAAATTAGACCAATCTCATAGCCAGATTTTTTTTGCTTTTGTGTATTTTCAATGGTTGCAATAGAGTATTGTTAGCAAGTTGATTGCCTGCTATAATGAATTTACAAATGTGGCTATTCCCATGCCATGTTCTAAATGTTCCTCAGTTCCCTTCACACGTCTTACACCACATACTTGACACCATGCCAAACCATAAAAAACCACCATATTAATAGAAAAAAATTACCTATTTCTTTTTGTAGCCCCAAGTTCACCTCAGCATGAAAGCCATCCAGGGAAGGGACTTTGTCTTCTTATTTTCTTTATTCTTTGAACCATCCACAACAGCCAGAATAAGTGTGAAATACTAAAAACTTGGCATATGGTTAAAATTGTGGGTATGCTTTTAGTCCCTGCAAACACTTAGGGTAGTTAAGGATGATCTGTGCTTGATGTCTTTCTTTTATCTTTTCTTTGACAGGGAAACAATTAACAGAGAAAGGACACTTTATAGTGCTCCTAAAGTAGCAATTGGGTAGACATTTGTCATCTTAGCAGTAGAAGGAAAACAATTTACAGTTTACGTAAGGCTATCTATAAAATGGTGCCTGTCAGGTACTGTTTGTGGAAATCAGAATACAAATACAAAAAAAAAACCATGGACTAGATTGCTCAACCAGAAACTAAGATTTTAAACTATAAACTGATGGCTTTCATTGATGCTGTCCTTAAAGATTTATTTTATTTTAAATTATTTGTAGGTGTGTATATCTTTAATATGTGCATGTGAGTGTGGGTAGCCACTGAGGCCAGAAAAATGATGTCAGATCACCTGGACCTGGAGTAAAAGAAGTTGTAAATTGCTTGCTGTTGCTGCTGGGAACTGAGCTTGGGTCCTCTACAAGAGTGGCAAGTGATTTTAACTACTGAGCAATATTTCCAGCCCCATGAGGCTGCTTGATGTTCAGACAACTGAAGTCTGAAAATTGTTACTGTCAAATAAAAATCACATGTATTAATGATGTTTAGAAATTCTTATGAACACAATTACATATTTTTCATGGCCTCACATACTATTATTCTAAAAAGAATATTCTCATCACATCCACTTTTTCTTTACTTTCTTATCTAATAACTATTTTACTAATTTTAAAAAATATTTTATTTTTTACTTTTATTTTATGTGTCTGAGTGTATTGCTTGCATGTATGTAAGTGTACCCATATCCTGTGTTATGCAATGCTGGTGGAAGTCAGAAAAGGATGTTGGATTCCCCTTGCATTAGAGTAAAGAATGGTTGTCAGCCACCATGTGGGTGCTGAGAATCGAACCTGGATCCTCTGCAACAGCAGCCAGTGCTCTTAATCACTGAGCCATCTCTTTAGCCCTTAATAAGTTTTTTTTTATGTGAGTTTATTTCTAAGCTTTTATTCTCTCCTACTTTGTTTATAACTTTTCCTTGTTAATATGTTTATATGTACACTGAAAAAAATTTCCAAGATTGTCTTTTTCATTGATTATCTAAATTTTTATTTTATTTATTAATTTTATTTTACATGTATAAGTGTATTGCCTAAATGTATGTATGTGCACCAGTGTCGTGCAATGCCTGAGGACATCAGAAGAGGCTGTCAGATCCCCTGAAACTGGAATTATGAAGTCGTTAGCCTCCTTGTGGGTGCTGAGAATCGAACCTGGGTCCTGTGAAAGAGCTCTTAACCACTGAGCCATCTCTCCAGCCTGATTAACTAATTTTTAAGTTTTATTACTAGCATGTGTGTGTATGTGCATATGTGTATGTGGGTGCATGCATGTGATTTTATGTGTGTCCACATGTGCCAAAGTGATCCTGTAGCGATCAGAGGATAACTCTCCATCATGAGGTGATTCTCTCCTTCTACCCTGTGGACTCCAAGGATCGAGGTTAAGTTACCAGGTCCACAAAGCAAGTGCTTTTACTAGCTGAGCCATCTGGCCGGCCCCTATTAGCTTAAATTCTTAGTTGATATAAATTTATATGTTTTAATAAAGAGTAAGACAGGTCACTTCATTATCTTTATTTTCAAAACATATTTGGCAGAGAGTAAAATTGGAGAGAAATTCTAGCATATTATGTTTGACTTCCAGATTTCAAGGAAGATCAAGCACAGGTATACAAGCCACTGATCAGATGGATGAGGAGTTGAATGACTAATGAGGCCTCCAAAACCTCCAAAAGGTGACCTCAAGCAGCAAGGCAAGACATTAAGAAACAGGTTAGCTTCACCATGAGATGTCCACTTCTGGACCTATGTTACTAGCTGCTGGTAACAAAAGAGCACCATGAAAAAACAAGAAGAGGGACAACTCCCCACTGAGATGCCTCTGTGTTCACTCACAGAAGCCTCAAATCTATGAGGGAAAATGGAGCTCACCTAAGAATATAGGCCTGCAAAGAACACTAGAGAAGATCCAGCACCAGGGTAACCTGAAATCTGAGAGCACACAACTTATAACATAGTCATGCAGTGAGATACCTGGATGACTGACCTGAAGAATGACCTTTCCCTACTTGTGAGAGACAGAAAAGCTCCCCCTGGATGATTTAAGTAGCCCAGCAGAAAAGACCTAAAAACAATGTGGTTAGCTGCCCCACAAACAGCTCATATAACAATTAATGACAAAGTCCACACATTCAAAACTTCAAAATATGAACCTATCACAATGGTGTCAGCATGCCCAGGACCCGTGCAATAGGGGACTGTCAAGTCCCCTATTTTCAACTATTAGACAACAGCCTGGTATAATATAATATTGAAAAGATACCTCTTATCTTGTGGAAGAGGGAGACTTCCTGAAATAATAGGAATAAAAATGTGGCCGGCAGACAAAGAAAAATACTGGGAGAAGCAGGTTAAATAAAAATTATGGGTCCGGTGACAGCTCAGTTGGTAAAGTGTTTGCCATACAACCATGAAGAACTGCACTCAGTCCCCCAGAACCCATGTGAAAAAAAAATCAACTGTGATGGTGCTGCTTGTAACCCCTTCACTGGGGAGGGAGAGATTGGTGATTCCTGGGGCTCCACGGACATCCAGGCAGCCTAGTAGAATTAGGCAAGCCTCAGAGACCATGTCTCAGAAGACAAGTTGGATATCACTTGAGGAGAAACAGCTGAGGTTGTCCTCTGGCCAAAATACAGGGATCAAGAGTCTGCAGAATGCTGGTCCCTGGACAGGACTCCTATATTAATCTACACCCAGGGCTTAGGGACCATTGTGGAAGAGGGGGCAGAAAAATTGTAACAGCTAGGGAAGAGGTGCATGACCATATGGAAATACAGCCCTACAAGCTCCTGGGACCCTGCTTATATGAACCTACCACAATGGTGTCAGCTTGCACAGGACCCATGCAAACTCAAACAGACAAAAACCCAACATAGAACTGGAAAAACAGACAGTTGACTCCAATCTCAGCTGAAGAAATATTGGCAACTGATTACTGTTGCTTGAGGAAGAGCTGAGCTTCCTAAAGTGAGAGACTCCATCTGACCTCAGCAGATGAACTTGCACTGAGGGATGTCTGGGGACACTAACTTGACACAATAGGACTTAAGACAAATGGAAGAAATGTCTAAGTCCCAGTAGGGGGTGGCTATGGGAGGGTACCAATGGGGGAATTTAGAGAAGATTAAGATTGATTAAGGTGTTCTGTATGAAATACACAAAAATTCAATTTAAAAAAGGACAACAAAATACATACAAGTAGGACGGTGCAGGAGGGATGAGCTTGAGCTGGCAGAGATAGAATAAGAAATGCCCAGGCATCATGCTGCATTGCTGGGTCTTAAGCACAGCTGATAATGTGATGATTTAACCCATCAACTGGGTGTTACTGTGATTGATTGGACATGATGGTTAATATCCTGCTTGATAACATTTGATATTTGGGGGACAGTAAATCGGGATATTCTGGGTTAAACTATTGCAAGTGCAGTTGGGTGGAAGGTTTCCATTGACATCTTCTTAATGAGAAGCTGTGTGATACTAGTACTTGTGGGACCCGGTGGGGGCACTGCAATCCCACACTGATTTCTTCACCTGTGGAATGGGTGTTTTGATCATACTGCTACCTTCATATGTCATATCAATAGGCTGGATGAGATCATTGCAAGATTAAAAAGGCAAGAGGGAAGAACTGAATTTACCTCCTCATTTAAAATTTAACATTGAAAAGGACATCACAGATAGGGTAGCAACTTTCATATTGGAAGGCAGAAAGTTATTTTTCAGATACAACTTCTTTTCTAAGAAAATGAATAACCAAGACCTCCCCGATGGTCCTGCTGAGATTCTAAAGTATCTATTCATATTTTGGAAGTAAAATCTAAAACAGCCAGCAATGCCTTAAAGTCAAGTATTTGTATGTGACTTCAAATCACTTCTCATGATTACATAAACTACAGCCTCATAAAGGATAAAAGGCTGCTAAAGTCGCTCTAATTCCTGACCTCCATAGCAAAGGTCACTCATTCTGCACAGAGCCCCCATGGAAGGAAATATTAGAGGGAGCCATAAGAGATGGTAAAAACAGCAATCAGTTCTCAGAAATGCCATTCAAATAACCAACACTTGAGCAGTTACCTGGATATTTTCCATTAGGAAAATGTAAGTCTACTTTATGCCTCTTGTCAGCTTTCCCCCGTAATGAAAATTATGTCCACCTCAAGAAATGTGGGTTTCTGTAAATTTTAAAGGTCATGCTTTCCTGCCTTACATAATATTAAACATAGTAGATATTGGTGATTTTGAAGTATATATTTTTATAGCATTAAGGAGTTCTCAGACCCCTTTGCAGAGTTTCATTTCAACTTAGAAATGTCTGTCACTGGGAAGATATACATTTGAAAACCCTCATGCTCACAGCTCTGTGAAGGACTCAGCTGGTCAGCACTCACAGGCCCCAAAGCACTGCATGACACTAACTCCTGATACTGTGACATGGGATACTCTCAGTGAAGCCATTGCCATACTTATTTTCACTGCGCTTATGGCACTAATTTTTGGAAATTCAAGTAATAAAGAATCATTGTAGGAAAATAGGAAACACAGATAAGCCAACATAAAAAAAAGTTACATAAAATTCTATTTGCCAGGGAAAAATCATTAATACATTGGTTCGTATGTTTTAGGCTTGTATACATATATGATAATTATATGCTTTTACTAATGTACTTTTTCTCTTTGAATTCAAGCTTTTAACATAAATAAAATAATATCATTTTTAATAATTGTTGCTTTGAGTGAGCTATAATTTATTTATAGGTAGCAAGAGACTAGAAAAGAAACTATCAATAAAATATAGACTTCCAGGGATGTAAAATGACAAAAGATTCTGAAAGACTATGTAGACAAGGATTTCATATTTTAATAAATAAATCAACTTGCTAAAATGATTTATAGTTATTCTTCTGTCTCTAGGAGGATCTAGGCTCTGTGTAATAAACAGAGATGAGTCAGGCAAGGATTCATACATATAATGGAAAAATAAATAAAAAATTTAAAAATAAAATCAATGCAAAGCAGAAGCTTATGCTTCTGTACGGCATAAGGTAAGCCCAGATAAAACATCACAGCTACATGAGGACAACTTCAACTGGGTGACTGGAAGGAGATTCTTTGTAGAATATATGGTATTTATTTGAGTGCTTCACATTGATGAGTTTAGGTCAAAATTGACTGCAAAACCCCAGGATAAGAAAGAAAAGCCATGCAGAATGCATAATGGGGGAGATTAATTGGAGAGCCTAAGAGACAAGCACCAGCTGCAGCCCTTGTAAGGAGCTGGGCCCATGGAATGCAGATGTTGGATCTCAGAACTCAATAAGGTGGTCAGATTAATTGGATGTTTCACACATCCAAACCTTAACTGCATAGAGAGATTTGCTTGAGACAGCAGAAGAGAAATAATCCTGTGTACAGGCAGGCCTTCTTTGCCTGCGTGAGAAAATGTATGCATCGAGTCATCTTACAGCCTCCTTTTCAAGTTGACAGGACTAGCTTCAGTTTGTGAATCCTGAATATCTGAGGTTCCCAGAACATCAAACTGGTCCTCCAACACAGGCGCAATGAGACTCCCATGAAAACTCAGATGAATTTCCCTTCAAAGATGATCCCTTTCAATTAGCTCATTGCCCATCTAAAAGCAATGAAATGAAACCTAAAACTTATAAATGAAGAGTAAGTCCTGAATATTAAGGGAAGAATTTTTTTAAAAGCAATGAAGGACAGAGATAAAGAATTTTAATTTCTGTCCTATAGTTCTCATGATCAATTTAGTGACTTGTATTTCCTTAATGAGATTTTCCAGAACAAAAAAATATTTGTAGCCCACTTTCATATAAAGACATGGATTCACTACTGGCAACATATTGTTATAGAAACATTCCAACACTTCTAATTTAAAGACAGAAAAGCCAACTGCACAGACCTCTCGGTCATCTGATCGGTCCTATTTGTTCATGCAGTAAACCTATAGGTTAGAATTCTTCTCCCAATAAAAAGAAGTCAAAGGCTGTTGTAGATTATAAAAATGGCCTACCTTTAGTTCCAACTGTTCCTGGCTTGGGTCAATTTTAAAATGTCTTCAACAACATGTGGCAGCCACTTGGAATGGTCTTTGCCCACTTTGAAATGAGATAGTTAAAAACTGCTTATCCAAGAAACTGGACATTACTCTGACAACAGAATGGGAAAGCCAGCTATGGGTCAGGATCAAAGCTACAGAAAACCAAGCAATGTTCTGCTCTTCCTCTAAAGGATGGGGCCTTCTGCAGAAATGTACTGGGGGCAGTGGGACTGGGAGGTTAGAAATTGCATGCATTCTCCTAGACAGCAAGGAGTCACTGTACAACTTGCTAGCACTGAGAACAGAACCTTAGGTCTTCAAAACTGCAAACCTGTATAAAGTTAACTTATACAGACCTTAAAGAAAATCTCTTTGGGGGAGCTAGAGAGGTAGCTCATTGGTTAAGAGCATTTACTGCTTATTCAGAAGACTTTTGCAGAGTTCAGTTTCTAGCATCCAGATGGGGTAGCTCACAACAACCTATAACTCCAGCTCAAGAACATCCAACACCCTCTTCTGGCCTTTGAAGGCACCAGCTCACATGTGGCATATACACACATATACCACCATCACCATACAAAAACATAAATAAAAGTTTTAAAACAAATCTTTAAAATAGAAAAACTTTTCTTGAGAAAAATGCAGCTATGATTACAGCTGGCTTCTCATCTAAGACATTGCATTGATGTAAACCCAAGACCTGGCATATATAGTTAACAACATATGGGAGACATGAAAGTAGAAAGGGTGGGTAGTTGTGAGGAGCAAGAGAGCCAGAGGAAGGAAGACTAGGGATAGTGATGGGGGCCGAATATGAACAAAATGCAATGACGATTGCACAAAATGCCATTAAGATACCCATTATTTTGTGCATATTGCTAAAAAAGTAATGAAAACTAAGAAAAGTGGTCCTTAAAATTTTAATCCCCCATTATTCCAGATATCTTAACATGTTAAAAAGTCAAACATGTTACTATAAGAATACAAAATAAATAGAATACAGCATCACTATTTCCCATAATATATAAAAAGTTAAGATACAATAAAGCTAGTGTTTAATTCAGTAGGAAATTAGCATTTAGTTTCCAAACAACACATTCTCATAAATGGGTAGTTATATGGAAGGAAAGAAAAGTGAAACTTTGTTTTATAGTACACACACACATATAAATTCCAGACAGATTAACAACTAATAAATAAGAAATAAGATGAAGCAATTCAAAATAAATTGGGAAAGTACATGTATTTTCTAGAAACAGAAAAATCTTAAACTGGAAACAAACAAAATGTAGGACATAGAGATTTTGGGCTCTTTGAAAAATTAAAGCCTGATTAAATTCAAGAACAGAAAAGAAGAATGGCAACAAGATCAAGACATTGTTTGCACACACACACACACACACACACACACCCTTCTTATACCTGTATCTAGTGAAGTTAATGCATAAAAATGCAAGAGCCTCTCTCAGTGCTCCCATTATTATTTATAACTATATGTCTTATGCATTGTTATCATTTCCCAAGTGACCTTAAAGGCAAATACCCTTGATAAATACCCTTAGTTTTAATATCAGCAGGGAAAGTATATCCCTTTCCTCAAAGACTATTGCATAAGAAATTTTGGTTCTATAAAATATGGATCTCTGGAATCTATGATTAAAAAGTGACTCTATTAGTCCCACTGTAACAAAATCTCTGTCAGCAAAGGTCTGATTAAATATAAGATTAGAAAGTTATACTAACATGACAATGTGTTACACAATATATAATGAAATTACATATAATGATATCTTCTTATAGAAAGTCAGCAAGAAAACAGCATGATACAATGGAAATAGCAAGTCAGTTTAGAAAGTAGAAATGAAGAATGCCCCATTGAATTTGACTGATGGTAAACAACATCTGTAATGTGCATCATGAAATATTTTACATTCTTCATCTAACAATCACCAACGGAAACAGTCCAGACTAAGTGTCTTTGCTTCTTTTCTGTTTCTATGATAATGCATCCTAACAAAAGCAATTTAAGAGAGTAAGGGTTTATTTAGCTCACAGTTCTAGGTGTGGCAAAGTTAGTTTTGTTGTGAAGTTGACACATCTTGGAAAAGGGATCCTCACTTAAGGAATTTCCTCCATCACACTGCCCTGTGAGAATGTTTATGGGGCATATACTTCATGGCTAGTTTATGTAGATGGGCCTGGCCCCCTGTGGGTGGTGCCATACCTAGGTTGGTGGGCCTGTGTCGTATAGGAAAGGTTACTGGGCTGGAGTGCTGGCTGCTCTTGAAGAGGACCTGGGTTCTATTCCCAGTACCCACATGTCCATAACAACTGTCCATAACTCCAGTTTCATGGGAATCTAACACCCTCTTCTGACCTCCATGGGCATTGCACAACATGGGTGCACTTACATGCAGGCAATACACTCTTATACATAAAATAAAAATAGTAGTAAATAAAATAGTTTAAGAAAAGTAGCTGAGCAAGCCAGAGGGCACAAGCCATAGTAGTATTCCTCATGGTCTCTCTTTCAGTTCCTGCCATGGATGAGTTCTTACCTTGGCTTCCCTGAAAAAAAGACTGTGAATGGGAGTGATAAGATGGCATAAACCCTTTCCTCCCCAAGGTGATTTGTCATTATGTTTGTCACAACAACAAAAAAGCAAACTAGGACACATGGTACCAGAAGTGGGGGATGGCTGTGATGGACCTGACCATGTGGCCCTTATGCATTCATAGGTGGAAGGTAGAGAATTTCAGAGCTTTGGGCTGGAAAAGCTATTGAGTTCTCAGAGCTCACATCTGTCTGTAACCCCAGCTCCAGGGAACCCAGCCTCCTTGCCTACTCTCTATGGGGACTATCATACACAGAGACCATCCTAAAACTAATGAAAAATGGAGGTAAATATAATACTTTAAGAATTTGTGTGGAACTATTTAAACTCTAGATACTCAGTAAAGAAGACAGACAACCAATTTTTCCAAAAGGGCACCTGTAAACAGACTTTTTCACTGAACAAGACATGAGAAGTCAAAAGAACATAAGAAAGTGTCAATATTGGTTAATCAAAAGGTAAGCACAAGTGCACAAATTAGATGCCCCTTCTAATCTGAGTGCACAAGTGCACACTGAGATGCCCCTTCACATCCACTAGAGTGTTTAAAATGTCCAGTTACTAACATCAGTGTTGACAGGATGTGGTACTGTGGGGTCTCCAAAGAACTACTGGTAGAAGTTTAAGAGGTACACAGTTACTTTGGAAAATAACTTGGTAATGTTTTATAAAGAAATGCACAGGTCATACACAAAATGAGTCCACTTTTTCTGATAGCATATGGCCACAAAAATATGTAAAAAGTGCTCAGTAAACATTAATCCTGATAGTAAAATGTAGAAATCATTCAGTTGTCTAGTAGCAGGTGCAGGGAAGAACAAACTAGAAGAGCCATAAAATGCAACATTACACAGCAGAAAGGAGCACAGTTCTGGGTGAATCATAAAAATACAATGAGTGAAAAAAGCAAAACACAAGATATTATGTGGAGATATATGATTCCCTGGATGAGTGGCTCTTTGAGACTGGACTGGGAGTGGGGGGTGGAGTTGGCAATCATATAAAGAGGGGCTGAAGAGATGGTTCAGTGGTTAAGAGCACCAGCTGCTCTTGTAGAAGATACAGGTTAAGTTCTCAGCACCTATGTCACTGCTAACAACTGTCTGTAACTCCAGTTCCAGGGGATTCCACACCCTCTTCTGATCTCCATGGGCATTGCACTACATGGTGCATTTACAAATGTGCAGGCAGTGCACTCATACACATAAAATAAAAATAATGAATAAAATAATTTTTAACATAATACAGACATTTCTGAGGGGTTAATAATGGATATTGTCAATGTAAAAGCACAATGCTTGCCTTAAAGGGGATAAGAGGCAGTTTTTCTGGAGCCAAATATATGTGACCATGGCCTGGGAACACAGATTCAGGTTACCCCCAAATCCATGTTCCAACGTGTTAAAAGTTTCATGAAAACTGTTACCATATAGTAGCAGAACAAAAATGGTCATAAACCAAGACATTTTTCAAAGACATTGGTGAAAGCATTAAGTAAGTGGTTATAGCAAAAGAGAAAGATCAGCTATAGGCCTCAGATGCTATCTGATGGCATTCAATCTTTTGGTTGGTGAAAGCTGGTGTTCTGTTAAGTTAATGCATTCCAAAAAGGTTTTTATGTTAGTCACAGGATGTTAAGTCAGAAACAAAGGTGGGCAAGGAGTGGCTATTAAGGGGCTGAAGATGGGCCCAATAAATGGTAATTAGGTTCTGAAACTGCAACATTCCAAACTCTCCAAATTCACTGAAGTCCTAATTAGTTGATCAGCTTTGTGGAGCTTTCAGTTTTTAAGACAGTTTTTTTTTTTTTTTCCCTGCGAACTTTCATTAACAATATTTTGACTAGTGTGTTGGTGACACATGTATGTGCATTATTCAAAATGCATCAAAATACACCAAATCTACGCACTGTACTCTATGCAAACTGTTTCTTAATACAGTTTATTTAAAATGCCATAAGCATATTCTATACACTGAGATGACCATCTTACGAGAAACATCATGTGAGTTTATTTCCCACAGCTCAAAATGTTTATTATTATGCTGATATGGCATTTCGTACAATTTTAATGGCCCCAGACTCAATAAGAACCAGCAGTGAGTCTTCATAAATAACAGCTGTAGTTGTGTTAAGTAGAGGCCAGTGACTTTATGGGAAGCCACGCTAATGAAGCATTGAAGCAGTTTAAATAGAGAAAAATGTTGGAGGATCCAGGCCTCACCAGGCAGGAATCTTCTGACAATGCTGAGCTCAAAGAAATGAAATAATTAGAGCCAGGGGCCTCCCATGCTGTGAAGAGCCCAGGGACTTCAGGAAGGCTCACTCACTACCCTGTCTCCCTAAACTAATGTGACTGGTTTCAATTGCATTGGCTTTATAGTTTATTTGATATCTGATCTGTAATTTTATTTTTTATAATTTGTCTAACAGAAATAAGCCTCAGGGTTTATTGTGTTTTATATTTGCACACATTTAATCAAAATTGTAATAAAAAGAATTTAACATCGAGGGTTATTTTGAGGGTCATTGAGGGTGAACATTTTCTCCTTTAAAATAGATCAATATATTCCCAAAAGTTGGAAAATACTGAGTATTTTCAAATGGTGTTGTAATTGGAAAAGATCCAGAAATCTCAATTGGAAGCAGGGGCTGCCAGGAAAAAAAAAAATGCAGCAGAGCTGGCACTGGCCACTCCTTGCACAATTCAAGCCAGTTCCGCCCCTGAAAGCACACAGGCAGAGTTGCTGGGATGGTATGAAAGGAATTCTTGTGCAGAAAAGGCAGTAGTTTAATTTCTACGTGACAAGCCACTTTTGAGAGCTGTGAAGTTAGGCCCTAAATCCATTTACAGTCTAACCATTGTGATAGGATTTTGATGTCTGCAGATACGTTTGGGAGCCACACTTTGAACTGTGATAGAGCTGAATTCAGTTAATGAACCATTTGATTTGTCAGGGCTTTGAATTTGCAGGTGCAAAAGAAGAATCAATTCAAAAATTCGAATCAACTTGGGAGAAGAAAGAAGAGGAGGAAGAAGAGGGGAAGGAAAGAGGAGGAAAAGGAGGAGGAAGACAGGAGGATGAGGGGGAGGGAGAGGACGAGGAGGATGACGAGGATGAGGAGGACGATGAGGACAAGGACGAGGAGGAGGACAAGAAGGAGGACGAAGACGAGGACAAGGAGGAGGACGAGGAGGATGAGGAGGAGGACGAGGAGGAGGACGAGGACAAGGAGGAGGACGAGGAGGACCAGAACCGGAACCAAGATCAAGACAGGGAAGAGGAGAACAAGGAGAAAAATGACTGAGTACATGGGATCCAGCAATTGGCGAGAGATTCCTATGAATCCGGAAGGCCCTCACAGAGCATTATCATGAGTTGATTTGTCTTCCTGTCTCAATTTTTTCTATACTAGCTCCATTTCAGGTAGAATCTACTACTTGGGCACCGCTAGCAGACAACCCTAAATTTTTGAAAAATTTAGACTAGTGAGTAAAAGAAAGCAAAATGTATCATTAGCTGTTGAGTGAAAGTCTTAAGCCTAGTTCTTCCTGTTGCAGAGGCATCCTATGTCAGTCCCTGGACCACCCACCATGACCTAGGGATAATGATTACTGACCAGACCTGGTCCCTTGTTCCAAGCTGCAGGTCTGCCTGATAAACTGAACATGCGTTTCCTGAGTTGAGCAGGAGTAGGCTTCCATTCCCTAGCAGAAAACCAGGTTAGTGTTTGTTATCAGAAAGAGAATGAATGCTGGGTGATATTTATATATCACTTAGATTACCTCATTCATGCAGTATCTGTCTCTACATCATACACTCTCCAACAAAACAGTTATGAGCATAAGTAAACTTCTGGTGAATGAATAGCAGCAGTATGAATGCAAGTATATGGATATAGATTGCTAAAGAACTGTTGGAAAAATGTTATTGAAAGAATTCCAGGGAGATTCTGGGTTCTGGTTCAGCATGTAAAGAGCACAGCATCTTCCCTCTGTCTTTAAAGTGAAAAGCTCAGTCAACTGAATCAAACACTTCTTAGAGTTCTTCAGGGAAGTAAATTCATAGAGCAAACTTCTACTCCTCAATTTAAATGGTCAGATAAGTGAATATAGAGAATTACAATTTATTGGAGTGGAAATCTACCTCCTAACCGCCATGGGAACTGAGCCTTGGTTGGAAAACCTGAACTGTGGTTGATATTTCTGGAAGGTTGGTGTGGGCACATCAGGCATTACAAACCCCAGCCGAGTATCCCCTATTTTTGTTTGTTTTTTACCTTCTGAAGTTCCACCCAGCTCCTGCTTCAAGCAAAGGCAAAGATAAAGGAGGGATTCTAAAATATGCCAGAACATTCTCTTTTTCTTAGCAAGGAAATCCTGTTTAACCAGAGCTTAGCCAACTGGAATATTTTTCACAGCTATCTGTCTTATGGGAAAAGAATCCTTACATCCAACCCACTTCAGGCAGTAATGGCACTAAAACTCCAGGGGCATAGGCTAACCTGATCATAGTATGAAAGAACATTTCCACACACCACACACCTAAATATTATTAAAAGTATATTTAGAGCCCTGCCTTTTTCTCAGTGCATCTTGCCCTACCATAAAGAAAAAATTACAAGGCTTTCTAAGAAAAGCACAACAAGCAAAAACAAAACCTTACAGTTTGAAGAAACAGCAAGTCTTAGAACCAAACACAAGAAGGAGGCTGGCTTTTCAGACCAGGAATTGCAAACAGCTGTGAGTGACTTGGACCGGTACTATTGGATGGAGGAAGTGGCAGGTGATAACACATGGGCCATGTAAGCAAAGAGATAGAAATCCTCTGTAAGAACCAAAAAGAAACACTAGAGATCAAAGAACACTAACAAATGAAGCATTCCTTTGATGGGCTCGTGGCAGGCTGTGCACATCAGAGGGGAAAAAACGAATTTGGGGATGTACCAAGAGAAACTTCCAAACCTGAAAAACAATAGTATAGAGAATGAAAACAACGCAAGAAAACTGAGGCAACTGCTCTGGAGAAATACAGAAGTGAAAGATGAGTACTAGGAGAATTCAAGAAAAGGGGAAAAAAAGAAAGGAGAGCAGTGGACACACAGTTTGAAGCTAGTGACTACGAATTTCCCCAAAATTAATGTCAAACAGCAGACCACATGTGCAGAAATCTCAGAGAAACCCGAAGGGGAGAAATTTCAGAGGAATAGTATCTAGTACAAAATCTGAGTCCTACCCATGTGTTGTCTGGCATAGCTGTAATCCCAACACTTAGAAGGTAGAGTATCCTCAACTCAAGGTCATCCTTAGCTGCATAGCTAGGCAGAGGCCAACCTGCCCTACATGAGACCCTGTCTCAAAACAATAAATAAAACAATAGAACAAAAGGGATTAAAAAAAGAAGAGGGAAAAATGAAAATCAAAATCCTATTGACAATGCCAGAAGAAAAATTTTCTTTGCCTACGTGTGACGGAGCAAACACAAAAGTTTCACCTGATTGTTCAGAAACCATGCAAGGAAAAAAACAAAAAAGTGAAGCAAAATACAGCTCTGCATCACAAAAGAAATGTTTTAGCCAGTGATAGAGAACAGGTCCCAGGAAGTTATAGTGGAGCTGAAATAATCCATCCTATTGTCTAGTGAGCATATAACTGAAGAACAGAAAAGATGAGGAAGCTAAAGAAGAAGAAGAAGAAGAAGAAGGAGGAGGAGGAGGAGGAGGAGGAGGAGGAGGAG
>NW_008352325.1:1599788-1609700 GCF_000622305.1 Nannospalax galili | reverse complement strand
GGAGGAGGAGGAGGAGGAGGAATTCTCCCAGAAAGCTCACTGCCCACGGTGTAGGATAAGCTTTTGTAGATTTCAACCAGTCTTTAAGTTTGCAAAAAGGGAACACAAAAGCCAAAGACCTTGTTAATGGAGACTAATGCTCAAAGCCCATTTTTTGATATAAGTAAATCTATGATGCAGAAAGAACCCCACAAGCCCTCAAAGACGGCAGAACTCCTCCCAGAGAGCTTTCCTTAGGAAGATCCAGAAGGCACTGAGATAATGGAAGCTGACAGCTCCCTATGTGCCCTGCCCCTGAAGATCTTCCAGGGAGTTGGTAGAAAACAACATTGCTGTCCAGATCCTGGGGAGGTCTCAGCTAATGTGAATGTTAGTGTCTTTGTTTTCAACAAAAGTCATTTAAAAGTTAAAAAAAAATATGAATGTTATAGTTGAATTTGGTGGTGCAAACCAATAATCCCAGCACCTGAGAAGCAGAGGCAGAAGGATCACAGGTTTCAGGCCTGCCTGGCCTACACAGAAGTATTTGACTCAGGCTGGAGAGATGGCTCCATGGTTAAGAGCACTGGCTGCTCCTGCAGAAGACCCAGGTTTGGTTCCCAGCACCCATATGGAGACTAATAATCATCCCAAACTCCAGTTCCAAGAGGTCCAACACCCTCTTGTGGGCCTTTGTGGCCATTGCACAACATAGGTTCACTTACACACATGCAAGTAAAGTACTCATACACATAAAATAAAAATAAGTAAACAGTTTTTTAGAAAGAAGTTTCTTTACTCATTAATGAGAAACCCTGATAAATAATGAAAATATTTCTGGAAAGCTAAACAAGGAGGTTGTGCTGGTTATGTTTCCTTGTTTTTTGTTGTTGCTGTTATTTTGTTTTGTTTTGCTTAGATAGGGACTTACTACATAAACCAGCTGGTCTCAAGTTGGAGATCCTTCTTCCTAAGACTCTAGAGTGAGTGTTAGAATTACAAGTGTGAGCCACCAAAACTACCACGACTGGATGAGTTCATATTTTAGGGTTAATATTATTATAAGCAACTAGAAACATCTAAAGAAAATAAACAGTAGTGGAAAATGATGTCCTAAACCTGAAAGCTGAACTAGAAATATACTGGAAAATTACCTTTAAAGGGAAGGACAAACAGAAGTTGAGAGAATTTGTTACCAGTAGACCTGACTTGCAATAAAATGTTCAACAAAGCTTATTAGAAAGAAGAAAACTGCTATAGTTCAAGAATTTGGATCTACATTAAAAAGGAAAACCATCAGTAAATAACTGAAAAAATGAAAATGTTTATTTTCATAACTGATCTGAAAGAATACTAATGAACTAGTAAGCTGGTTTAGTCTAAAAGCAAGCCAGCACCTGCAATGTGGGAATCCTACGGTCAGTAACAGAACCTTGATGCTCTTTCTGCCAAGTCTCTGATGAAACAAGGGACTGGCTACTTAACCTGCCCAAAGCTAGAATGTTAATGGCCAGAAAAATGAACCAAATGGAATAACTTGCTGTAAAGAAGAGCACGAAAGGCCAGTGAGCAGCTTGCAGCCCAGATCCTGCACGTGCAAGCTAGAGAGGATTGCCCATTCTCAAATGCCAATGAACCCCATGTAGTCTCTGCATTGGACTATGGTAGAGACCAGACACCAAACACATCAAGAACCCCACAAAAGTTTTCCTTCTTGAACATAACAAGGGAGTAGGAAATAATGTTATCAAGAAAAATAAACAAGAAATTTTGGCCCAAATCTCAGACTCCTTTATGTTTGGTGCTGTTGAGAAGCAGTTTCTTCCAGTACCTGGAGATTACACTTAACTTCCAAGTTCGTAGGCAAGGGAAAGAATACTAAAAGCCCAAGAGCATCCAGTAGAAAACAGAGAGAACTGAGGAAGTGTCCATGCCCCCTTAGCAGGTGGAGCTCAGTGCATTTCCTGGACTGTTCTAAGTGATTAAGCACAGCCTAGAGGTAGAGAAATAACCAGAGATGTAGGAAAAACCACCTTCTATTATATTGGTCAGTGATTATTTTAATTCAACTAATAATCTCTGTCTAACTGCTAAGCACTACAGATGTAGCATATGCTGAATGATGAAATACAGACATGACAGGGAGTTGTTGAACCTGATGTTCAGAAGGGATAATTAACCATTGTAAGCTTACCAACAGGTCCCATGTCTGCAGATTCAACCAACTACCCATCAGTAATATTCAGAAAAGGGCTGGAGTGATGGCTCAGCAGTTAAGAGTTTAAGAGTGTCTCCTGATCTTACAGAGGACAGTATTTCAGTTCCTAGCACCCTTGGTCGGGCCACTCACAACCACCTATATTTAACTTCAGCTCTGCAGGACTGTCTTCTGGCCTTCATGGGCACCCACATTCACTTGCACATACCTAGATGCAGACAAACATACACATACACATAATTAAAATAAAATAAATCAAACATCCAGAAGAGAAATTGCATCTGCAGCAAATATGTATAGACAAATTTTCATCATTATTCCCTAAACAGTACAATATAGCAACTATTTGCATAATATTTACATTTTTATAGATATTTTAAGTAATCTATAGATGCTTCAAAGTATGCAGGTGGAAGTGCATAGGTTCTAGGGAAATAGTACACCTTCTTGTACAGTGGACACACAAACCTAAGAATTTGGTGTGGCAGGGAGTCCTGGAGTTGATCCTCTGTGGATACTGAGGGTGGTTTGAACATGTAACACTACCTGACAAGGACACAGAGGGTTCAGTTAGAAAATAAAATACTGTGGGCAATTTGGTGGGTCCAGTACTTCCCTAGCTAAGCTAACCCAAATTAGCACCAATTTCAAAAGACCAACAGAAGCCTAATCCAGGGATGGCTCTGTGGGCAAAGGGAGCTTTGAACAGTGCCTTCCCATGCTTTCCCTTGGTCCTTAGATTCCCTGGTTTAAGCACTGACCACTGGGCATTTCCTACAAACCCCACACTTTCTGCTAGTACTTCATATTTGTGACCTTGTCACTGTTGACTCCTTTCATCTCAGATACATGAAGGTTCTCATATTTGTATTCAATGTGGAAGTGGTTAGAGGCAAAGACCCACCTCTGCATGGCAGTTGCCACCCCCCACCCCCCGATTCTCATGAAGTAAGTACTCACCGTCCCAGCCTCTTGTCTGAGCACCAAATATTAAGCAGGACCAGGGCAGTAGGTGCTTGATTGCTCACTTACAAATAGAATCCTTTATACCACCCATATACATTCTCTCATGCCTCAAGTAGCTGGTGGTATCCAGAAAGCATGGGAATGCGATGGAAGAATTTTTTTTTTTTTTTTGTCTTTTTGAGACAGGGTCTCCTTGTAGCCCCAGCTGTCCTGGAGCTCACTATGTAGACCAGGCGGGCCTCGAACTCACAAAGACCCGCCTGCCTCTGCTTCCCAAGTGCTGGGATTAAAGGCATGCGCCACCACGCCCAGCTGTGATCAAAGATTTTTAAGTCCCTAGCCTTACTATGGATTATTCTGGAAATGAACCAACTTAGGGTCAAAGAGAGAAGTTATGCCAGGGAGACTTGTGCCACCCACTCATCATCAGCCCACCTGTAAATACCTTCTCATTCTTACCTTGCTTTCTGTACATGTGGCCCATGTTGGGGACTTGGAGAGAAGGTGTGTGTGCTATATGGGTTCAGCTGTCAACTTGACATATCTGGGAAGAGGCAACCGCAGTTGCTGAGTTTTCTCTGTCAGATCGGCCTGTGGGTATGTCTAGTAGGCATTTTTCTTGATTGTTTAGTGATGTGGGAGGGCCCAGCCCATTGTGGGTGGTACCACACCTGGGCAGGTGGTCCTGGGTTGTATAAGAAAGCAGGCTGAAAACAGTCCAGAGGAACAAGCCCATAAGAAGCTTTCCTTCATGGTCTCTGCTTCAGCTCCTGCCCCCAGCTTCCTGCCCTATGTTCCTGCCTGACTTCCCTCAATGATGAACTGCACATTCAATGTATAAGATAAAATAAACCCTTTCCTCCCTAAGTTGGTTTTGGTCAGAGTGTTTTATCAAAGCAGTAAATAATTAACTAGGACAGTATGCATAATGCTATTGTGGTATAGTAACTGGAGCTGGTGACAGACTTCTGGGAAGACCATCAGCCAGAGAAACAGTCAGAAGGTACACCCCATGCCAGAAACACCTGAACAATACAACTGAAGGCTTTTACCTCTGTTACACTTAGGTCTCTTAATATGAGAGCTCCCACACATGCCAGGGTTGAGAGCTCTTCCCAGACCAAGAAACTCTGACCAATTATCATGTTTCATAATAAGTACTTTCAAAAACACTTCTACCCATAAATATTGATGTCTGTGATGCTCACACAGTGGATTACTTTATAGTCTATGAAAACAAATCCCTGGAAACCCCCTTATGCCACTATTTCAGAAAAGCTTCTGAGTCATCCATTCGATTATCTGAACAGATGCTGCTGACTTTTAGCAACATAGCAGAAGGAATGAGTCCCTGAGGTGTGTTGTAATCAAGCAGCCTAGTGCAGTGGGTCAGCCCAGGGAACAGTATCTCCCAACCTCGAGCATGTATCAAAAGGGTAAGCAGTGAAGGAGCTGTTCTCTGTGCACTGGTAGCCTGCTCTAGAGAACTTTAATTAGTGGCTCTCATAACAGCCAGGCCTGCTCTGTGTACATCTATAAAAAGCCATCTGAACATGATGGTGGCTTATCTCATTCATTAAGTTGAGCTAATGGCCAACCTTCAGTCTGAACCACAGAATTCTGCTTATCCTGATTTCAGGTGAAAGTGGTTTTTATTCCCCACAACCATGGACAGAGAACATTTGACATCACTTCCTTCTCTGGCTATGGCTGAATTCTGGCAGAATTCAGATTGAAAACGGCTTTGTCAAAGGTGTGAACTAAATGAAGACAGCTCTGATTTAGAACTTAGACCATCAGCAGGGCATGCTAAGGAGCCTGTACACCTCCTGCTGGTCTGCTCTACTGTGTGTTCAGAAAACATGAACTCACGGAGGTCTTCCTTCTTGTGAAAGCTTCCCTGCTCTTTCCTAGCCGCAGGGCAGGCGTGCTGGTAGTCAGGCATGTCTCTCTCTGCCACTTCTCAGCCATGTCATCTCTATATACTCAAGCAGCTCCTGCCTTGCCAAAAAAAAAATGCATAAGGTTCCTGTCCCTCCTGGTAGAGGCTTTCCAGACCCCGTAGGAACGTCTTCATTTCTTCGTCGTTTTCAGTCCCTTAACTTCATTCTGTATTTCATTCCATAAAGCAAACATGTATTTTACCCTCAATCCACAAACACCTGCTGTACTCAGTTGCGGATGCTATGGTTGCACTGAGTCCTTTCAAGCTTCCTGGCAGCTCTTTGACTTCCCTTGCAAATGAGCTGCTGATATGTATCCCAACCCAAAGCATATTAATTTGATTTTTCTTTCAAGGTGAACCTGCTCTTTGGTTCCATGTCTTATATCCTCCCATCAAGGGTACCTCCCTCAAACATGCCTCCATTAGTTTGGGCTCCCATGCACTGGCAAACAAGCACAAACCCTGTTAGAAATGGGTGTTGGTGTGAGGACACACAGGTGACAAGCAGATCATTATTTCAGAAAGCAATCTGGAGTCACACAGCCTTAGTCTCTGGCCTCATCATTGCTCATCAGCCCTTACGAATGTGCGGTAGATGAGGTTATGGAGTGTTACCTGAATTTAGAGCCAAGTTAACTGAATTCAGTGAGTAGCCAGGAATGAAGTGCCTGAGTTGAAACTCAGGCCTGCCTGCCCTTTCTCCCATACCCTCCCTTTGCACCTCCTTCTTGCTTTCTTTCTTCCCCATGTAGTCTTGTTAGGACCCTCAGCACTAAGGATAGAAAAATGAATAGAGCATAGTTCAGCCATTTAGTAAGAAACTATTTCCTAGGTGAGCACAGGCACCCTGGAGCTATGAAACCATTCAGTGTTATAAGGCTGTAACAGAGACATAAATGACATAAACGATGCCTGGGTGGAAAAGCTGAAGGTAAGAGTAATTCTGCCTAAGGGGACAGGAAGGATGACCCAGCTTTCAAGGTGAAGTTGAACCCTCTTTAGAACCCACCTGCTCTGCTCTTGCTCTGGGCTATCCAGAAGCTAAGCACACACTCTGGGCCTGACCACTGAATATGACTATACTGAGGTTGACTGATTTAACTCCTGCTAGCAGAAAGAAAAGGGGAAGAAATAAACTAGGTTAAAGCCCAGAACAATGTCAGCAATGCAGCATCCTATTCGCCAAGCACTGCGGGGTTCCTATCCATTTGCAGATTCTGTCATTTTTCTTTTAGAAACACCAAAACCCCAACAACACTGGGGGACTTGTCCCATATTGTAAAGCTAGACCCTGGTGGATTTGGATGAGACATGTCACCTTATTCCCTAAGATCTTTCTGCTACTGTCTTCCACCCTTTACCTGAAAAACCAGGTAGGGAGAGAGGAAAGGAGTAGGAGCAAGGGAGGGAGGGGAATAGAAGGTGAAGAGAAAGGAGTAAGTAGGTAAGAAGGAAGGGAAGGGGAGGAGAAGAGGAAGGAAAGAGTGAAAGAAGAAAGGAAGGATAAAAGGCAGGGAGGAAAATGGACCATGGACATTTATTACATTGGAAATACATGAATGGCGACTTCATTTGATAGTAACAAAGTGGTCTTTATTTAGATGCTGAGCTAGTCAAGCTGCCCGGGTGTTGTTTTTATTCACTAACAAAAGAAATTCCTCTGAAATTGCTTTTATTCTTCATTTCATCTGCCCTATCATACCATCTCAAAATATCTGGTGGGAAAAATTCATTTGGATACAGAGTGGAATAAAGTCTCTTTTGCAAATTTGAATTCGCATGTTGATGTCTCTCCATTATGACCAGGAGGCTGGGACAAACCACAGGTCCCTTTGAATTCAAAGACACCTGGGATTCAGGTGAGACAAAGAGATCTCTTCATTTCCTCAGTTGGACCCCGGTTTTTTCAGCTACATTTCTTCATACATACTAGTATATATTCCTGTAAGTTACATGCATGTGGGATTCCCGCTTGTAACCATATGGGAAAAGAATACTTGTTAAGAGAAAACAAAAAGCACACAGGATATTTAATGACTAGAACAGAGTTAGCAATGAAGCAAATACCAAAAATGACCCTAAGCCTATGAAGTCTTTAATGATATCTCAGTAAACTCCTAGGAAGACCAGTTTTGAAAATCAGATCTGAGCACAGCTCCACCACCATTTTCATGACTGCACAGGTGGATGAGGCAGAAGACCACTGGAAGCTGGGAACAGGGGAGTTGCAGCAGCAGAAGGCCTGGGCTCATCCTGGACATGGAAAGCAACCCCTTGCTCAACCTTTTTGATGTTTGCCTTGCTTTCTTACAGAGGCACAGAAAAGCATTCTCCCAGGGTATTTCCAGTTTAAGCTTAGGTTGATTAGATATGTAGAGGTGAAGAGAATTATTTGTCCTAAGGCACTTCCCACTGCCAGCAGAAGGCCTGACCCTGCAGAGGAAAATTGTGTGTTTACCATTTGAGCATCTTCCTTGGCATGGGTACCCACAACTCTGGAAATGGGCTAATCTTTAAACCTCCCACTTCAGGGGTTAATTTCAACAGGTACCACTCACCTTTACTCCTTTATTCAGGATCAAGATCAGGGAGGAAGTACAAGGGCTTGCGCTTAACAAGCAGCATTTTAACCAGTCAATTAAACATGCCTGTTTGTGATAGAGAGCCACAACGTGCGCTGTTTGAAATCCTGTAAGTTTCTTACTGTGCGCGTCTACACCTCTGGGTTTCTGAATGTACTGAGGAATGAACCTCCCCCACAGACTCCACTATCACCTCCTCAGGATTCAATCTCAATAGTTTGGTTTACGTTTTCAACAGCAGCAAAGGCCATCTGTCCACAAAGACAGCAAAGCCAGAGGGGGGTCCAATTAGGGAAGAAAAAAATTAAAGAAAAAGAATAAACAGAAGGAAAAAGCCAAGATGAAAGGTCCAGAGGGAACTGAGTGACAAGCCCCCAAAAGGGCAGCTTGGGTTGCCTGGAGGAGGACAGGCGGCCGCAAGGCTGACAGGTGGGCTGAGCTGTCCCCCGGGGAGGGCGTGCAGCGAGGTCCTCCCACCCCACCCGCGGGCAGCGCGGGCCGCAGCAGCGAAGCCTCCGGAGCTGGGGCAGCGGAAGAGGGAGCAAGGTGCTAGCCGGGCGCCAGGCAGCTGCGACAGAAGGCGGGCTGCGGGCGCGCCGACTCCACACTAGCCAGTGTACCACTCACCGGCAGGACGCGCTCGGTGCTGCTCTTCCAGCTCCAAGGCTTGGCTGCTGCCCAGATCCCCACCCCCCACCCCCGCCCCCCAAGAAGAGTGGAACGGGGCTCCCGCGGCCCCCAGGGCGCGCTTCGTCACGGAGACACAGGAACCAGACCCGGGGATGAGCAGCGGAGGGCTGCGCGGACACTGACGACTGGACAGCAGGATGCACAAGCCAGGGCAGATGCCCTAGCGGGGTGCACGCGCAGGGCTGAGCGCGCAGGTGGGACTGCGCTCTCCACCGTCCTTCTTGCGCTGGTCCCAGCCAGCTTCAGGATGGGCACTGGTGTCCCCGGGCCGAGCCCTCCTGGAGCCCGGCGTCCTGCCGGCGTCCTGAGTTCATGTATGTAGGCTGGGCGCCGGTCCACAGGGTTGAGGGTGCATGTTGGAGTCCACGCTGGGGGCACAGGGATGCCCCAGGCATTATTCTGCCGCCTAGCTGCTGGGGCGGACCCCCTCCTGCCGTCCAAGTTTGTGAATGTAAAGTGGCGATTCGACCAGGGCCGAGGTTGGCTGGGATTGGGGATGAGCCGGGTTTTTGCGTGGTTGGAGTCCTAATGGAGAGGGCGGAGGCAGAGGGGGTTCGGAGGCACTGGTGCGCACCTTTGAAAGGATGGGCGCCTGGGATAGCCAGACAGAGAAGGGCTGGCATGGCTGTGCTCACCGGTGTCTGGGGCTCTCAGATCCTCTGAGCTGTAGAAACTTTGGGGTTTGTAAAGGATAGCGAGCTCCTTCTAATGAGATAGTCTTGCCCCTAACCCTGTGTCTACCTCATCCCACTTTCCCTCTCAGTGCTGCTGGCATAGGCTTCTCTACCACCAAGACCCTTCCTGGTTAAAAGCTATTTCAAGACAGTTCTGTGACGGGTGACAGGGCTCACATCATTGTCACTGATCCAGGTCGCCTAGTGGAGAGCAGGGCTCCGGAAGGGGGATGGAGGCAGAGGAGCAAAGCCTTGGGAATCCGGGAGGAGGTCCAGGCTGAGGCCAGGCAGCCAGGTCTAGAGAAGGGAGGGGCATGGGCTGCCCAGATAGGAGGCATTTTAAGAAGTTACAAATGAGTCATAGGGTCTTCAGAGAAGTCTGGGTTTCCACTTCTCCCCCTAGCTCCCTTTCACCAGCCCAAACCCCTCGCACAAGTGAGGCTGGGTTTCCCTTTAATCTGTGTGCACATCCGTCCTCTCCAAGTCCACTGCGGAATTCTCCTTTAGTCCTGCTGGAAATGCGGCTAGGACCTAGGGAGGCACAACCCAGGTGCCTGAAATCTGTGCTTTGTATGCGAACCTTGCAGTCGGCCCCGGCCAGACTCGCTGCCTTTCCAGGCTCCACAGCCCGCCGGTGACCATCTCCAGCACCAATCTCGACTGCAGGAGACTCTGGTCCGTGCTGGTCTTGGATATCGCTTGCAATGTATCCCTGCACATTTGCGATGTCTGAAAACCCCGCTGTGCACAGACACTGGGCAGGCTGCCCCCGCCCCCGGCGTCCAGTTCGTTCATCTAGAGGGATGCGGAAGCCCGGGCGGCGCCGGGCCGGGTGGGGGCCGCGGCGGACCCGGGCGC